>NC_141874.1:699891955-700196545 GCF_056163025.1 Triticum urartu | reverse complement strand
TGAAGAATAACACTCTTAGTGTGAAGAAATTAATGAGGAATTTGATTCTCAGAACCCTACGATAATTGTACGCGGTGTCTGAAATCATCATTCTTATACGGTGGATCACGCCACCACCAAAAGTTGAAATTCCTCAAATTATTCATATTTTTCAACTTTGCATAATCTTCACTGGTTCCGTCATTTTTCTTCATTGGCTACAAATTGATTTGAAGAAAAATGTTGGTTTTCTGCTAAGTGAATATGATCGGACCCTTCCCCTCTATGCTATACTCAACCCAATCTGTTCACAAATTCTTCATGTGCGTTCTATCTGAAACTCGTTCAAAATCTTCACTGTGTCCTTGTCAGCTGAAGAAATTGCGAACGGAACTTTAAAACCTATCTTACCGAATTTTCGGTTTTGCTGCTCAAACCGTTCCGCATCCCATGATATACTTATCCACTCACCCACGATCTAACACGATCTCTGTTGGGGAACGTAGCAGAATTTTAAAATTTTCTACGCATCACCAAGATCAATCTATGGAGTCATCTAGCAATGAGGGAGAGAGGAGTGCATCTACATACCCTTGTAGATCACGAGCGGAAGCGTTCAAGAGAACGGGGTTGATGGAGTCGTACTCGACGTGATTCAAATCACCGATGACCTAGTGCCGAACGGACGGCACCTCCGCGTTCAACACACGTACGGTTGGGAGACGTCTCCTCCTTCTTGATCCAGCAAGGGGGAAGGAGAGGTTGATGAAGATCCAGCAGCACGATGGCGTGGTGGTGGAAGCAACGGTGATCTCGGCAGGGCTTCGCCAAGCGCCGGGAGACGGAGGAGTGTCACGGGAGGGAGAGGGAGAGGCCAGGGGCTTGGGTGCGGCTGCCCTCCCTTCCCCCCACTATATATAGGGTGCCTAGGGGGGCGCCGGCCCTAGGAGATCCAATCTCCTAGGGGGGGCGGCGGCCAAGGGGGTGCCTTGCCCCCCAAAGCAAGGGTGACGCCCCCACCCCTAGGGTTTCCAACCCTAGGCGCAGGGGGAGGCCCAAGGGGGGGGGGCGCACCAGCCCACTAGGGGCTGGTTCCCCTCCCACTTCAGCCCATGGGGCCCTCTGGGATAGGTGGCCCCACCCGGTGGACCCCCGGGACCCTTCCGGTGGTCCGGTACAATACCGGTGACCCCGAAACCTTCCCGATGGCCGAAACTGGACTTCCTATATATAAATCTTTACCTCCGGACCATTCCAGAACTCCTCGTGATGTCTGGGATCTCATTCAGGACTCCGAACAACTTTCGGGTTACCGTGTGCTAATATCTCTACAACCCTAGCGTCACCGAACCTTAAGTGTGTAGACCCTACGGGTTCGGGAGACATGCAGACATGACCGAGAAGCCTCTCCGGTCAATAACCAACAGCGGGATCTGGATACCCATGTTGGCTCCCACATGCTCCATGATGATCTCATCGGATGAACCACGATGTCGAGGATTCAATCAATCCGTATACAATTCCCTTTGTCAATCGGTACGTTACTTGCCCGAGACTCGATCGCCGGTATCCCAATACCTTGTTCAGTCTCGTTACCGGCAAGTCACTTTACTCATACCGTAATGCATGATCCCGTGATCAACCACTTGATCACATTGAGCTCATTATGATGATGCATTACCGAGTGGGCCCAGAGATACCTCTCCGTCATACATAGTGACAAATCCCAGTCTCGATTCGTGCCAACCCAACAGACACTTTCGGAGATACTTGTAATGTACCTTTATAGTCACCTAGTTACGTTGTGATGTTTGGCACACCCAAGGCACTCCTACGGTATCCGGGAGTTGCACAATCTCATGGTCTAAGGAAATGATACTTGACATTCAGAAAAGCTACAACAAACGAACTACACGATCCTTAAGCTAAGCTTAGGATTGGGTCTTGTCCATCACATCATTCTCCTAATGATGTGATCCCGTTATCAATGACATCTAATGTCCATAGTCAGGAAACCATGACTATCCTTTGATCAACGAGCTAGTCAACTAGAGGCTCACTAGGGACGTGTTGTGGTCTATGTATTCACACATGTATTACGATTTCCGGATAACACAATTATAGCATGAACAATAGACAATTATCATGAACAAAGAAATATAATAATAGCCATTTTATTATTGCCTCTAGGGCATATTTCCAACAGTCCCCCACTTGCACTAGAGTCAATATTCTAGTTACATTGTGATGAATCGAACACCCATGGAATTCTGGTGTTGATCATGTTTTGCTCTAGGGAGAGGTTTAGTCAACGGATCTTCTACATTCAGGTCCGTATGTACTTTACAAATCTCTATGTCTCCATTTTGAACACTTTCACGAATGGAGTTGAAGCGACGCTTGATATGCCTGGTCTTCCTGTGAAACCTGGGCTCCTTGGCAAGGGCAATAGCTCCAGTGTTGTCACAGAAGAGAGTCATCGGGCTCGACGAATTGGGTATGACTCCTAGGTCGGTAATGAACTCCTTCACCCAGACTGCTTCGTGTGCTGCCTCCGAGGCTGCCATGTACTCCGCTTCACATGTAGATCCCGCCACAACGCTTTGCTTGCAACTGCACCAGCTTACTGCCCCACCATTCAAAATATACACATATCCGGTTTGTGACTTAGAGTCATCCAGATCTGTGTCGAAGCTAGCATCGACGTAACCCTTTACGACGAGCTCTTCGTCACCTCCATAAACGAGAAACATTTCCTTGGTCCTTTTCAGGTACTTCAGGATATTCTTGACCGCTGTCCAGTGTTCCATGCCGGGATTACTTTGGTACCTTCCTACCAAACTTACGGCAAGGTTCACATCAGGTCTGGTACACAGCATAGCATGCATGATAGACCCTATGGCCGAGGCATAGGGGACGACACTCATCTTTTCTCTATCTTCTGCCGTGGTCGGGCATTGAGCCGTGCTCAATCTCGTACCTTGCAATACAGGCAAGAACCCCTTCTTTGACTGATCCATTTTGAACTTCTTCAATATCTTGTCAAGGTACGTACTCTGTGAAAGACCAATGAGGCATCTCGATCTATCTCTATAGATCTTGATGCCTAATATATAAGCAGCTTCTCCAAGGTCCTTCATTGAAAACACTTGTTCAAGTAGGCCTTTATGCTTTCCAAGAATTCTATATCATTTCCCATCAACAGTATGTCATCCACATACAATATGAGAAATGCTACAGAGCTCCCACTCACTTTCTTGTAAATGCAGGCTTCTCCATAAGTCTGCATAAACCTAAACGCTTTGATCATCTCATCAAAGCGAATGTTCCAACTCCGAGATGCTTGCACCAGCCCATAAATCGAGCGTTGGAGCTTGCACACCTTGTCAGCACTCTTAGGATCGACAAAACCTTCCGGCTGCATCATATACAATTCTTCCTTAAGGAAACCATTAAGGAATGCCGTTTTGACGTCCATTTTCCATATCTCATAATCATAGAATGCGGCAATTGCTAACATGATTCGGATGGACTTCAGCTTCGCTACGGGTGAGAAAGTCTCATCGTAGTCAACCCCTTAAACTTGTCGATAACAGCGACAAGCCGAGCTTTATAGACGGTCACATTACCATCCGCGTCTGTCTTCTTCTTAAAGATCCATTTATTTTCTATGGCTCGCCGATCAATGGGCAAGTCAGTCAAAGTCCATACTTCATTTTCATACATGGATCCTATCTCGGATTTCATGGCTTCCAGCCATTTGTTGGAATCCGGGCCCGCCATCGCTTCTTCATAGTTCGAAGGTTCACCGTTGTCTAACAACATGATTTCCAAGACAGGGTTGCCGTACCACTCTGGTGCGGAACGTGTCCTTGTGGACCTACGAAGTTCAGTAGCAACTTGATCTGAAGTTTCATGATCATCGTCAACTTCCTCTCTAGTCGGTGCAGGCACCTCAGGAACATTTTCTTGAGCTGCGCCACTTACCAGTTCAAGAGGTAATACTTCATCAAGTTCTACCTTCCTCCCACTTATTTCTTTCGAGAGAAACTCTTTCTCTAGAAAGGACCCATTCTTGGCAACAAAGATCTTGCCTTCGGATCTGAGGTAGAAGGTATACCCAACAGTTTCTTTAGGGCATCCTATGAAGACGCATTTTCCGACTTGGGTTCAAGCTTTTCAGGTTGAAGTTTCTTGACATAAGCATCGCATCCCCAAACTTTTAGAAACGACAGCTTAGGTTTCTTCCCAAACCATAATTCATACGGTGTCGTCTCAACGGATTTCGACGGAGCCCTATTTAAAGTGAATGCGGCAGTCTCTAAAGCATAGCCCCAAAATGATAGCGGTAAATCGGTAAGAGACATCATAGATCGCACCATATCTAATAGAGTGCGATTACGATGTTCGGACACACCATTACGCTGAGGTGTTCCAGGCGGCGTTAGTTGTGAAACTATTCCACATTTTCTTAAGTGTGTGCCAAATTCGTGACTCAAGTATTCTCCCCCATGATCTGATCGCAGGAACTTGGATTTCCTGTCACGTTGATTCTCAACCTCACTCTGAAATTCCTTGAACTTTTCAAAGGTCTCAGACTTGTGCTTCATTAAGTAGACATACCCATATCTACTCAAGTCATCAGTGAGGGTGAGAACATAACGATAGCCACCGCGAGCCTCAACACTCATTGGACCGCACACATCAGTATGTATGATTTCCAATAAGTTGGTTGCTCGCTCCATTGTTCCTGAGAACGGAGTCTTGGTCATTTTACCCATGAGGCATGGTTCGCACATGTCAAATGATTCGTAATCAAGAGACTCTAAAAGTCCATCTGCATGGAGCTTCTTCATGCGTTTGACACCTATGTGACCAAGGCGGCAGTGCCACAAGTATGTGGGACTATCATTATCAACCTTACATCTTTTGGTATTCACACATAGAATATGTGTAGCATTACGCTCGAGATTCATTAGGAATAAACCATTCACCATCGGAGCATGACCATAAAACATATCTCTCATATAAATAGAACAACCATTATTCTCGGATTTAAATGAGTAGCCATCTCGTATTAAACGAGATCCTGATACAATGTTCATGCTCAAAGCCGGCACTAAATAACAATTATTGAGGTTTAAAACTAATCCCGTAGGTAAATGTAGAGGTAGCGTGCCGACGGCGATCATATCGACCTTGGAACCATTCCCGACGCGCATCGTCACCTCGTCCTTCGCCAGTCTCCGTTTATTCCGCAGCTCCTGCTTTGAGTTACAAATGTGAGAAACCGCACCGGTATCAAATACCCAGGAGCTACTAGGAGTACTGGTAAGGTACACATGAATTACATGTATATCACATATACCTTTCGTGATGCCGGCCTTCTTGTCCGCTAAGTATTTGGGGCAGTTCCGCTTCCAGTGACCACTTCCCTTGCAATAAAAACACTCAGTCTCGGGCTTGGGTCCATTATTTGGCTTCTTCCCGACAGCTTGCTTACCGGGCGCGGCAACTCCCTTGTCGTCCTTCTTGAAGTTCTTCTTACCCTTGCCTTTCTTGAACTTAGTGGTTTTATTCACCATCAACACTTGATGTTCCTTTTTAACTTCTAGCTCTGCTGATTTCAGCATTGCAAATACTTCAGGAATGGTCTTTTCCATCCCCTGCATATTGAAGTTCATCACAAAGCTCTTGTAGCTCGGTGGAAGCGACTGAAGGTTTCTGTCAATGACCGCATCATCCGGGAGATTAACTCCCAGCTGAGTCAAGCGGTTTTGCAACCCAGACATTTTGAGTATGCGCTCACTGACAGAACTATTTTCCTCCATCTTACAGCTGAATAACTTGCCGGAGACTTCATATCTCTTGACCCGGGCATGAGCTTGAAAAACCATTTTCAGCTCTTCGAACATCTCATATGCTCCGTGTCTCTCAAAACGCTTTTGGAGCCCCGGTTCTAAGCTATAAAGCATGCCACACTGAACGAGGGAGTAATCATCAGCACGTGTCTGCCAAGCGTTCATAACGTCTTGGTTCTGTGGGACGGGTGCGTCACCTAGCGGTGCTTCTAGGACATAATCTTTCTTGGCAGCTATGAGGATGATCCTCAGGTTCCGAACCCAGTCCGTATAGTTGCTGCCATCGTCTTTCAGCTTGGTTTTCTCTAGGAACGCGTTGAAGTTGAGGACAACGTGAGCCATTTGATCTACAAGACATATTGTAAAGATTTTAGACTAAGTTCATGATAATTAAGTTCATCTAATCAAATTATTCAATGAACTCCCACTCAGATAGACATCCCTCCAGTCATCTAAGTATAACATGATCCGAGTTAACTAGGCCGTGTCCAATCATCACGTGAGACGGACTAGTCAACATCGGTGAACATCTTCATGTTGATCATATCTTCTATACGACTCATGCTCGACCTTTCGGTCTTCTGTGTTCCGAGGCCATGTCTGTACATGCTAGGCTCGTCAAGTCAACCTAAGTGTATTGCGTGTGTAAATCTGTCTTACACCCGTTGTATTCGAACGTTAGAATCTATCACACCCGATCATCACGTGGTGCTTCGAAACAACGAACCTTCGCAATGGTGCACAGTTAGGGGGAACACTTTCTTGAAATTATTACGAGGGATCATCTTATTTAAGCTACCGTCGTCCTAAGCAAATAAGATGTAAAACATGATAAACATCACATGCAATCAAATAGTGACATGATATGGCCAATATCATTTGCTCCTTTGATCTCCATCTTCGGGGCTCCATGATCATCGTTGTCACCGGCATGACACCATGATCTCCATCATCATGATCTCCATCATCGTGTCTTCTTGAAGTTGTCTCGTCATCTATTACTTCTACTACTATGGCTAACGCTTTAGCAATAAAGTAAAGTAATTACATGACGTTTATGTTGACACGCAGGTCATAAATAAATAAAGACAACTCCTATGGCTCCTGTCGGTTGTCATACTCATCGACATGCAAGTCGTGATTCCTATTACAAGAACATGATCAATCTCATACATCACATATATCATTCATCATTCATCACAACCTTTGGCCATATCACATCACAAAACACTTGCTGCAAAAACAAGTTAGACGTCCTCTAATTGTTGTTGCAAGTTTTTACGTGGCTGCTATAGGTTTCTAGCAAGAACGTTTCTTACCTACGCCAAAACCACAACGTGAATTGCCAATTTCTATTTACCCTTCATAAGGACCCTGTTCATCGAGTCCGATTCGACTAAAGTGGGAGAGACAGACACCCGCCAGCCACCTTATGCAACTAGTGCATGTCAGTCGGTGGAACCGGTCTCACGTAAGCGTACGTGTAAGGTTGGTCCGGGCCGCTTCATCCCACGATGCCGCCGAATCAAGATAAGACTAGTAACGGCAAGCAAATTGACAATATCGACGCCCACAACTACTTTGTGTTCTACTCGTGCATAGTAACTACGCATAGACCTAGCTCTGATACCACTGTTGGGGAATGTAGCAGAATTTTAAAATTTTCTACGCATCACCAAGATCAATCTATGGAGTCATCTAGCAACAAGGGAGAGAGGAGTGCATCTACATACCCTTGTAGATCACGAGCAGAAGCGTTCAAGAGAACGGGGTTGATGGAGTCGTACTCGATGTGATTCAAAGCACCGATGACCTAGTGCCGAACGGATGGCACCTCCGTGTTCAACACACGTACGGTTGGGAGACGTCTCCTCCTTCTTGATCCAGCAAGGGGGAAGGAGAGGTTGATGAAGATCCAACAGCACGACGGCGTGGTGGTGGAAGCAACGGTGATCTCGGTAGGGCTTCGCCAAGCGGTGGGAGACGGAGGAGTGTCACGGGAGGGAGAGGGAGAGGGAGAGGCCAGGGGCTTGGGTGCGGCTGCCCTCCCTCCCCCCCACTATATATAGGGTGCCTAGGGGGGCACCGGCCCTAGGAGATCCAATCTCCTAGGGGGGCGGCGGCCAAGGGGGTGCCTTGCCCCCCAAGGCAAGGGTGGCGCCCCCACCCCTAGGGTTTCCAACCCTAGGCGCAGGAGGAGGCCCAAGGGGGGGGCACACCAGCCCACTAGGGGCTGGTTCCCCTCCCACTTCAGCCCATGGGGCCCTTCGGGATAGGTGGCCCCACCCGGTGGACCCCCGGGACCCTTCCGGTGGTCCCGGTACAATACCGGTGACCCCGAAACCTTCCCGATGGCTGAAACTGGACTTCCTATATATAAATCTTTACCTCCGGACCATTCTGGAACTCCTCGTGACGTCTGGGATCTCATTCAGGACTCCGAACAACTTTCGGGTTACCGTGTGCTAATATCTCTACAACCCTAGCGTCACCGAACCTTAAGTGTGTAGACCCTACGGGTTCGGGAGACATGCAGACATGACCGAGAAGCCTCTCCGGTCAATAACCAACAGTGGGATCTGGATACCCATGTTGGCTCCCACATGCTCCACGATGATCTCATCGGATGAACCACGATGTCGAGGATTCAATCAATCCGTATACAATTCCCTTTGTCAATCGGTACATTACTTGCCCGAGACTCAATCGCCGGTATCCCAATACCTTGTTCAGTCTCGTTACCGACAAGTCACTTTACTTGTACCGTAATGCATGATCTCGTGATCAACCACTTGATCACATTGAGCTCATTATGATGATGCATTACCGAGTGGGCCCAGAGATACCTCTCCGTCATACGGAGTGACAAATCCCAGTCTCGATTCGTGCCAACCCAACAGACACTTTCAGAGATACCTGTAATGTACCTTTATAGTCACCCAGTTACGTTGTGACGTTTGGCACACCCAAGGCACTCCTACGGTATCCGGGAGTTGCACAATCTCATGGTCTAAGGAAATGATACTTGACATTCAGAAAAGCTACAGCAAACGAACTACACGATCCTTGAGCTAAGCTTAGGATTGGGTCTTGTCCATCACATCATTCTCCTAATGATGTGATCCCGTTATCAATGACGTCTAATGTCCATAGTCAGGAAACCATGACTATCCTTTGATCAATGAGCTAGTCAACTAGAGGCTCACTAGGGACGTGTTGTGGTCTATGTATTCACACATGTATTACGATTTCCGGATAACACAATTATAGCATGAACAATAGACAATTATCATGAACAAAGAAATATAATAATAACCATTTTATTATTGCCTCTAGGGCATATTTCCAATAATCTCCACCTCTCACTACGTGGGTGACACATGTCATGCGAATGAGAAGGGTCAGGGGCACGTTCGTCGAATTTCCTCGGGCGAACAGTTTTTCACCGTGGCTATAAATACCCCTCCTTCCCTTCCTCACTTCTTTTACCCCGCTCGATCTCTCTCCAGCTCGAGCTTCTCAAACCCTAGCGCCGCCGTTACTTCATCGCCGGCGGTGAGGAAGAGCTTCACTGCCTCGACCTCGTCGCCGACGTACTCGCGCCGACCCTGGAAATCTTCACTCCGCCGCCGCCGTAGTCGTCTTCCTCCGCCAAGTTAGGACGTGAAAGATCTGCACAGACGAACTTCACATCTCCTCACTCTAGTTCATCGTGTTCTTCATCCAGGGTAATTAAAAGTTACTTTTGCTGCCCTCGTTGATTCGAATGATTGTCTACAAAATCTTCAAAAGTGTTTTTCTTCTTATCTTCACACACTGAACACCTCACAAGTCATCTGTTCTTGATTCGTTGCTCTAAGCATCATTTTTCTTCAAGATTCCTCAATTGTGTGGATTTTCGATCTATACAACTCTGGAACCTAAGACAAAGAACGCTTAGTGAAAATCTTCAAGACTCATCTGGTCAAATTCCTCAAACTTGTTCTTTTTATAAAACCTTCTGAGAACGCATATGACCTCTCCAAATTCCTCGCAACTATACTCTGTTCACAGGTACACATGTCAGCTGCTGAATCACTAGGTTCTCATCAACTTAACTCATTTGCAGCGTTCCTCGAAGAAAAGTTGCATACTTCTTCAGAGAATTCAATTGTTCAAATTCCTCAACTGAAGAAAATGGCTGATGGTAAGAAGCCACAGAAGGGAGGAAAGAGGCCTGAGGTAAATACAGCGTTTGAGATCCGTGATGACATATATGCTGGGTACTACACACCTACTGAGGAAACCAAGAATGAGTGCAAAGTGCGCAAACAGAGGATAGAGAGGAGATGGGCAAGAGAATGGAGGGAGTACAGATATGTCACTCCTAAGTACATGAAGAAATTCGCACTCAATCCTCCATGCCCAAGAGCTCCATTGGCACCTAGCCAAATAGCAGATCCCACCAGCCTCAAGCGCGGTGAGGACTATCCTGATGAATGGGCCAAGCGCCAAGCCAAGCTGGCTAAACAAGCCACAGAAGCAGTGAGGAAATTCAATGAAGACTCTGCTGCTGCTGTTGCCTCTGCTGAGGCCTTTGCTGTCAAGCCAAAGAAGGCTATGTCTAAGAAGCCTGCGCGCAGGCCAAGTTCCTCAGAAATGCCCTCACGGCCAGAATCGTCAAAGCCGTCACGACAAATTCCTCATGCTGCACTTGTTCCTCCAAAGTCCTCAGCTCCTCCGCCAAAGCCTTCAGCTGTTTCGACTAAATCCTCAGCACATGTGCATCTCGCCTCATGCCAAAGGACTGCCGGCATCTCCATTGCCTCAGGTGTCTCAGCCAGTTCCTCAGCTGCACCAAGTTCCTCAGCTGGCCCCTCACTGCTGAAGACAAAGGCCACTGCTGGACGAGGTCCTCGCCCAAGTCCTCAAAAGAAGCAAGTCGCTTTCCAAGTGCCGTCTGATGAAGACGAAGCTGATGATGATGAACTTGCAGAAATCATCAGAGACAGGCAAGTCAGGGCCGCTAGAGCCAAAGGATCAGAGGTGCCACTGCTTTTGGATCCCAAGCTGATCCTCGACTACATTGATGATTGGCACAAGGACCCCAACACTCCCTTTCCTGACTTCAAGCTGACTCCTGGCCAGAGTCACATGCTGACCCACTTCATTCAAGAAGAAAAGTGGAAATTTGAGAAGGCCAGGCAGATCAAGAAAGCACAATACAAGAAAGAGCGCTATCTGAAGAAAAACGTTGTCTCTATGACAACTGAAGAACTTGTCACTATTCAGACTGAGATTAAGAAACTCAGTGATGACTTTGACGCATATTGCGCTGATTGGCTTGGAGCCAAGGTTCGTTTTGTGAAACTTGTGGATAACTTCACTTCCAATGTTGCAGCCCCAACGCAACAGGAAATTCCTCAGGCTGAAGCATCTGCTCAGCCTACTGAAGAAAATGCCAGCACTGCTGATGACAATCATGCTGCTGAAGATAATGTGAGTTTTAGGGCTGATGACTGCATTCCAGCCGCTGAAGAAATTGCCAGGGCACCCACTAGTGGTGTGCCTGAAGAAACTGAAGAACTCAGGGCAACTGCATCAGTTGTGCCTGAAGAAAATCAACCAAATTCCTCAGCTGCTCCTGCACCAACTTCAACTCCAATCCTTCCATCTGCATCAGATGTGAAGAAGACCAAGGCTGCAGAGCATGCTGCAGTGAATAAAAGGAAAGCATCAGCTGCTTCAGATTCTTCAGCTCCGAAGAAAATGAAGCCTATGACAAGTTCATTTGCAAATCCGATTGATGGTATTCCCATCTCAACTAGACCATCAAAGGACCTTGTTCCTTTTGATGAAGAATATGTGATCCCCAGTGGATCTGATGAAGAAACTCCTTCTGCTGCTTCGTCTGAACCGTTGGATGAAGAAATTGAAGTGGATGCGATCCCTTCAACACCTATCATCTCCTCACCTATGCCTCAGTTCACAGCTGAAGAGGCTGGCGTTGAAGAAATGGAAGATGAAGATGTGGACATTGGCTGCTCCACACCTGTTATCAGTGATGAATTCTGGGAAAGTCAGCATCCAAACTCTCCAATGTTCACCCCTCTACAGCAAATTCCTCAGTCCCACACACAAACTGTTCACATGGGCTCTGAAGAAACTCATCCCACTGTGTCTGTCCATGAGGAAATTCCAGCCACTAGCACTGAAGAAACTGCTGCTGCTGAACAACAAACGATGCAGACTGCCACTGAGGAGGAACCAGAAATTCCTCAGCCTGAAGAACCTGCGATTGAGATTCCTGAGGTCATGATGCAACTCACTGACACTCCTCTGCCGAAGCCAAATGATCCATTCTCACGCAAGCAAAAGTTCAAGGCTGATGATTTCTTCGGTGAGCACGTATTCTTCAAAGATTACAACCCATATGACTCTGCTCGCATTAGGAAGAGGCGTTTCTGGACTGCTAGTCAAGCCAATTTCTATTCCTCAGTGTTGTTCGACAAGGAGAAGATCTTCTACCATGAGCATATTCCTCACGTGGATATGGAATCTCTGCCATGCTTCGCACCAGTCCTCAGTGTTCTTCACAGCGCTGGACTGCTCAACTTTTGCTCTGACATCTGCGATTGGAATGAAGAACTGATTCTTCAATTCTATGCAACGCTGCACATCACCGGAGATGCTGAAGATGTGAATTCATGGGTGCTGGACTGGATGTCTGAAAACACTCACTACACTGCACCAGCCTCTGAATTGCTTCGTGCTCTACCACTCGGTCCTCCCCTTGAAGAAGCTCGCTGCATCTATAGTGAACCTGGGCTCACACATCATTACATGCAGGTGCTGATGAAACCTTTGAAGCCAGGTCAAGCACCAAGAACCAAATTCCTCGTGAAGGAATTGCTGTACGTGCCCAGAACTGTCTACGTATTCTTACGAGGACAATCAGTCCTATCAAAGGCCACGACTCATCTGATGAGGAAATTGTTGGCATCATGAAGAATCTGGTATTCAACATCGTTCATGGCATTCCTGTCAATTATCACGATTTCTTCATGAGGACTATGGCCAATGTTGCACTGTCTCTGTTTGAGCTAAAGCCTTATGCACCTTGGATTATGAGATTCCTCAGGACAAGGTCTTCACTCAACTACAAAGGTGATTTCCAGAATCACCTCAGCTACTTGCCCCCAATTGAAGTCCTCAAGCAGACATATTCCTCAGTTGATGGAAAGGGCAAGGCACCAACTGTAATAGATGAAGGCATTCGTCCAGTGGATGGTCAGTTTTGCAAAGCTGCATCTTATTCCACCAATGATGACTCTGCCACACATGACTCTGCCAATGCACCCAAGTCCACTCCTCAAGCCACTGCTCCGCGCGTGATGACTGACCGTGAACTTCTGCTTAGTCTTCACCAGAAGGTGGATCAAAATCACAAATGGGTTAAGCGTCAGTTTGGTTCACTTCTTCACAACATGACTGCCACACACAACACAGTGAAGAAACCACTACTACCTCCATCAAGTCTTCGGTCGCACCTGGGCAATCCTGTCACATCTGTATGGTGAAGAAGATCTGAAGAACATGGGTCTCAAAGAAGATTTTGACTAGTCTGCACCTCCACCGAAGAAATTCAAGAAGCTCAAGGTTCCTTCTCTGGTGGCCAGCTCATATTCTTCATCACGCGACACTGATGAACATGAAGATTTGGACGACACTGTGGCAGGCCCTACATCAACAAACGACCCCAACAACGCTGGCGCTCCTTCATCAACATGATTATCCTCAGGGGCGTTAGTCCTCATTTTCGATCCTTTTGGTCATTCGATGACAAAGGGGGAGAAATATGAGTTAGTCTTCAAGCGGGTCTACTATATGGGCGTTTTTTGCTAAGTTACAACTCTCGTTCTTTTGAAACTTTATTGGATCGAGTTGTAATCTTAAACCTGATGGTGCTCTGGTACTTTTGATGCACTGTGCTCTGATACTCTTGATGCACTATTCTGCATGCTTATTCCTCGTTAATATTATTGCACGCATGCTGAATTTCATCAGGCACCATATTTCATCATGCATTTCAAATTCTTCATATTATATGTTAAATGCGTGTATGAATTACAAGATATAGGGGGAGATCTCCATGATTCAACTCTTCAAGTGTGCATTGCTTCAAAAGCAAATTCCTCACTATGCACATCTTCAGGGGGAGTTCTTCTATATCTTGTAATCAAATTCCTCAATATCAGTATTTACACTTCATATGTTTATCCCCGTTGAAAACTTAACCTATATTGTCATCAATCACCAAAAAGGGGGAGATTGTAAGTGCATCTAGTGCCCCTTAGTGATTTTGGTGTATTGAAGACTTATAGGTTAAGGGACTAATGCGTTTGTGAGTGTACACAGGTCTATAAGTCTATGAGGAGTTTGATATTTACAGGAAAAGTCGACCCCTAAAAATGAATATCTTTGACTGAAGATTTTGGTATTTCTGAAGACTTTCATGAAGACTTTGAAAGTGAAGAAAATGGTGTGACCGTGAAGACTTGGTATTCATTCGAGGAATATGAAGCGTGAAGACTTTTGTTTTCGTAGTTTCATTTTCTATTTCTTGAGTCATAGGAAACACCGTACTGTTAAAGGGGGTCGAGGAAATACTAAGGAAAAATTTCCATGTGATGCTCAACTCAAAATCCTACACCTACCAATCCCTTCGAGTGAAGCCATTGGAAATCTCATACAGTTCAGTCAATTTCTTCAGTGACAGAGATGAAGTTCTTCTGGTCTCTGAGGAATTTGTCCTGACTGAGGAGTTAGGAATTCGCCAGTGCGGATTGCCTACATAGTGAGGAACATGATAGCCTTGAGGTTTTTGCTACTCAAAATTCCGACCGTTGCTGTGCTATGCGCCAGCTGTCCCAAAATATCTATCCACCTAACAGTCATATCATTGAAGGGCATTTATGTCTTATCATGTTGGGCTGCTCCCTAGGCTATAAATAGCCGCCCCCCTACAACCACTAGCTGGTTAGCTGCTCCGAGAGAAACTGACACTTGTCATTTGAGAGCAACCCATCCTCTGAGGACTTTGGGCGAAAATCATCAAGTGAGGAAAAACCAAAAACCCCAAACCCAAACACCTACAAACCCCAAGTGATTGAGCATCACTTAAGAGATTGATCCTGAGTGGATCCGACGCTTGTTACCTTTGAAGACTGTGCTTCTTCCAGACGGTTAGGCGTCATGGTCTAGAGCATCCAAGAGGAATTGTGGATCGCCGAGTGACTGAGTTTGTGAAGGTTTGGAAGTCGCCTGAAGACTTACTATGAGTGATTGGACAAGGTCTATGTGACCTTAGTTCAAGGAGAATACGGCGAGGACTGGGTGTCCTCAGCTGCGTGTTCAGGACTGGGTGTCCGGGACTGTGTGTCCTCAAGTTTAAATACTCAGCCGCTCCAACCAGATGTACAGCTGAGACAGCAGTTGGAACTGGTCTACCAAATCATTGTCTTCACCAAGCTTACTGGTTCTATTTCCTCAACTCTTTCATTTCCTCATAACTGTGTTGTGTGCTTGTTCATATCTGTGCTTGAAGACTTTGACTGAAGACTTTCTCAATTTCCTCAATTCAATTTCTTAAGTCTATTTGTCTTCATCCTGTGTTATCCTGTGCTCACGCTACCTGTACTCTGTGCATGTCTTCATTTTATCATGATGACTATGCTTGTATTCTGTTATGTTTACTTTTGAGTACTTATTCCGCTGCTAGTAGTTCTTCGCTAAGGATTTTCCTCACCGACAAATTCCTCAGTGAAGAATTTCATAAGAATCACCTATTCACCCCCCTCTAGTCGATATAACGCACTTTCACACAGCAAGAACCAGCGGCAATGTACTCAGCTTCAGCAGTAGATAGTGATACGCGGTTCTGTTTCTTCGAGGACCAACAGACCAAGGATCGTCTGAGGAAATGACATGTACCAGATGTTGACTTGTGGTCCACACGATCACCAGCATAGTCAGAGTCAGAATATCCAATGAGATCAAAAGCCGAGCCCTTGGGGTACCATAATCCAAGTGTTGGTGTGTGAGCTAGATATCGAAGAATATGCTTCACAGCCTTATGGTGTGATTCCTTCGGTGTAGCTTGAAATCGGGCACACATGCAAACACTAAGCATTATATCTGGCCTAGATGCACATAAGTACAATAAAGAACCAATCATGGAGCGGTATACCTTATGATCGAAGTCAATACCATTTTCATCAGTGCACAGATGGCCATTTGTGGGCATAGGAATTTTGACTCCTTTGCAATCTTGCATGCCGAATTTCCTCAGTACATCCTTGAGGTATTTCGCCTAAGATACGAATATGTCATTGCGTTGTTGACGAATGTGAAGACCTAAGAAGAATTTCAACTCTCCCATCATAGACATTTGATATTCTTCACTCATCATATAGGCAAATTCATCACTATAACGTTGGTCAGTACGGCCAAAGATAATATCATCAACATATATTTGGCACACAAACAATTCACCATCATAAGATTTAGTGAAAAGAGTAGGGTCGAGTGAACCGGGTTTGAAGCCTTTCGTCATGAGGAATTCCTTCAAGGTATCATACCACATCCGTGGGGCCTGCTTGAGACCAAAGAGGGCCTTGTTGAGTCTGAAGACTTTGTCAGGATTCTTTGGATCTTCAAAACCTGGGGGTTGGGCAACATATACTTCTTCCTCAAGCTTACCATTGAGGAATGCACTTTTCACATCCATTTGATATAAAGTGATATCATGATGGTTAGCATAAGCAAGTAATATGCGAATAGCCTCAAGTCTAGCAACAGGTGCAAAAGTTTCATCAAAATCAATTCCTTCAACCTGTGTGTAGTCTTGAGCTACAAGCCGTGCCTTATTCCTCACCACAAGGCCATTTTCATCTTGCTTGTTGCGGTATATCCACTTTGTGCCAATGATATTGTGCTTGCGAGGATCTGGACGTTTGACCAGTTCCCAGACATTGTTGAGCTCGAACTGATGTAATTCTTCTTGCATGGCCTGAATCCACTCAGGCTCCAGAAATGCTTCATCTACCTTAGTGGGCTCTGTAATAGAGACAAAAGCATAGTGCCCACAAAAGTTAGATAAATGTGAATCTTTTGAGCGTGTGAGAGGACCTGGCGCTTTGATGTCATTGATGATCTTTTCAACTTGCACTTCTTTTGCAATGCGAGGATGAGCTGGTTGTCGATGAAGAATTTGATCAACATTCTCTTCAGCACCATTTTCTTCAGTATTATCTTCAGGTGCATTAGCTCGACGTTCTTCATGTTCTGGAATGAATTCTTCAGCAGATTCTTTAGTGGGAATGACATCCTCAGTAGCCTTGAACTTGATAGTTTCCTCAGGTGCTGGTTCATCTATCACAGTAGGTAGGTGCTCTCTTTGCGAGCCATTAGTTTCATCGAACCGCACATCTACAGTTTCAACAACCTTGTGAAGAACGTTGTTGAAGACCCTGTAGGTGTGCGAGTCCTTTCCGTAACCAAGCATAAAACCTTCATGTGCTTTCGGTGCAAATTTTGAGTTGTGATGATGATCTCTAATCCAACATTTAGCACCGAAGACTTTGAAATAACTTACATTGGGTTTCTTATCAGTGAGGAGTTCATAGGCAGTCCTCTTGAAGAATTTGTGAAGATATACTCTGTTGATGATGTGGCACGTAGTATCAATTGCCTCAGTCCAGAAATGACGAGGCGTTTTGTATTCATCAAGCATAGTGCGAGCCATCTCAGCAAGAGTCCTATTCTTGCGCTCCACGACGCCGTTCTGCCGAGGAGTATAAGGAGCAGATAACTCATGAGTAATACCAAGTTCATCAAGATAGTCATCGAGACCAGAATTCTTGAACTCAGTGCCATTGTCACTTCTGATGTGCTTGATATTCACACCAAAGTTGGTTGAAGCCCTCGAGGAAAATCGTTTGAAGACTTCCTGCACTTCATGTTTGTAAGTAACAAGGTGTACCCATGTATAACGAGAGTAATCATCAACAATAACAAAGCCATATTGAGATGCTTCATTTGAAATAGCAGAATAATGATTAGGACCGAAGAGATCCATGTGAAGCAATTCAAATGGGCGAGTGGTGGTCATGATAGTCTTCGCTGGGTGCTTGGCCTTTGTCATCTTCCCAGCTTCACAGGCTCCACATAGGTGATCCTTGAGGAATTTGACATTCTCGATGCCAATTACATGCTTCTTCTTCGCAAGCGTGTGCAAATTTCTCATGCTTGCATGATCAAGTCGTCGATGCCAGAGCCAGCCTTCTGAAGCTTTTGCAAGTAGACACACGGCTGGTTGTGGTCCTGTAGAGAAATCAACAATATACAGGTCTCCTCTCCTAAAGCCTTCGAAGACTTTGGAATTGTCAGCTTCCATAACCATAACACAACGGTACTTGCCAAAGATAACAACCATATCAAGATCACAAAGCATTAAGACAGACATAAGGTTGTATCCTAAGGACTCAACAAGCATGACTTTGTCCATGTGTTGATCCTTTGTGATTGCAACCTTACCTAGACCCAATACCTGACTTTTGCCTTTGTCAGCAAAGATGATATGCTTCAGATGCGACGGAGATAATGGAGCATCCATCAATAGATTCTTGTCACCAGTCATGTGATTTGTACATCCACTATCGAGGACCCACTCAGTGGCTTTGGGTTGATCATCCTGCAGATGAATTAGTGCAGCTTACAAACTCATATACTTCATCAGTGAAGAATATGGCATCAATTCATCAGACCAATTTCATCAAGCAAAAGAACAGATAAAACAATATGAGGACGTGAGAAATGAAAGTTCATTTCTTCATGATTAGCCTGCATCTTATCAGGCATTCTCAGGTCTCCAACAAATTCTTCAGATGACTACGTATGTTTGGAGACCTGACCCTGCAGAAGAGATTAGTTCTTTTTCTTCACCACCCACATCTGAAGGGGTGGCAAAGAGTTCATCATTCTGCGAGCTCCATACGAGAAGGATGGCATAGAAGCCAGGCCATTTCATTTCACGTAAGAGGGGTTAGAATAAGCATACGAGTAAGCAGAGAAATTCTTCGAGGACTTATGGACATAATAATTTGAACAATAATGCACATATCCATAATCCTTAGATCTTCCCTGTGAAACAGACGGGTTAGCACGATGATGTTCATTTGAGGACTTTGATCCTTTTGAGGAATTTGATCCATGTGAGGAGTATGGTCCGTATGAGGACTTGGATCCATATGAAGAATTTGGTCCATATGAAGAATTTGATCTGGGGTTCCTAATCTTCACAGGTGGCATCATGATGACATTCACCTGAAGATTTTCAAGGAATCTTTTGGGAACCCAGATTTTCTTCATAGGGGGACCGTTCCTGCAGTTAGTGCCAACATATCTAGCAAATACTTCGCCATTCTGATTTTTGAACAGTTTGTAGTTGGAGTCAAATGACTCATCATCAGAATGAGGAGATTCACATGCATATCCAGATAGGTTAGATGGATCAACTGGAGGTCCCTTTGCAGCAACCCATGTAGTTTTGGGGTACTGCTCAGGCTTCCAATATGTACCATCAGCGTTGAGTTTCCTCTCAAAGGCAATACCCTCTTTCCTAGGGTTCCTGTTGAGGATCTGCTTTTTAAGCACATCACAAAGAGTCTGATGCTCTTTGAGGCTTTTATACATGCCTGTGATGTACAATTCCTTCAGCCCTGCATCATCAGTGATACTAGCAATGTCCACAGATGAGGAATTAGTGATAGCAGAGGCATGTGAAGAATTTGAAACATTAGCAGCATTTCAACATTCAGGTGAAGAATTAGCAGATTCACGTTCAATGCATTTCAAACATGGAGGAACAAATTCTTCCTGAGATGCGTTGATTTGTTGAGCAAGTAATGAATCGCGCTCCTTCTGAAGATCTTCATAACTCACTCTTAGCTTCTCAAGGTCTTTCTTTCTTTGAAGAAATTCATAAGAAAGCTTCTCATGATCGGATAAGAGAGTGTTATGATGACCTTGAAGATTGTCAAACCTAGTCTGAAGTCTCTGAAGATTTTCAGTCAAGGCTTTAGTCCGATCCATTTCTTCACCCAACGTATCATCACTTTTGTCTAGCATGTTTTGAACCTTTTCAAGAGCCCATTGTTGTTTTACAGCAATCTTAGCAAGTTTAGAATAGCTGGGCTTAAGGTTTTCATCAGATTCATTCTCACTTGATTCAGAGGAGGTATATTTGAGTACCTTGGCACCCTTTGCCATGAAGCAATAGGTGGGAGCATAGTCATCATCGCCTTCATCAGCCTTGTTGGTGAGGTCATTTTCTTCAGTGTTGAAGATAGACTTGCTGACGAATGCAGTGGCGAGAGCTAGGCTCGCCACTCCGGATTCGGACTCCTCAGATGTCTCCTCTTCCTCATTTTCTTCAGATTCAGCCTCAGAGTCCATTTCCTAGCAAATGAATGCCCTAGCCTTCTTGGAGCTGCTCTTCTTGTGATATGAAGACTTTGAGGATTTTGATGATGAAGATTTTGTGGATTTCTTCTTTTTCTTCGCATCATCAGAACTGTAATCCTTGTATTTCTTCTTCTTTGATTCCTTTTCCCACTGAGGACAATCTTGAATGTAATGTCCAGGTTTTTTGCATTTGTGACAGAGCCTCCTCTTGTAGTCACTGGATGAGGAATCATTGCTCCTTGAGGGTCTTCCAAGGCGACCATGTCTTGAGAATTTTTGGAACTTCTTCACGAGCAGAGCCAGATCATGGCTTAGTTCTTCAGGATCACCAAGGCTGCTACTAGAGTCTTCATCTTCGGACTCGGATACCGCCTTGGCCTTCAGTGCGCGTGATCTGCCATAGCTCGAACCATAGAGGTCTCTTTTTTCAGCAAGTTGGGACTCATGAGTATTTAGCCTCTCGAGAATATCAGCGGGATCAAGTGACTTGTAATCAACACGTTCTTGTATCATCAATGCTAGAGTGTCAAATGAGGAATCAAGTGTGAAAGTGCAATTATCCCTAGGTGGTTTTGGTAATTCATAACAACATATAGCTCATTGAGCTAATGCTATTCCAAGATGATCATTTCAGGAAAGCTCAATGATTGGCATGGCATGGATGGTGAAAGTGGAACCCTCAAAATGCTAAGGACAAAGGATTGGCTCTAGCTCATATGCTCAAGACTCTTCATTTTACATTTTAGTGGTCCAAGATCACATTGAGTCCATAGGAAAAGCCAATACTATCAAGGAGGGATGAGGTGTTGCTTAATGAGCCTCTTGCTTCATGTGCTTAATGATATGCTCCAAAATCCTCGGCTACTTTCCCATATCCACATTTGACCTAAACCCAAAGCCAAACTCGGCCCTACCGATTCTTTCAACCCGGCGCCACCGAGTTTCACTTGTCATAGCCATTGCCAAACCCTAAGCAAATCGGTTCTACCGATAGGGATCTCGGTCTCACCGAGATGGGATTGCAATTTCTCTGTTTCCTTTTCGTAACTTTTCAGTCTCACCGAAAGAGCGGATCGGTCCCACCAAGATTGCAATGTAAACTCACTGTTTCCTTTTCGTAACATTTCGGTCTCACCGAGAAGAGCGAATCGGTCCCACCGAGTTTGCCTGACCAACCCTCTGGTTAGCTTATTACCAAATCGGTCTCACCGAGTTTGTGTAATCGGTCTCACCGAGATTACGTTATGCCCTAACCCTAACCATATCGGTCCTACCGAGTTGCATGTCAGTCCCACCGAAAATCTCTAACGGTCACTAGGTTTACTATTTCGGTCCGACCGAGTTTGTTGATTCGGTCCCACCGAGATTGGTAAATTGTGTGTAACGGTTGGATTTTGTGTGGAGGCTATATATACCCCTCCACCTCCTCTTCACTCGTGGAGAGAGCCATCAGAACACATCTACACTTCCAACTCATATGTTCTGAGAGAGAACCACCTACTCATGTGTTGAGGCCAAGATATTCCATTCCTACCACATGAATCTTGATCTCTAGCCTTCCCCAAGTTGCTTTCCACTCAAATCTTCTTTCCACCAAATCCAAATCCTGTGAGAGAGAGTTGAGTGTTGGGGAGACTATCATTTGAAGCACAAGAGCAAGGAGTTCATCATCAACACACCATTTGTTACTTCTTGGAGAGTGGTGTCTCCTAGATTGGCTAGGTGTCACTTGGGAACCTCCGACAAGATTGTGGAGTTGAACCAAGGAGTTTGTAAGGGCAAGGAGATCGCCTACTTCGTGAAGATCTACCGCTAGTGAGGCAAGTCCTTCATGGGCGATGGCCATGGTGGGATAGACAAGGTTGCTTCTTCATGGACCCTTCGTGGGTGGAGCCCTCCGTGGACTCGCGCAACCGTTACCCTTCGTGGGTTGAAGTCTCCATCAACGTGGAAGGATAGCACCACCTATCCGAACCATGGGAAAAACATCCGTGTCTCCAATTGCGTTTGAATTCTCCAAACCCTTCCCTTTACATTCTTGCAAGTTGCATGCTTTACTTTCCGCTGCCAATATACTCTTTGCATGCTTGCTTGAATTGTGTGATGATTGCTTGACTTGTCCTAAAATAGCTAAAATCTGACAAGAACTAAAATTGGGAAAAGGTTAAGTTTTTATTTGGTCAAGTAGTCTAATCACCCCCCCTCTAGACATACTTTCGATCCTACAAGTGGTATCAGAGCTTTGGTCTCCATTTGCTTTGATTTCCATAGCTTTTGGTGGTCATAGCCTTGGTTTCACAACCTAGGAGAGTATGGCGTCTAGCGAGGGAAATTATCACCGTAGAGGTCCTTACTTTGATGGTACTAATTTTGCTAGTTGGAAGCATAAAATGAAAATGCATATTCTTGGACATAACCCCGCCGTTTGGGCTATTGTGTGTGTTAGTTTGCAAGGTGACTTCTTTGGTGGGAGAGAACCAAACCGTGAAGCTACCGCGGATGAGTTGAAGATGTTGCAATACAATGCTCAAGCTGGTGATATTCTCTTCAACGGATTGTGCCCCGAAGAATTCAACAAAATCAGCCGTCTTGAGAATGCAAAGGAAATTTGGGACACTTTGATTGATATGCACGAAGGTACCGACTCCGTCAAGGAATCCAAATTGGATGTGCTTCAAAGTCAACTTGACAAGTTCAAAATGAAGGATGGTGAAGGTGTCGCTGAAATGTACTCTAGGCTTGCTCTCATCACAAATGAGATTGTCGGCTTAGGGAGTGAAGAGATGACCGATAGATTCATCATCAAGAAGATTCTAAGAGCCTTGGATGGAAAATAT
This sequence comes from Triticum urartu, assembly GCF_056163025.1. Taxonomy (NCBI): domain Eukaryota; kingdom Viridiplantae; phylum Streptophyta; class Magnoliopsida; order Poales; family Poaceae; genus Triticum; species Triticum urartu. Next base: position 700,173,363 of record NC_141874.1, on the reverse strand, counting down.
GATACCGTGTGCACATTGATCCAAATGATGCCCAATTACAAAGATCTCAAGCCAACGGAGGTAATTGGAAGAATTGTTGCTCATGAGATGTCACTTAAGGATAAAGAGGAACTTCACAACAAATCAAGTGGTGCGTACAAAGCCTCATGTGAAGCCCCTACATCATCAAGTGAGAAACAAAACTTCAATGAAGAATTGAGCTTAATGGTGAAAAACTTCAACAAGTTCTACAAGAGTATAAGCAAAGATAGAAGCTACAAGTCAAGGTCCTACAATGACAAAAGATTTTCTAGTCGAGAGTGAAACTGCTACAATTGTGGAAGACCCGGACACTATTCCAATGAGTGTACGGCTCCCTACAAGAGAAGAGAAGACTCTCCAAAAAGAAGAAGCAAAAGAGAAGAATCACCACCAAGAGAGAGAAGGAGTAGAGATGATCGTTATGAACGAAGACACTCACGGAGAAGCAAGGATTCGGAAAGGAAGAAAAAATCATCAAGGAGCTACACAAAACGAAGACATCAAGCTCATGTTGGTGAATGGGTATCCGGCTCCGACTCCGACAACCACTCCGAGAGAAGTTATCACTCCGATTCCGAATATACTCAAGATGAAGGTGTTGCCAGTCTAGCACTTGTGTCAACCAACTCCTACGACATATTTGACTCACCAAATGAAGGAATTGGAAGATGCTTCATGGCCAAAGGTCCTAAGGTAACACACCCCGAGTATGTTGATTTTAATAGTGATGAAGATGATTTGTTAGGTGATGATGATTTATTTGTTGACAACTCTAGTGATGAATACTATGATGAAACGTCAATTAATCATGCTAATCAAGATAAAACGAATGACAATGATAAGGAGAAGATTGAGGCTCTAACTAAAGAACTAAACACTCTTAAGTTAGCTCATGAAACTATCTTCGAAGATCATCGAGAACTTTTAAGAGCTCATGAGAAGTTACGCTTTGAAAAGTTCAATCTTGAGCAAGAGCATGAGTTTTTAAAGGCAATCAATGATGATCTCCGCAAGAAAAGTTCTTCTTACATTGCCAAGCGTTTACTCTTATCCACTTACATGCCTCAAGTCAAGTCTAGTAACAAGAACAAGAAAGATTCTTCCTCTAGTAGTAACAATGATCATGCTAAATCCAATATTGTTGCTTCTAGTAGTTCTCTTGATTCCACTAATGATTCTCTTAGCCAAGTTACACTTGATCAAGAAAATAGCTTATTGAAGGGAATTATAGAGAAAGGGGTGTACAAAAGCCTTGCCGGGAGTAAGCAATTCGAGGAAATTGTGCGCAAGCAAGGAAGGCACCGGAAGAATCAAGGTGTTGGTTTTGAACGAAAGTTCAATGCCAATGGAGTTGAGTGGGAAGAAGATCAATACCCCAAGACAAAGTTTGTTCCTCAACAAGAGAAGTATGATCCTACTTCCTTCAAGGGGACACAAGCTCAAGATGATCTTCCACCACAAGACTACAAGCAAAAAGGCAAGGACAAGCTTCAAGAGGAAATTGATGCATTTGAAGAAGCTCCCAAGATCTTAGTCAAGTGGATTCCCAAGACCACTTCAAGTTCCACTTCATCAAGTACGACTACAACTCCAAGGATTCCCATCAAGATGGTGTGGATCCAAAAGAAGAAGAACTAGAGAGTTCTTGAGGGTGACTCCGCCAACATACTTCACTCTTATCATTTTGGCAAGAACAAGTGCAATCAACTTCCACATCTTGCACTAGTTCAAGGAGTCACAAACCCTCTTGTTGGTAAGACAAGGTACAAGGTAACCTAAAAGTTTTCATGGACATCATCTTGTGTGTGCATCACTCTATGTCTATGGATATCCTTGTTTGTTCCTTGTGGGACTAACCCATGTAGGTATTGAAAGTGCAATTCACTCAAATGGATAGTTCCAAGTGATCTACATCCACATTGAGCATCCACATCTTCAACATCTACATGAAGTCATCATCGACAAAACCCAAGGTTAGTTCATCCCTCTTAGGGGGGATATCACATCTAGGGGGAGCTTTACTCTAAAACTTGAGCTAAAGCAACTCTAAAGATGTGAATACAACAATGCTTTATGTAAAAGTGGTAACCCCACTTGAGCTTAAACGATGAGTATGACCTATGATCAAGTGTTCTCACTTGACTCCTAAGTCAATATACTCATATATAGATGACCTAGTCATCGCCAATTGCTTGATAGATGCTAGAATTGGTTGTGCATGCTTTGTCACATATTTCAATTGCCATTTTATTGTGTGAGCATGTTGGTTGCATATTTTACTCATTCGAGGACATCCACTTGTTGTTTTGATTGTTTGGTTTTATTTCCTTTTGCCAAGTGGATGGACAAGAATGCCTAAGAACCTCCTATAGCTATCTATGCTTTTCTCGTCTCAAACTCTATTCATGCTACATCACAAAATTTGATCAAGTCAGATTCGAACCACTCTGTGTGAGGAGCACTTGGAGTCCCCGATTCGTCATAGACTTAAACTTCCAAAACCTCTTTGTGATTCTCGGTCTGACCGAGATCATTAAGTTGATCTGAATTTTCGATCTCGGTGCAACCGATTTGAACCATTCGGTCACACCGAGTTGCAATAACAGTACAGTTTTGCATCTCGGTGCCACCGAGTTGTTCCACTCGGTCACACCGACAGGGTCGGGCTATATATAGTCACGGGCAAAAATTTGGAAATTTCTCCGAACCCCTTCGCCCGCGCGATAGCTCGCTCTGCCAACGTGGTCTTCGGATTGTCTCCTCGCCGCCAGCCGCCTCCAGTCGCTGGTCTCCATCGCCGTCAACGGAATTCAACCCCGTCGTTGCCGCCGTAGCGAGTCTCCGCCGAACTAGGGTATGGACTCGATCTTTGTGCTATCCCCAATCTGATTCCTAGCACATTGTGATCTTATTGTTTCTAGCCACGATTGAAACACTCCTATCCAGTCAATGCGTTCGTAGAATAGGATTGATTCGAAAACTTTAGGGTTAGGTTTCCGCCGAAACCATCTCGGACCCACCGAGTTGAAAAACTCGGTCCCACCGATTTGGCTCATGCCATTGCACAAGTGAGACTCGGTCTGACCGAGAATTACTAATCGGTGTGACCGATTTTGGAACTTTGTGAAACCCTAGCAGTCTCGGTGCCACCGAACTGTGACTCGGTCTGACCGAGTTCACTAGTTTAGGTTCCAAAACTGCTTCGGTATCACCGAGTTTAAAAATCGGTAGATCTGAAATGATTTCTGTGGGAAACTAAAACTAAGATTTTGAATCATTCTTTTGCAAAAATCTCTGCATTTTGTGATGCTCATCCACTCTACCTCATCTATAAACTGTTCACAGGGTCAGCAGTCAGCTTGTTCATCATGTCAGATCAGAGTGATAGCCAAAACCTATCAGAGTAGCAAGTGCACATGAGTGAGGGCACTAGTCCCTCCAGTTCCTCAGATGAAGGCAGCAGGAGCACTCCCAGTAACTTGCCAAAAGCTGCCACCAGACAAAGGAAGAAAAGAACCTCAGAATCAGAGGATGAGGACTACGTGGCAGAAGAAGAAGCCACTTCCAAGAAAGTGGTTAAGAAGGAATATAGCACTGCTGCTGCCACCAAGCCAGGCATGAAGCAAAAGGTTCTTGCAAAGAGAATTCCAATGTCTAAGGCCAGAGCATCTACTCAAGTCCCTTTGGGATCTGAACCCAAAGAGGCTGCTGCAGAAGGAGAAGGCAAGGAAGGAGAAAGCTGCCAAGATGCCAACTCAAGAGGAGGCATCTGAGTATTTCCTGAAAACCAAGCAAGAGCAGCTTAGTTACTTGATTGCATCCACACTGAGGATTGAGAAAGGACTGGCCACCCTCACTCAGAATCAGAAGAGCTTAGAGAGGATCATAGAACAAAAGTTCTATGACATGGATGTCAAAGTAACAGAGATTCAGTCTGCAGTGGAGCAACTTCAAGATGACATGCAGGAGAGGAGAGGGAAGACTACAACTGATGCATTTGCCAGAGTGCCACGAGCTCAGAGGTCGACTGCAGTGCCAGTTCCTGACACCAGAGCCACCACCTCAGCTCCAGCCACAACACCAGCCCAACCAGCTCCAGCATCTACTTCAGCTCCAGCTCCAACCACGTCTACAGAAACCTTCGTCCTTGGAGTGATCCAGACTCCACCACCACCAGAAGATCAAGCCTGAGAGTCGATCTAGCACTATGCATTTTCTAGGAACTTTTTGGTAACTTGTTGCCAAAGGGGGAGAAAAATGTATAGATCATAGGCTTCGAGAGAGAGAGTGTTGCTTTTATTCTCTCTTGCTTTATTTGGTGGTTTTTCAAACTTTGTTTGCTTTTGGTTGAGATACTTTGATATGCTTGTGAGACATTGATGATCATGTGTTTGATCATAAGCTACACTTATGCATGCTTGATATATCTCATCTATCTTATGTGATCATTCACTTTCTTTGGTGCTGAGTGCATGTATTTCATTCTTATCTTTTTGAGCGCTCCACCAAGATGTATGTGACATGGAAGAGTAACACATGACCCTAACTCTTTGTGCATTTGCAGTCCAAAGCAAATTTTAAATATGCACAAATTTAGGGGGAGCTCTTACTTATCACATACTTCTCAAAGCAACGATATATTTCATTCTTATTATTATTTGTCGAAGCTTTGATCTATATGTTGTCATCAATTACCAAAAAGGGCGAGATTGAAAGTGCAACTATCCCTAGGTGGTTTTGGTAATTCATAACAACATATAGCTCATTGAGCTAATGCTATTCCAAGATGATCATTTCAGGAAAGCTCAATGATTGGCATGGCATGGATGATGAAAGTGGAACCCTCAAAATGCTAAGGACAAAGGATTGGCTCTAGCTCATATGCTCAAGACTCTTCATTTTACATTTTAGTGGTCCAAGATCACATTGAGTCCATAGGAAAAGCCAATACTATCAAGGAGGGATGAGGTGTTGCTTAATGAGCCTCTTGCTTCATGTGCTTAATGATATGCTCCAAAATCCTCAGCTACTTTCCCATATCCACATTTGACCTAAACCCAAAGCCAAACTCGGCCCTACCGATTCTTTCAACCCGGCGCCACCGAGTTTCACTTGTCATAGCCATTGCCAAACCCTAAGCAAATCGGTTCTACCGATAGGGATCTCGGTCTCACCGAGATGGGATTGCAATTTCTCTGTTTCCTTTTCGTAACTTTTCGGTCTCACCGAAAGAGCGGATCGGTCCCACCGAGATTGCAATGTAAACTCACTGTTTCCTTTTCGTAACATTTCGGTCTCACCGAGAAGAGCGAATCGGTCCCACCGAGTTTGCCTAACCAACCCTCTGGTTAGCTTATTACCAAATCGGTCTCACCGAGATTACGTTATGCCCTAACCCTAACCATATCGGTCCTACCGAGTTGCATGTCAGTCCCACCGAAAATCTCTAACGGTCACTAGGTTTACTATTTCGGTCCGACCAAGTTTGTTGATTTGGTCCCACCGAGATTGGTAAATTGTGTGTAATGGTTGGATTTTGTGTGGAGGCTATATATACCCCTCCACCTCCTCTTCACTCGTGGAGAGAGCCATCAGAACACATCTACACTTCCAACTCATATGTTCTGAGAGAGAACCACCTACTCATGTGTTGAGGCCAAGATATTCCATTCCTACCACATGAATCTTGATCTCTAGCCTTCCCCAAGTTGCTTTCCACTCAAATCTTCATTCCACCAAATCCAAATCCTGTGAGAGAGAGTTGAGTGTTGGGGAGACTATCATTTGAAGCACAAGAGCAAGGAGTTCATCATCAACACACCATTTGTTACTTCTTGGAGAGTGGTGTCTCCTAGATTGGCTAGGTGTCACTTGGGAGCCACCGACAAGATTGTGGAGTTGAACCAAGGAGTTTGTAAGGGCAAGGAGATCGCCTACTTCATGAAGATCTACCGCTAGTGAGGCAAGTCCTTCATGGGCGATGGCCATGGTGGGATAGACAAGGTTGCTTCTTCGTGGACCCTTCGTGGGTGGAGCCCTCCGTGGACTCGCGCAACCGTTACCCTTCGTGGGTTGAAGTCTCCATCAACGTGGATGTAGGATAGCACCACCTATCCGAACCACGGGAAAAACATCCGTGTCTCCAATTGCGTTTGAATTCTCCAAACCCTTCCCTTTACATTCTTGCAAGTTGCATGCTTTACTTTCCGCTGCCAATATACTCTTTGCATGCTTGCTTGAATTGTGTGATGATTGCTTGACTTGTCCTAAAATAGCTAAAATCTGACAAGAACTAAAATTGGGAAAATGTTAAGTTTTTATTTGGTCAAGTAGTCTAATCACCCCCTCTAGACATACTTTCGATCCTACAAAGTGATCTCAGCAATTTCTTCACCACCTCATGGTCGGTGATGTCAGTGGCACCAAGTGATTGAAGCTCATTTGAGATGTCAGTGAGGCGATCGAAGGTTTGTTGAACATTTTCCTTGTCGAGTCTTTTGAAGCGGTTGAAGAGATTGCGAAGAACATCAACTCGAGAGTCACGCTGTGTTGAGACTCCTTCATTCACTTTGGACAACCTGTCCTAGATAAGCTTCGCTGTCCCCAAAGCACTCGCTCTGCCATACTGTCCTTTGCTCAGATGGTCACATATGATATTCTTCGCTTGAGAGTCGAGTTGCTTGAATCTCTTCACATCAGCAGCATTTAGAGAAGGTGTGACTGAGGGAGCACCATTTTCCACAACATACCAGAGATCGTTATCAATTGCCTCAAGATGCATTCGCATCTTATTCTTCCAGTAGGGGTAGTCCATCCCATCAAAGGTAGGACACCCAACAGAGACCTTGATCATACCTGCGGTCGACATAACTAAAAGTCCAGGCGGTTAAACCAAAATCACACAGAACAAGGAAGTACCTTACTCTGATACCAATTGAAAGTGCGTTATATCGACTATAGGGGGGTGAATAGGCGATTTTTATGAAATTCTTCACTGAGGAATTTGCCGGTGAGGAAATTCCTTAGTGAAGAACTACTAGCAGCGGAATAAGTACTCTAAAGTAAACATAACAGAATACAGGCATAGTCATCATGATGAAATGAAGACAGGCACAGAGTACATGAAGTGTAAGCACATGATAACACAGGATGAAGACAATCAGACTGAAGAAATTGAACTGAGGAAATTGAGAAAGTCTTCAGTCAAAGTCTTCAAGCACAGATATGAATAAGCACACAACACAATTATGAGGAAATGAAAGAGTTGAGGAAATGGAATCAGTAAGCTTGGTGAAGACAATGATTTGGTAGACCAGTTTCAACTGTTGTCTCAGTTGTACGTCTGGTTGGAGCGGCTGAGTATTTAAACTCGAGGACACACAGTCCCGGACACCTAGTCCTGAACACGCAGCTCAGGACACACAGTCCTCACCGTATTCTCCTTGAGCTAAGGTCACACAGACCTCGCCCAATCACTCGTGGTAAGTCTTCAGACGACCTCCAAAACTTCACAAACTTGGTCACTCGGCGATCCACAATTCCTCTTGGATGCTCTAGACCATGACTCCTAACCGTCTGGAAGAAGCACAGTCTTCAAAGGTAACAAGCGTCGGATCCACGCAGGATCAATCTCTTCAGTGATGCTCAATCACTTGGGATTTGTAGGTGTTTGGGTTTTGGGTTTTTCCTCACTCGATGATTTTTGCTCAAAGTCCTCGGAGGATGGGTTGCTCTCAAATGACAAGTGTCAGTTTCTCTCAGAGCAGCCAACCAGCTAGTGGTTGTAGGGGGGCGCTATTTATAGCCTAGGGAACAGCCCGACATGATAAGACATAAATGCCCTTCAATGATATGACCGTTAGGTGGATAGATATTTTGGGACAGCTGGCGCATAGCACAGCAACGGTCGGAATTTTGAGTAGCAAAATCCTCAGGGCTATCATGTTCCTCACTGTGTAGGCAATCCACACTGGCGAAGTCCTAACTCCTCAGTCAGAACAAATTCTCAGAGACCAGAAGAACTTCATTTCTGTCACTGAAGAAATTGACTGAACTGTGTGAGATTTTCAATGGCTTCACTCGAAGGGATTGGTAGGTGTAGGGTTTTGAGTTGAGCATCACATGAAATTTTTTCCTTAGTATTTCCTCGACCCCCTTTAACAGTATGGTGTTTCGTATGACTCAAGAAAGAGAAAATGAAACTACGAAAACAAAAGTCTTCACTTTCAAAGTCTTCAGAATAACAAAGTCTTTAGTCGAAGAACTTCATTTTTAGGGCTCGACTTTCTCTGTAAATATCAAACTCCTCATAGACTTATAGACATGTGTACACTCAGAAACGCATTAGTCCCTTAACCTATAAGTCTTCAATACACCAAAATCACTAAGGGGCACTAGATGCACTTACACCCCTTGATTTAAAAAAAATATAGATATGAAAAAACATACCGCACACATGAATTCCATGAAGGTGGAGGGCGTTTTTGTAAAAATACAGGGCTGAGCAAAGTGGCAAGACATGGCCAGCGTGGCGCCATTTGTCAGCTTGTAATTGGCTCTGGACTAAACCTTCACATACATTGCAAGTTTAGGGATGAGGTGGTCACCTTTTGCAAATTTGTAGACTAGAGCATCACATCCATTGCAAGTTTGTGGGTCTATGGTGCTCTTACCTCCTCAAAATTGCCCCTACATGCCCCTTCTCTCTCCCAAGTGGATAAGTGCCGGCCTCCACAAATGCGCTCTAGTGCACACCGCCATCGCCGCTCTTTTGTGAACTTTCCTCGGTGTTGCAAGCATGTCTACAGTAACAAACTACCTTTTCAAACAATTTGGTAAAGCAAAACAATAAATCAAAATCACTCTTTATAGGTAAAATCCGACGAATTAACAAATATTTGTGTTTGTACAATAACATTGTTTGCGTTTGGTGAGAAGCTGATAATAGCACACAATGTAAGTAGTATTTTTCCATGAAAATGATCAAATCTATTATAAAAATTTACTGTAAGTACAAAAGCTCTAAAACATAATAAAAATTACGTCGAGATTCTGAGCCCATCGAACGATCACTACTATCCCCAGTACAAGTCATTGTCGCGCTGTTGTGCCGCTCACTTATGGAAGCCGGCTTAACCTTATGGATGACAACTGAAAAGTCTTTATGCACGTACTCCTAAGGACCAACGTCTTGAAGCCGCAGTTGTTGCCGTTGAACACTTATATATATCTGAAGCATCCGACATTAAATCTTGCCACATGACAAAAACAAAAGACCCTAACCTCACCACCCCATCGGTTCGAAGGACCAGTGTAAGAACTACTTAATGAATCTTGATGCTATCCTCGCTTCCAAGGTGAACATTGCCACGCAATAACACAGTAGATGCTTAACCCATGGAGCAAGAGATCCACGGGCTCGAAGTCGTACATGTGTGAACGCATGACAGTATTTTTGTTTTGTCCCCGCACACTATCACACATTCACACTGCTGTTGTTTACACGCTATGGAAACTCTAGAAACTTTTCTGTTTGTGCAAACTTCATAATTTGAAACGCAAACACGATAGTAGTCAAATAAAGAGTGGATACACTATAATTTTTTGGCCATAAGTTAAATGATGAAATTAACTGCAATGCTGAGCAATATTCCACCTTATATGTGATACATATATTGAATACTCCCTCCGTTTTTAAATATAAGTCTTTGAAGAGATTTCATTATGGACTACATACGAAGCAAAAATGAGTGAATCATACTCTAAAATGCATATATACATATATATTGAATGGTCGAAAGACTTATATATATATATATATATATATATATATATATATATATATATATATATATATATATATATATATATATATATATATAGGACGGCAGTTTGGGACATCTAGGTGCCGAGGCTCCTAGCCTTTCGATCACTCGATTGTATTTAGATGCGTGTTCATGTATTACATTACAATTGACTGATTTGGAAATAATTATGGCAGAATAACTACCATAAATATGAACCATTAGTAGCATGCAAGGCTATAATTATGTAGTAGTAGCAAATAGGAAAGAGAATTCCACGCATGGCAACATTCCATATTTGACAGCTATTAATAGAAATAGGAGAGACACAAATAAGAAATTAATGCGTATGAAGACATTTTTCATATATATATTAGTAAAAGGTACGTTGTACTCATCCGTGGAAATGTTTTTTTTACAATAGGTATACAATATATTAGGTATATGAGACCATGGGTATGACCCGGTCTTAATTTTTTTTAAATGCCATATACCTTGGAAATTAATTCATTAGAAACAGACATACGAACATCCATTTGGTATAAGATACCATAGGTATATCCAATATATACCTAATAGCGTGGGTATATATGTACAATTTGGACATTAGGGTATACGATAAATTGGGTAAATAAATAGGAGGTATGTTTCACTCTTATCACCGTAGGGTATATTATAGCGTGGGTATCATACATTAGTCATATGATATATTGAATATATATTAGAAACATACATACGAATAAAATGTAATAGTTCCAAAAAAATTTATTAAATATATATAGATATCTGCGTATATATATATATATAATTTCGTTGGTAGGTGTTAGATACCCCTATTAGGAAACAAAAATACACGTATTAGACACCTGCGACAATTCAAAACAAATCAACATTAATACAATGTATTATATGACAAGTCTTGCATGTCTAATATTTAAAAAACAAAAATAAAATGTAAACATGGAAAGTCTTGCATGAAGAATAGTTAGGAAACAAATTAAATATACCACGGTTTTCAAAACAATCAAGGTGCCTGGGCACCTATGTGCCCCATATATATGATGGCAGTTTGGGACACATAGGTGCCCAGGCTCCTTGCCTTTTCACCATTTGATTGCATTTAGATGCGTGATATTGTGATAGGTATATAAGGTAATCGGTCAATCCATTAGTAACTGCCAATTCTGAAGTAATTAGATTTGGAAATTTGGAAATAATTATGATGTTTATCATTTAATGGATGTCATTAAGCGCGCCATGCATGGTAACATATCTTTAGAAGGAAAAAATACTAAACATTAGGTATACGGATATTTATTTCATACATGTATGAATTCATTTATTTAGTACGTACCTGTTAGATTTTTATTCATATATACCCAGAATATTTGGTACGTACATATTAGATTTTTATCTATGTATATATCCAGAATATTTATTACGTACCAATTAGATTAGGTGTGTACGGATTCGTTGATTTGGTACATAGTCGTTCGATTTTTTTTAGTATCTATATACCTAGAATATTTAGTATGTAACGCATTATGTTTTTTGTGTATGTATACACCTAGAATATTTAGTATGTAACACATTATATTTTTTTGTATGAATACGCCTAGAATGTTTAGAACCTTTCAATTGGATTTTTGTGTATGTATATATCCAAATTACGCAATATATTTTCTTGCGTGGGTATATGTACGTAGGGAAAATCATGCGTGTGTATCATACCCATAATATTTAGTACGTACGCATTAGATTGTTTTCCTATGTATATACCCAGGTTATATAGTACTCCCTCCGTTCCTATATATAGGGTGTATAGTTTTTGGCATGAAAATTTAAAAACGCACATGGAGGAAAAATTTCACAAGTTTTGTGCAAGATTACACCTGACTAATTGGCATGAGAAAATAGAGGAGGTTGCCTAATATAAGGAAATGTAATCAAATCTCTAAAAAAAATATCCAAACGTGTGGTGCAACACAATACACCTTATATTTCGGGTTTTTTCTCAAAAATCTATACACCATATATCAAGGAACGGAGGGAGTACATACAAACTAGATTAGGTATATACGGATTCATTTATTTGGTACACAGTCATTATATTTTTTAGTAGGTATATATCTAGAATATTTAGTATGTAAACATACTCAGAATATTTAATACGTACACATTAGATTGTTTTCATATGTATATACCTAGGACATATAGTACATACCAATTAGATTAGATATGTACGGATTCGTTTATTTTCTACACACTCATTAAATTTTTTAGTAGGTATATACCTAGAATATTTAGTATGTAAAGCATTATATTTTTTTATATATATACCCAGAATATTTAGTACGTATCCATTAAATTTTTGTGTATGTATATACCCAGAGTAAGCAATATATTTTATTGCGTGGGTATATGTACAAGTAAAAAAACAATTAGGATCATAGTTTATATTATTTGGTCACCTTAATTTGTATAAAAATATTGGCCGTTAAAAGTGTGACCTAGCCTTAAGTTAAAAAAATACTAGATAACTTGAAAAGCTAAATTTTAGAAAAATGAATAAGAATATCCTTAATATACATACAAACCTTTGGGATGACATTATATATTTTTTCATATCCGATACCTTAAAAAATGACAGTGTATATGTGTATCCTTTTGTTTAGAAAGGAATCATATAAGGAAACCAGCAGTATATTAATTTTTTGGAAAGCAATTATCGACCATTGATGGTTGTAGTGCATGCAAACAAAATTTGGAAGGTCATTATGTCAAATATGACTTACTATATTGGGACCCCACATAATTTACCCCTCTCTCTCTATATATATATCCATATGTGGTCCATAGTGGAATCTTTACAAGACTTATATTTAGGAACGGAGGGGGAGTATTATACATGTATAATAACAAATATATATCACTCTCCTCGCTCCAAAATAATTGTTGTGGTTTTAGTTTTAAACTAAAAAAATAATGAGCACATGCACTCACTGTTTGGCCTAAAAAAAAATAAAAAACACGCTCACTCTTGAGTCTTGAGTAGCGCGCACGCGTGCGCACGTCTCTCTCCAGCTCGTCTTCATCCCCAACAGGCCCGGCGTTCCCCCGCCGCAAGCGTGGCTCTCTCGCAACGCCCCCGAGCAGATCCCCTTTCTCTTTCTCGCACCCAACCCAGCCACACCCACCCCACCCCACCCAGCTCAAATCCGACGCCACCAACGACCGCGCCCGCCACCAAGCTTCCGCCTTTTCCTCCACTGACCCCGGCCTCCTCATCTTCCCTCTCACGGAGCCAGTCCAGCCCCTCTCCCTCTCCCTCTCTCTCTCCTCTCTCTGCGCGCGCGCGTGTGCCCCGCTGTTTACGCGCCGGTAGATCCCCGACGCGACGCGTCCCGCGGAGGGGGGGGGAGCTAGACCGGCCGAGATGAACTCGACGGCGTACTCGCGGCCGTCCAAGCTGCCGGGCGGCGCCGGCGACAGGCGGCCGCCCACGCGCCTCCGGGGCTTCGCCTCCAAGATCGAGCCCAAGAAGCTCGGCGCCGGCCTCCTCGCCGGCTGCTGCCTCGCGCTCCTCACCTACGTCTCCCTCGCCAAGCTCTTCGCCATCTACTCACCCGTCTTCGGTGCGTGCTCCACTCACTCTGTATTACATTCCATTGATCCCCAAGCTTGGCTTTGCTCCCTGATCTAACAATTGCTGCTATTGAATTGAATCCGCGTCCAGCTAGCACGGCCAACACGTCCGGCCTGCTACAGAACACCCCGCCGGCGTCGTCGTCGTCGTCGTCCGTCCCGGAGACGACGGATGCCATCCCGGCCGAGGACACCACATTCATCGGCCGCGAGAACGGCAACGCCGTGGATCCCGTCGATTTCCCGGAGGAGGGCCCGGCGTCGGCCGGCTCTCAGGAGCCCGGCGTGCCGGAGGTGCTCTCGAGAAAGGAGGACGAAGCCGAGAAGGCGGCGGAGGCGGCGGCGACCTCCGTGCCAAATCCATGTAAGGAATCTATTGCCCCTTTCCTCACCTCCTTTCTCCTCGCACCTTAATTGGAAAGCAGAACAGAACTGGCATCACTCCCAGGTCAGCAGGCAGCTTCTTGCACACATCAATGCTCTGTACTCTGCGATCTGGGCAAACATCTGTCGCCCACTTGATGTCGACGCAGTTAATAAGTTGCTTGAGATTAGTTGGAAATGTCCGAGATCTGCCCGCGCTCTAAATTCAGTTCTAAAAATGCGACTCTGTTTCTTGGTGAATGAATGGATTCAGCTGCGGAGGGCGGCGGGGAGGGTGCGGCATTAGCAAAGATGAGCTGCGACGAGAACGGGGAGGACGAGGGGTTCCCCTACGCGCGGCCGTCGGTGTGCGAGCTGTCCGGCGACATCCGGATCAGCCCCAAGCAGAAGACCATGTACCTGGTGAACCCGTCGGGCGGCGGCGGGTTCGACGAGAACGGCGAGAAGCGGCTCCGGCCGTACGCCCGGAAGGACGACTTCCTCCTCCCCGCCGTGGTGGAGGTGACCGTCAAGTCCGTCCCGTCCGCCGCGGCCGCGCCCCAGTGCACGAAGACGCACCGCGTCCCCGCGGTGGTGTTCTCCGTGGCCGGCTACACGGACAACTTCTTCCACGACAACACGGACGCGCTGATCCCGCTGTTCCTGACGGCGTCGCACCTCAAGGGCGAGGTGCAGCTGCTCATCACCAACTACAAGCCGTGGTGGGTGCAGAAGTACACGCCGGTGCTGCGCAGGCTCTCCAACTACGACCCCATCAACTTCGACGCGGACGCCGGCGTGCACTGCTTCGCGGCGGGGTACCTCGGCCTGTACCGCGACCGGGACCTCATCATCTCCCCCCACCCGACCCGCAACCCGCGGAACTACACCATGGTGGACTACAACCGGTTCATCCGCTCCGCGTACGCGCTCCGGCGCGACCGGCCGTCGGCGCTCGGGGAGGCGCCCGGGATGCGGCCGCAGATGCTGATCATCTCCCGCGGGGGCACGCGGAAGCTGCTGAACCTGGAGGAGGTGGTGGCGGCGGCGACGGAGCTGGGGTTCAACGTGACGGTGGCGGAGGCGGGCGCGGACGTGGCGGCGTTCGCGGCGCTGGTGAACGCCGCGGACGTGCTGCTGGCGGTGCACGGCGCCGGGCTGACGAACCAGATCTTCCTGCCGACGCAGGCGGTGGTGGTGCAGATCGTGCCGTGGGGCAACATGGACTGGATGGCGACCAACTTCTACGGGCAGCCGGCGCGGGAGATGCAGCTCCGGTACGTGGAGTACTACGTGGACGAGGAGGAGACGAGCCTCAAGGACAAGTACCCGAGGGAGCACCTGGTGTTCAGCGACCCCAAGGCGCTGCACAAGCAGGGGTGGCAGGCGCTCGCCGAGACCATCATGAAGCAGGACGTGAAGGTGAACCTCACCAGGTTCCGGCCCTTCCTCCTCCAGGCCATCGACAAGCTGCAGGAGTAGCGCCGGCGGCGGCTCCATTGTCATCCCCAGCCCAGGTTGGCGATGGTAGGTGTACCACTCACGTCACAATCACATACACATACACACACAGGCAAACACGACGACAAGAAGAAACGCGGAACATTGTAAAACTAGTGCTGGAAAGGGTGATGATCAGATTGGTTTGTTGGTTGGTTTTGTAATACTCATTTTGGTTGGATATATAGTGCGCTTGCACGCAAGAGGAATGCTCATCATTTGTTCTTCAGTTCACCTGCAGTTCGAAATAGGCCACTTTACTAATGAATCTAGTCATCCACCCAGAGGGAAATCATTTCAAAGCGCACAAGAATATGATTCTGTTTTTGTTTGCTATAAACCTGGAAATGGACGTCGCCTTCCCTCTTTGCTGCCTGCGGGTGATGGATTACGCGGATTGGCTCCGACAGTCAGACCACCCACCTCCTTCGTGTCTTCGTGGGTCGAATCGCTTTCGCTTCGACAACTTCGGGGGCTTCCACTTCCGGCCATCCACAGGCTGCAAGAGTTGCAAAATGAGTAGCAACAGCGCCAGGTCATATGAACAAAACAGGAACAGCCCGGGGTGGTTGGTTTTGTAATACTGCCCATTTTGGATGCTACTCTGTTCTTTGCTCTTCATTTCACTTGCCATTCTGTTGAGCAGTTCATTGTTATTTTTCTTCCACTGGCCCACACCGCGACCGTCTTCGCGAGCCTTCGTTCTAAAAAAAACACCGCGACCGTCGATTGAGCTACCCCATGTTCTTTGGTGATCTGGAGAAGACAACATGCACGAAAGTTTTTTTTCTTCTTAGCAGCAGGCACCGGAGTGGAGTGAATGAATAAATTGCTACTTTTTTTGAGGATCAATGCCGCCACTATGTTACTTAAATGTAGCAGGGAATTTCGTCAGAAATAATCTCCAGAATAACTTCAGGAGGAAAAGAAAACCAAACTTTGCTAAGTTCTTAACTCAAGCCTATTTAGCCAGCGGTGGAGCTTGAGCATAATCCAAGAGGGGGCCATTAGCTCAAGGGGAGCAAGTTAATGGGAAGGAGGGGCTAATTTCTAGTTTAAACACTGGTTAGGCCTAAAATTGAGCATATATTCTTCAATGGTTGGAAAAATTAAGAGGGGGCAGTAAAGGAGAGGCGGTGATGGCTTGGATCCACCCTGATCTTTTGCCCTGGTGGCCGGATTCATCCCTCTCTGTTCACCAGCAGGGGGGTACATGAGAGAGAAGAAGAGAGATCTTCATGTAGTCAGCAACTCGCGTCGCTCTCCAGGCGGGGGCGACTCGGGCGAAACCTTGCGCGCCGCCGCCCCCCTCCACTTAGCCCCCGCCCCCCTCGCCGCCGTCGGGCGTCACCGCCGGGCAAAGCCCGTGCGGCAGCCGGCGGCGGCGGGCCTCTCCTTGCTCTGTCGTGCGCGCTGGACAGCCCTGGACGGCTCGGCGTGCTTCGCGGGGCCGTGCGCCGGGGCGGATCTGGCCTCCTGGCCTCTTCTGGCTGCGTGGTGGCGCTGGGCGCTGGGGCGGCGGCCCCAGACTGCGGCAGCGTCGTCCTCCCCTCCTCCTCGCGGTGGAGTCGTGGCGGCGTGCCGGTTGACGGCGGATGCGGGCTTCGTGCCCGGATCCGGCAGGGCGCAGGCCGTCAGCGGGATGCGGCGGCGCTAGCCGTCCTGGGCCGCGCGGGCGGCAGGGCGGACGCGCGTGGTGGTGGGCCGGCGGCTCGTGGCGGCCATGGGTGGATCTGGAGCTGCAGCTTCCGGCCTCCCTGGCTTGGCGGAGCTGTTTGGCAGAGCCGGCCCTCTGGGAAGGTGTTGTGGTGTGCCCCGGCCGGCGTGGTGCCAGTTTGGGCTGCTGGGCACCCCGGGTTGTGGCCTCTGCATGGTGCGGGTGGTCCTGCCGGGGGCTGTTCGCAGCGCTACTTCCTCCAGACCCGGCTTGTGGAGCGTGGTGGGCTGCAATGGTTTCTGCAGCCGGTGGTGGTTGGCGGCGGCGTGCTGCTTTGCGTGCTTGGTCACGTGGCTTGGGCGAGGGTGGTCGGCATGTTGCCGGAGACGGTTTGCTGGGCAGGCTGTGGTGAGGATGGACTTGGTGAGCTCCGGGCGAAAGCCTAGCTCGACCTTGGTCGTTGCCGGCGTCGACGGCGTCCTAGGACGTCGTTCCCTCCTTGGAGGCGTCGTCGTGGAGCCCCTTCACCACCATTGTCGCCTCGGTCTCGGGCTCTCCGGGTGAAAACCCAAGTTTCGACCTTGGTCGGAGCGGGCGTCGACGACGTACTTGTCGCTTCCCTCTTGGGGGCGACGCCTTGGAGGTCTGGTCCTTCGTCAGGTCGCGGTGGCTCGGGTGGCTTTGCGGGTTCATCGTCGGCCAGGCGTGTGCGCGGCCTCGGGGCCGGTGAGGAAGTCGGAGCGGCGGCTTCGGA
This sequence comes from Triticum urartu, assembly GCF_056163025.1. Taxonomy (NCBI): domain Eukaryota; kingdom Viridiplantae; phylum Streptophyta; class Magnoliopsida; order Poales; family Poaceae; genus Triticum; species Triticum urartu. Next base: position 700,155,620 of record NC_141874.1, on the reverse strand, counting down.
GAACAAGGTTGTGGAGCGTCGGATCTGGTCGCATGGGCGGCAGCGTCGTCGGCTTAGGTGGAGCGCGGCCTCGGGACCGGCGGGAAAGTCGGAGCGGCGGCTCCGGAGAGCACCTCTGTGCCGTGGAGTGTCGGTTCTGGTCGCGTGGACGGCAGAGTCGTCGACTCGTGTGGAGTGCGGTCTCGGGGCCGACGTGTGTGAGTTTAAGTGGTTTGTAAGCCGGAGTGGCGGCTCCGGGTCGTGCGGTGGGGTGGCAACTCTGGTCGTGTGGGCGACGGGGAAGTCGGCTCGTTAGGTACGCAGCCCCGAGGCTGGTGTGTGTCGTTGTATCGGTTTTCGGCTAGTTTTTCTTATAAACTGGTCAATTCTCTTCTTCTTAATGCAAAGGCAGAGCTCCTGCTGTTTCCTCGAAAAAAAAATTAAGGGGGGGGGGGGGGGGGGTGGGGATTGCCCCTGTTGGTCTACACCAAGCTCCACCACTGTATTTAGCTAACCTATCCGCCGCAAAATTTGCACTCCTACTAATCCACATCACTTTAACTTCAGAAAAGCTTCCAAGCAAGCCCTTGATCTCTTCAATACACGGCCCCGCCGCTGCCGCTGACAGGTCCAGGTCCTTGTTATTCAGCATTGCCACTACGCCGGCATTGTCCAACTCCAGATGCAGTTTCTGCGTATTTGTCTCCAAAGCCAACTGAATAACTCGCTTGCATGCTTTAATCTCCATCATCTCCGGATCCGCTGAGTCGTCACACGCCGCCCCTCGGAATAGTTCTGAATAAATTGCTACTTACAGTATAGGCAGGCAGAGATCGTTCGTGGAGACACGCCTCGGGGCTATCAGAGACAACGGGGTCGGCGTCGAGGAACCTGTTCCCAAATCCGGTGGCCGGATCGACACGGAGCACGTTGAGCCGTAGAGCATGACGAAGAGTATCCTGGCAAAGTAGGCCCACATCACCGGCCACTGGTTGGCCAACCGTAGCACGACAGAGTCCTCCCCGACAAGGCCTCCCGCTCCACCAGCATCTCCGCCCCCGTCACCCTCGCCGTCTGAGTCCGCCTCGGCGCCACCAACCATCGCAATGGCGGAGACAACACCCGGTGAGAGCTGGGCAGTTGCACGGGCTCCCATGGTGCAAGTACAAAAAGATCTAGTAGAGGAAATTGTGTTAAGTAAAAGTTTGTTTGGGTCGGCGGCCCCTTCACCCAAAATTGCGAATTCAAGCACTTCTCGCCCACCATGTGGGGTCCCGACCTCCTCCAGGGCTACGCAGTGCTCCCTGGCCGGGGGCACGCTCATCCTGCTCTCCCTCGGAAACCGCCTTTTCTTCACCTTCAATTGCTCCGCCCCTGCCTCAGGCTGGACCAAGGTAGCCCACACCTCCGACCACAAGTACTACGTCCCCGTCCTTGGCCGTGGGGTGTATGCACAAGAAAGCAATGCTGTTTACATGGCTCACAAAAATGTCATCTACGCATACAAGCTCAAGCCCAGGCATGAAGAGACAGGTCTGAAGCTGGATCCCCCCCTGTGGAGATTAGCTTTCCTTACTTATGTTATAAGAAACACAGCGCATAGCTTCCTCACCCATCTCGGCCGCGGGGTCATGTGCTGTGTCTGGATCTGTGTGGGGCTCTCATGCTGGCGTGACCACCTACACGCCGTTATCACCACCTTCCACCTTGGTCCTGAGCCCTCCCATCTCAAGCTCCTGCACTCTACCAGTCTACCTCCCGCACTGGCCGGGTCGACATGTTGTTGCCCATGAAACGCCTCGATGAATTTGAATTCTGCTTTCTCCAGTAAGTCCACTGAATCCATGCATGCATTTTGACCTTTAACCATGCATTCATTTTGGTCACCTCGCTTACAAATTAATCTTCTGTCCACTAATATAATCTATCACTTAGAGAGTATAAGGATGACAAGGCGCTGCCGCCTCAAGCCCACGAAGAAGAGGGTGTACCGCTTCATGATCATTGCAGGTCTTGATCCACAAGCTTGAGCTTGGCTTAGATATTTCATTCCAATTAATTAAGTGTCTTGTGCATGACACATATTTTGCTTCTTGCATGCAGGCATCATTTCCCAGGAGGTCCTCCTCCTCCCTATGTGAAGCCTCATATGGACAACGAAATCTTGTTTATTACCTGCCAAGCTGGTTCAAAATCATTTATCTATAAAACCACTCTCACGGATCTGAGTCCAAAGATAAAAACAACCCCTCCTCTCAAACCACATTACATTGTACATGGAGATCGGTTTGGAGATGATGATGGTGAGAGGCACTTTTTTCGCAGTGGCTCGAAACTATATGTTGTCTCATCATTCCAAAAAGATGGCATACATGAGCTTAATCTAGACACCAGATTTCAGAATTTCGATCACCTTGCACGGTGGCCGGTTTCTGCTTCCTATGTTGATCCTTTTGTTATGGTTATCCAAGTTGGCTCAGCAACTCTTGCTCTTACTGAAACTCCAAGTTTACCGGAGGACCCACCTTGTTCATCCTATTGGGTCCACCTCATGGGTGCGCTGCCGCACAGATCAGTCTCAGGTTCTTGACAGGAAGGTCAAGTTGTCGGGATATGTGGCAGTGGGTGATGATTCTTTTATAGTCTGTGATACTGTCACATGTTCCTGTCTTAAGTTTGACCTTCGTGCCAAGCAGTGGCATGTTGTCATGCCTTGGGCTCCATGGGGGAAATACCTGCAAATGGACATGCATAGAAACGGCCTTCTAAATGGCAGATGTGTATTTATTGACGGTTTTATCTACACATGCACTCGAAATGGGCTTGCTGCTTATGAACTACTCCGTGAAGATCATTGTGTGTACCTCGGCATCTCAATCTTTTTGCCATTCTCATGGGAGACTCAAAATGATTGGGAGGTTGAAAGAATGTGTTTGGATTATGCTGGCAAAGACGTCAACTCGGGCGCCATCTTGTTTTGGGTGGTTCAAGGTGAATCTCTCTCTCTCTCTCTCTCTCTCTCTCTCTCTCTCTCTCTCTCTCTCTCTCTCTCTCTCTCTCTCTCTCTCTCTCTTTCTCTCAATTATGCACAGTGATTGGTTCATGAAAGGTGCCATCACCTCTAATTTTCTTGTATATATAGGTTTGCAGATTAGATATAGACCCCCCAAGAATCAGCTATATATCACCGCTGTCAAGTTCGAGATTAAGAAAACGCACGACAAGAGCATGGAACCGGTGCGAATTAACCGTGTGGTCTGTGCCAAGCGTAGCATTCATCAAGAGGAAGCAATTGAGCAAGAGAGAATAATCACTACCAAATGCTTTGCGTTCTCATTCTGATGCCTATTATACCACATTATGTTTGCAGTGGCTTGTTGTCTCATCTTCCTTCATCTCTTCTTTGGACACTCACACTAGGGTCATGGGCAGAGACTGACTACTGGATGACGGAGAGCAAGCGTTTATTAGTACGTGGGAGGAGAGGACAATTGCATCCAACTTTATATTTTGTTGACAATTCAAAACTTGGCCTTTATTTTTGTACTCTCCCATTACCAATGACAAGTAAATTTGTATGAACCTTGCTTGGAACTATGAAGTTAAACTAGGGGTGGGGATTGGGTTTATATGGTTAACTTGTTTTTTTTTTACTTTTCTTTTATAGGACAATGACAAAGTGTGTCTCATACATTGTACCATAATTTGAAACATTTGTTTTTAGAATAGTTACTCGAAAAATGTATGAAACTTTTATTTTCATAATATTTTTATTACCTTTGAAGAACATCTCAAATTTTACTTTGTACTAGTAAGATGTCCGTGCTACGCTACAGAATCACAAAAGGAGGTGTGAGTGCACTGCTAGGGGACAAGAAAAAAATGTAGCGAGACAGCAGTCAAAATGATGTCATACATTTGATCGGTACACACTGAGAACAATCAAACACACGGGCTTTCGTTTATCAAGCATAGTGTATCCTTCTTTTAGCTATTTGCTCAACACATTAGCACCAACAATACTAGCTCTTGAGCCCTCATGTCATCTATCTTCTCACCTAAAAAGATATCGGACAATCAGTATGTATAATGGTCCGTAGTATATTTAGGCAAAGGAAAAATTAACGAGCCTGTAGAGGATCTGTAGTATTTTGGCGAAGGACTTTTCTTTTGGCAAAAGTGTTAAACTGCAATATTTGTTTCGCAAGTGGCCAGGAGCACATATTCTTTAAACTGAAATACAGCTACTCAGGACCCATATGCACTAAACATCCTAAATTATAATTGTTGGCTCGCAACACTGAAATAGTATTCAACATAAACAAACTGGTATCATTTTTTAGGGGAAACTAAAACTGCCGAGAAACCATATACTGCAGCAAAATCTGATTTGCCGCATTGTCTCCAGCTCACTTTGAGGGATCATTCTCATCTCCGACCATGATGTGGTGCGTTTGGTTGACTATCTGACACAATGAGCTTGGGGTAGAATTCCCCCCGCCACGTATCTAAACTAATTAAGATAAATGAAGATATACTTCAGAAGCATATACTGTCATGAAAGAAAAGATACACACAGTTTACCCTGTGATTCCAAGCATATACTAACCGCAAAAAAAAAAGATTCCAAGCATATACTAACTTCAGTATCAGAATTTAGTTGCAGAAATTAAAAACTGATATATGAACTCACATGATCAAGGAGATGGAAGGCACAAGTTGAAGTCATGAAAAATCTATCTAAAGCAACATTGCACTCATTATCACATATTTGACCACACATCAAAAGGCTATTACTAATTCTACATATCTTTCATCAATTAGCACATCCAAATAGATCTCACGCAACTGCACAAGTATGTTTTTTTTGTAAAAGGGGTTATTTCAGATTGCGTACAATACACAATAATATATAGTGGACTGGAAAGTTAAATTACTTGATACAAAGAAGAGAAAAAGCTTATCTCTCTTCCTTTAATGTGTGACCCGAGAACTTCTCTACTTGCAAATAATATTTAGCCATGCTCGACCATCCTCCTCTAGACCTTGCACCAAATCATCTCAAGTACAAAAATCTGACAAATGTCGCAATAAAAAAGGGTATGAATATTGAATAGCAAATCCAATACCAACCTGAGGGGATGGATACAGTGAATTTCACCAAGAATGAACTACAAGTTTCTGCAAAGAATTAAGTAGAATGTCCAAATCTGCATGTGACAATGTACTTTGCAGATCCACAAACAATTCGTTCCTAAACATTTCACAAATCACATGTTTAGGAGACCACAATTTCAATCATGAGCAGATCTGATACGCAACTATACTCCAAAATATCGACCAATTTTTTTGATCTGGTAGGAGAAACACATGACTTATTAGGGGACGAGCGTGGTTGGGGACAGTCATAGTGGCTCGAGGTAGTTGACATCGGCGCGGCCTGAACGAGCAGGTTGCCCCCGGAAAAACTCCTCTGCATCTGCAATGCCCAGGCTGACTCATAGCGTTCCTGCCGCTGGTAGCCTCCATTGGAAGCACAGAAGGAAGGCACTCATTTGGAGGTTGAGAACCAGAACATGCATAAAATGGTATCAACCCCAACAATCACAAACGGAAAACAAAGTACTTACTATATACTCTGTCTCCGAGGACCTTCACATGGCAACAACCGCCACTATCACTAGTAGAAACAGGGCTTTGGTCGAAGCCTCGGTAAGGGCATTAATCCCGGTTCACTCACGAACCGTGACCAAAGGGGGCATCAGTCCCGGTTCGTGAGGCTAGGGCGCCGGCCGGGCCTCAAGGCCCATTGGTCCCGGTTCGTCTGACACTTTTGGTCCCGGTTTCAGACACGAACCGTGACCAATGGGCCTCGCTCCTGGCCCAGCACCTTTAGTCCCGATTGGTGGCTGAAACCGGAACCAAATGTTGTCCTTTAGTCCCGGTTTTAGCTATAAACCGGGACTAAAGAGAGGCCTATATATACCCCCGCCCCTGCCCTTGAACAGAGCCACTGCTCTATTTTTTTGGCCGGCCGTGGGAGAGGTGTGTGGTGCTCTAGCTCACCTCCTATGCACATGAGGTGTTCGATGAAATGCCCGAGCCACACTTAAGATTTCTCCTCTCGAAGCTCCTTGTCCAAGCTCCATTTTCCTCAAGATTTGTCTAGATTTGACGGTCCATCCTGTCCCACCCCCGTCCTCACCGCCGTCGATCGCCCGCGCCGATCTCGTCGCCGGCACCACCGTGGTGAGCCTCTTGTTCTTATCTTCTTTCTAAAAAAAATGCTTACTTGTATGATTTAGGTAGATACTTGTATATTTTTCTTACTTTTATTATTGTTTGTTATTATATAGTGCGATGGTTTTAGTATCCGCCCACGTCAGCCCTTGTCATGTCTATGATTCAGATGTGGTATATTATCTTTTATAACTATTTGTTTTATTTAATGTTTATGATAATTATGCCGACCAACGTGACATAGATGTTTTTATCTAGGAGGTATGTGAACCGGAAATTCCAATCGACCCTCTTGTCGAGAGGTTAAATTTAGTTAAAAAAAACAATTAATTGAAGAAAAAAATCGAAAATAATTGAGGAGGAGAAGATGGCAATGGAGTTGCATGTTGCGGATGCCGTTGATGATCACAAGATCAAGATGGATGCAATGCGCTTCAAGATTAAAAAGATTAGAAAAATGTCATTCATACTGAGGCTTGGTATCATTATGTCGTTGGATCAATTGTTACCTTAGTTGTGATTATGATCGCATTTGTTGTTGCATTTAAATGTTTTACATAGTTTCAATGTATGGTTTAATTAGATGCTCTAGAGAGCTATATGTTGTTCAATGAGAACTATGTATGAACTTTATGTATTTATTTTTTCAGTAATAATATTTGGTCCCTACTATACTTTGGTTTTAATGTGATGATGAACTTCTATTAATTTGGTCACTTCTTTATTTATGATGTTCTGTAATGGTTTTTGACACACTTAATTATATATAATGCACACAAATGAATCGGCAGTGAATGTATGGTGACAGACGCACCTCTAAGCTTCTTTGGTGATCCGGAGAAAACAACATGCAGGAAAGTTATTTTCTTAGCAGCATGCACCAGAGTGGAGTGAATGAATAAATTGCTCCGTATAGTATAGGCAGACAAAGATCATTCGTGGAGACGCACCTAAGGCCTATCAGAGAAGACGACGTCGGCGTCAAGGAACCTGTGCCAAATCCGGTGGCCGGATCGACCCAGAGCACGTTGAGCCGCAGAGCATGACGAAGAGTATCTTGGCAAAGTAGGCGCACGCTCACCGGCCACTGGTTGGCCAACCGTAGCACGACTGAGTCCTACCAAGGCCTCCCGCTCCACCAGCATCTCCGTCCCCTCACCCTCGCCGCCTGAGTGGGATCCTTTGCAGGAGGTGGGTGCTTGGGGGAAAGTGTGGTCCAGTGCATAAAACTAAAAAAAGTTGAAGTAGAGATGCATGTGTGGTGTGAGCCTTTATTTTCTATTCTTTGATTATGCCCACTAGTGGTAGCTTACGTTGAGGAGAAAAAAAAATCAATATAGAAGCCTCGAGCTACTTTTTTTCATGGGGCAATAATATCCACATGCCACCATACTTCATGCCCTTAGACAGTCAGACCACCCACCTTTTGCTATCTTTGGGGGAGAGCCCACTTTGTGGGTCGAATCGCTTTCAGTTTGAGAACTCTTGGCGGCTTCCACTTCTGGCCCTTCTTGTTTCAGGCCACCCACAAGCTGCAAGAGTAGCAACATCAGCATCGTCTTCAACACACACAAGCAAACACGACAACAAAAAGGGCGGAACAAAGGTGTCATCCGAACAAAACAGCCCGGATTGGTTGGTTTTGTAATACTCATTTTGGATAGTGCACATGCACGCAAGAAGAATGTGTGTTCTTTGCTCTTCATTTCACTTGCCACTTTGTTGAGTAGTTTATTGTTATTTTCTTCATAGTTACACCGTTCCCATCGATCGAGCTACGCCATGTTCTTTGGTGATCTGGAGAAAACAACACGTAGGAAAGTTGTTTTTCTTAGCAGCATGCACCAGAGTGTAGTGAATGAACAAATTGCTTCGTATAGTATAGGTAGGCAGAGATCATTCGTGGAGACACACCTCAGGCTATCAGAGACGAAGGCATCAACATTGAGGAACCTGTTCTCAAATCCGGTGGCCAGATTGATCCGGAGCACGTTGAGCCCGTAGAACGTGACAAAGAGTATCCTGGCGAAGTAGGCCCACGTCCCCGGTCGCTGGTTGGCCAACTAGAACATTGAAAGAACATGCGGTGCCCCCATGTTTGGTTTTGGTAATTGATGACAATCTCTATGGACTAATGGTTTCCTTGAGTTATATTTGAAGGTTTTGTCCATAGGCTTTTCTTGGAGTGCATGTGTTGATTTCAAGGAGAGTTTGTGTCGACCAAGGTGTTATTCAAGGAATTATCCAAAGATTGGTCATGTGAGAGTTGAGCTTATTGCAAGCATGTCTTGAAGAAGAAGATTGTGTGATCATTCATGTCTACCTTCAAGACATCATCCAAATGAAGAGAATTGGAAAGGTTCAAGGTTGATCAAGACTAAGTCAAGAGTGAATCAAGTTGATCAACTCACAAAGCGCAGAAGATGTACCGAGAGGGATCAAGTGATTCCATGGTATGGTAAGAATTGTCAATTACGCTTTGTGTACTAACCCATGGTCTTCGTGAGAGTTCTTTGTGGGGTTAGGTTGCGGTGTGCAAGTTCAAGTGGAGCATCACGAAGGGATCAAATGCTTGAAGCTTGCCGTCCTTTGTGGCGATAATGGACTTGTGAAGATGTGCGGACGAGTGGCTCACCCATAGTGGAGTATGGGGGAGCAATCAACTAGTCTTCATCGAGTCAACACAATCAAGAAAGGTGGTCCAACTTGAGGGAGTCAAGATTGTCATCATCTAGCTCAAGTGGACCATGTGCAAGGCAAAGGTTTTCCCTTGATAGGTTTTCTATGTTACCGGTCTCATGATGGTAGTTGGGAGACCGGGTTATAGGATCGATTGCCGTACTATCAAGGGGGGCTCTCGATGAGTAGCTTGATCGTATCGTTCGTAGAGAGCTCAAACCATTGCATTCTTGCATCATCTTTCTTGGTTCTTGTTTGGTTCTCTTTGTGAGTCTTAGAGCTTGTGGTCATCTTGATGACAATCTTGAGTTCATCGAAAACGGAGTTCGCATGCATCTTCTATGATGTTTTCGATGTTGGAGGTTTTGCCGATTCTTCTTGGTTGGAGGTTTCACTCCTATTTTTGTTAGGCATACCTCCCCTGCGTCTTCTTACTACAACCAGTCGCTGTTTTGATGCTACTCGTCGTTTTGTTTCCAACAAGCTTGAGTTTGCTCAATTCGGAGCTCATATGTAGAAGTTATGGCAGTTCTGGTTTTCTTGAGTGTGGTTTTGTCAGGGTCCCAGCGATAGTACCGTGGTACCCAGCGGTAGTACTGCTGAGGGGTCACAAGCGGCAGTACCGCTTCGCAGCGGTAGTACCGGTGGTGACTCTGCAGCAGTACTACCGTTGGCTTACCAAGTCCCTACCGTGTCGATTCGAGGGGTCTTTTTCTGTGTCGGATTGTGCGGTACCTCGCTGCGGCAGTAGTTCGGCAGTACCGCTCCTTAGCGGCAGTACCGCCCTTCCTCCGCGGTAGTACCGCCCGGTTCCCTCTTTCCCTTTACCCTTCGTTCTGCACGGCAGTACCGCCGAAGGGAGCGGTAGTACCGCTTAACCCAATGGTAGTACCGCTGTCTCCTGCGGTACTACCGCCCCAAGGTTCATGTTTTGTTGCTCCTTTTCCCTGTTTCTTCCACCTGAGCGGTAGTACCGCTCGTGGAGCGGTAGTACCGCTCGTGTGCGGGCTGAGCACATAACGGTTGGATTTTGCCCCTCCTATAAAAGGGGGTCTTCTTCCCCAATGAACCTTATCCTTGGAGCTCGTGTTCTTCCCCCATTGTTGACCTTCTTCGAGCTTGCTAACTCTCAATCCCTCCATGGTTTCTTGTTAGTTTTTGAGGGAAAAGAGAGAGGAGATCTAGATCCACATTTCCACCAATCACTTTCTCCTCTATGTGAGGGGAACCCCTTGGATTTAGATCTTGGAGTTCTTTGTGTTCTCTTTCTTGTTCTTCCTCTCATTTTCCTCCCTAGCATTAGTTGCTTCGGTGGGATTTGAGAGAGAAGGACTTGGGCACTCCGTGTGCCCTTGCCATTGCATTTGGTGCATCGGTTTGAGTTCTCCACGGTGATACGTGGAAGTTACAAGTTGAGAAGCTTATTACTCTTGGGTGCTTGGTACCCTTGAGCTTGTTCCTCTTGGGTGCTTGGGCGCCCTAGACGGTTGTTGGTGTTCGGAGCTCAATCATTGTGGTGTAAAGCTCCGGGCAAGCGTCGGGGTCTCCAATTAGGTTGTGGAGATCGCCTTGAGCAATTTGACGGGTTTCGGTGACCGCCCCCAAGGGTTGCCAAAGTGTACGGGTTCGGTGACCGCCCCCAAGGGTTGCCATTTGTACAGGTTCGGTGACCGCCCTCAAGGGTCCCTTAGTGGAATCACGGCATCTCGCATTGTGCGAGGGCGTGAGGAGATTACGGTGGCCCTAGTGGCTTCTTGGGGAGCATTGTGCCTCCACACCGCTCCAAACGGAGATTAGCATCCGCAAGGGTGTGAACTTCGGGATACATCATCGTCTCCACGTGCCTCGGTTATCTCTTACCCGAGCCCGTTACTTATGCACTTTACTTTGTGATAGCCATATTGTTCTTTGTCATATATCTTGCTATCTCATAGTTGCTTATCTTACTTAGCATAAGTTGTTGGTGCACATAGGTGAGCCTAGTTGTTGTAGGTTTTGTGCTTGACAAATTAACTGCTAGGTTTATTCCGCATTTGTTCAAGCCTAAACCGTAATTATTTTAAAAGCGCCTATTCACCCCCCCTCTAGGCGACATCCACGATCTTTCAAACATGGTTGAGTCCTCCCCTACAAGGCCTCCCGCTCCACCAGCATCTCCACCCCCCTCACCCTCGTCGTCCGAGTCTGCCTTGGCTTCCCTTCTGCCCATAACCGCGGGCACGACTTTCGAAAGTTCAAATCCCTGCAGGGGTGTCCCAACTTAGCCCATCACAAGCTCTCACGGTCAACGAAGGAATAGACCTCCACCCGAGACATTCCGACCAGACTCGGTATCCCGGTACAACAAGACATTTCGACAGGGTAAAACTAAACCAGCAACACCGCCCGAATGTGCCGACAAATCCCGATAGTAGCTGCACATATCTCTTTCTCAGGGCACACTCAGATGAGACTAGCTACGAGTAAAACTAACCCTCAAGTTTCCCTGAGGTGGCCCCGCAGGCAGCTCAGTTCGGACCAACACTCAGAGGAGCACTGGCCCGGGGGGGGGGGGGGGGGTTAGAATAAAGATGACCCTTGAGTCTGCAGAACCAAAGGGAAGGTGGTAGGTTGTTAGTGCAAATGGTAAAACCAATGTTGGGCATTGCTGGAAGAGCTTTACTTAAGGCGAACTGTCAAGGGGTTCCCATTATAGCCCAACCGCGTAAGGGACGCAAAATCCGGGAACATAACACCGATATGACGGAAACTAGGGCGGCAAGAGTGGAACAAAACACCAGGCATAAGGCCGAGCCTTCCACCCTTTACCAAGTATATAGATGCATTAATTAAATACGATATATAGTGATATCCCAACAAGTAAACATGTTCCAATAAGGAACGGCCTCCAATCTTCACCTGCAACTAGCAACGCTATAAGAGGAGCTGAGCAAAGCGGTAACATAGCCAATCAACGGTTTGCTAGGACATGGTGGGTTAGAGGTTTGACATGGCAATTTGGGAGGCTGACAAGCAAATGGTAGGCATCGAAGCATTGGCATAGCAAAAGAGCGAGCAACTAGCAAAGCAAAGATAGTAGTGATTTCGAGGGTATGATCATCTTGCCTGAAATCCCGCAAGGAAGAAGAACGAGTCCATGAAGAAGACAAAGCGGACGAAGTCAAACGGGTCCTCACAAACGCAACGTTATCGGAACCAACCCGAAGAAGCAACACCGGAAAGAAAGCAAACAACATAGTAAACAACCAACACATCAACATGGCATGATGCACAATCGAGTATGATGCATGCCCGGTTTAATGAAGCATGGCATGGCAAAGTGCACAAACAATCCTACAAATTAAGTGGAGCTCAAATATGCAACGAGTTGCATATTGATGGAACACCACGTGACTTATTTAGTTCTCTCTCGTTTATGTACACAACAATATTAAATGTTGTTAAACATGGCAAGAGGGTGAAGCATAATTAAACTATCTAATCTAGGCAAGTTTAAATGAGGCCGGAACAACAAAACAACAAGTCCGGAAACTCCTCATATGAATATATTAGGTTTGGTCCTGTTCTGCCCTAAACCATATTTTAGAGTTGTTAAACATGCAAATAAAGGTCACCATGTTAAACTAGGCATTTTTCTACCCCATTTACATATATAATTTATTAAAATCCGAGTTACGGTTATTTAGTTATGAATTAAATCATTTTAACATGGCATAGGAGCAAATTAATGCAAACAACATTTTTAATATTTCAAACATAGATGAAAGTTGGATATTATTAATCTACACAAAATTCTGAGCAAGTTTCATATATAAATCATTTTAATCCGATGCACGGTTAGTGAGTTATTAAATGCATGAACTAGGGGGACTATTCTGCAAAACTGGCAATCTCTGGATAATTAGGAAAATCCCAGGCTGAATCTGGGGCAAGCCCAACAGTAGGAAGGAAAAAAAACAGAGGCAGGGCGCTGGGGTGTGGCTCACCCATGGGCCATGGCCCGGTTCGGTGGGGAGGAGGCCGGCTTGGGGCAGCGGGGCTGGGCCGGATCTGGCACGGCGGCCCACATACGCGGGAGGAGGCCCAGAGGCAAGGGCGTCGTCCTCCTCACGCGAACCTCACAGGCAGGAAGCCATGGAGGCGGCGCAGGAGAGCAAGGGACGCCGGCGGCAGCAGGGCGGCTTCTCCGGCGACGTCGGCGGGCGCGGCCGCCGGGAATGGATGCAGGCGAGGACGCGGCGGACGGCTTCGGGCATGGCCCCTCCGGATCTGGTCGGGGAAGAGAGGAAGGAGCAGTGCACGGGGGAGCCAGGCCTGGTCGGCGGCGAAGTCAAACGGCGGCGCAGCGTGCTCCGGCGTGACGCGGTCGCCGGAGACGGGCGGCGAGGATGCGCTGGCGGTGGGGGCGCGGATCGAGGGGCTCCTCCCCTCGACCGGCTGCGGGAGCAGGGCTCCTGGTTCGGGCGCGGTCGGGCTCGCGCAGGCCCGCGATGGGCTCGGCGGGCCGCGGCCGCAGGGACGACGACGGCGGACAGATGGCGCGAGGGGAGTGGACGAGGGCGGCGGCGCGATGACGTGGCCTCTCCTGATTGGTCCGGGTGACGAGGCAGCGGCGGCGAACACGTCCAGCGGCGGGACAGACAAGTCTGGCGGCGCGGGGAGGAGTGGATCTAGGGTTTCATCCGCGAATTGATCCGAAATTTCGGGGAGGGGTGCTCTTTTATAGGTAGAGGGAGCTAGGAGAGTCCAAATGAGGTGCGGTTTTCGGCCACGCGATCATGATCGAATGACCGAGATGATGGAGCAGAGTTAGGTGGGTTTTGGGCCAAATTGGAAGGGTGTTGGGCTGCAACACACACGAGGCCTTCTCGGTCCCTCGGTTAACCGTTGGAGTATCAAACGAAGTCCAAATGGTACGAAACTTGACAGGCGGTCTACCGGTAGTAAACCAAGGCCGCTTGGCAAATCTCGGTCCAATCCGGAAATGTTTAATCCCCACACACAAAAGAAAGGTAGAAATGACCACCGGAGGAGAACGAAGCGCCGGAATGCAAAACGGACAACGGAGAAAATGCTCGGATGCATGAGACAAACATGTATGCAAATGAAATGCGCATGATGACATGATATGCAATGCATGACACACAAGCAATGACAAGGCAACCACATCGAATAAACGGAGGACACCTGGCACATCGGTCTCGGGGCGTTACAAGGGGCAACTCTGGGCTGGCCTACCGGAAGTTTGGACAATCTGAGTGTGCCCTGAGAACGAGATATGTGCAGCTCCTATCGGGATTCGTCGGCACATTCGGGAGGTGTTGCTGGATTTGTTTTAACTTGTCGAAGTGTCTTATAGAACCGGGATACCAAGTCTGATCGGAATGTCTCGGGAGAAGGTATATCCTTCGTTGACCATGAGAGCTTGTCATGGGCTAAGTTGGGACCCCCTGCAGGGATTTGAACTTTCGAAAGTCGTGCCCGCGGTTATGGGCAGATGGGAATTTGTTAATGTCCGATTGTAGATAACTTTGTGTAGTTTGACTTTGACCAAATCTTATATGCGAAGTAAAAAGAAACGGAGGGAGTACCTAGCTAGGTTAACTTGTAGGCTGTAGGACTGTGGAACATCCAGAATGACTCAATTCATAGGCATGACTCTCTCCCCCTTAGATCGCATGGTTTAGAAGGCTTGGACACCTTCAAAGATTAAGTTTTTTGCTTGGTTGGTGTTGCAAGATAGGATTTGGACCGCCGATCGCTTGGAGCGATGAGATTGGTCAAATTGTGGCCTTTGCAAGCTTTGCAATAGGGAACAAGAATCGGAAGCCTATCTTTTCTTTAAGTGCCGCTACACGATTCGGCTATGTGAGTCTTTCATTGAGAAGCTTGGTCTCGCGGACATGGATACATCCCGACTGGCTCATGTAGATTCCGTCTACGAGTGGTGGGACAAGAGAACAGACAACCGCAACCCTAACCGGCGAGCTATGACCTCTCTCACCATGCTCGTATCATGGACCATTTGGAATGAAAGAAATGCACGGGTGTTCTGCCACAAGAGTGCGCCACCGACCATCCTACTCACCGCTTGTCGAGGAGGCCAAGCTTTGGATGGCCACGGGCGCAAAGAAATTAGAGAATATTTTCCAGGGCGAGTAATTGTCATGCTGAAATTGTGTGGGCGTGCTTTAAACCTCTAAAATCTATTATCTCCTTATTTAATAGACGAGGCAAATCTTATGGCTCCATGATCCCCATTACCAACTGTTTCTTTTTTTACCACTCACAGCAGTTCAAGAACGAGCATGTCACAAGAGAGAGAGAGAGAGAGAGAGAGAGAGAGAGAGAGAGAGAGAGAGAGAGAGAGAGAGATACAAAGGGGAGCTTGTGTGCACTGTCCCTGCTCCCTAGCACTATCTGCTGGGGACGAACTGGTAGTAGCCGCAACACTGGAAGCATCAGCCACAAGAGAGAAAAGAGAGAGGAGCGTAGCATCCTTGTCTAGCCGGGACCTCTCCCGAGCACCAACAGGAGGATGCACACGCAGCGCTGGGACCTCTTCAGGCCGAAGCAGGACTGCAGCCACGCCATGGTGGCGGGCGGCGGCGCAAATAGCAAAAGCCAGCGTGGCCAATAGAGGCCGGGGAGGCACGACGCGCAGAGGCCGGCGCGGCCATAGCCATAGGTGGCCGGTGCAGCACATACAGAAATATGAAACTTCACTGCCTTACTTGGAAAGCTAAGCAGGTTATTGACCCACTAATCTTACCTTCCCTCAAACCTTGCACTGAAAAGAGCAGATCCCAGAAAAAAGGATAGCGAATGATCGATTCACCATTGATACGCTTTACCCTCCATACAAACAGTTTTGCTAGAGTAAACCAAACCACAGACGTCCCCACTTTAGTCAAACCAAAGACGTCCCTAAACATGATAGAGTAATAGAGACAATATGACGTAAGGCTCTATGTCAACACCATAATAATAACTCTAATTAATTAGAGAGGATACATGCAGTTTCCAACAAACCCACAGCCCATACACGTTAGTTCGACATAAAACAGAGTTTCCAACATTAACCGACACACTTTAGTTGACTGGATCAAAATAAAGCACACCGTCCTTCCTCTCCCAATGATTACTCCCTCTGTAAAGTAATATAAGAGCATTTAGATCACTAAAGTAGTGATCTAAACGCTCTTATATTTGTTTAAGGAGGGAGTATTTGCTTCCTGCATCGATCGAATCAACGCCTCTGACCAAACCCCCACTCTAGGAGAAAGCTGAGACAAGGCATCAACTAGCGCTTTCATGGTCCTTGTGTCCCTGGCTGTCATGGTCCTAGTCCTTCTGGACCTTCTGTCACTGTCCCTAAAAGAAAGAAAGAAAAATCAATCAGTCAACGAGTATAAACAGTGCTTATGTGACCGACCAAGAAAAAACAAGGCATCTGTTACCTTCTCTTTCTCTCCTTTTCAGTGAAGTCAAGTAGAGCCATTCCTACCTTGAATCCAGACTTTGGGTCGGTTATACCCCCTAATATGCCATGGTAGGCCTTAGATATCGCCTCTCTAACCTTGTTACTATGATCCCCAAGAGGATCCTGATCGAGTTGAGCGACCTTTTCCATAACTATAAGCTTTTCCATAACTGGAGGCAGGTACTTCTCAAATTTTTCACCAATAGCAAGAGCAATCTGTCCAATGCTTGATAGAATTGGAGGTTGAAGTGTCAATTCTCCCATACCTTGATACAAAACTTCCATAATATGATCAAAGCATGGCACCACTTCTTCCTCTTTTCCCTCTTTTCCCAAGACATGGCATATATTACATATCACTTCTAAATAAAGTGGAGAGAGTCGCTTCACACTGAAATATTGTAGCACCGTAGGCATGTGTTGTCCAAAATCAGCACCAATGGCATGAGCAAGAGCACCAATGGCAAGGGCTGCTCCATTTCGTGCACTTGTACTCTCACGGGTTAAGAGAGGGCACAACAACATCAACACACATTTAGCAGACCCCTTGAGTGTACTTCCAAGCTTGTGGATCAAGACTTCAACTAGACCACACAGCAAGACCTCAAGTTGGTTCTTCCTCCGAACAGATGAAACTGCACCATGACCATTAAGCACAATGTTGAATCTCCTCATAATATGAGACATCAAGCCTATAACAGCCTGGCGAACTTGTAAGTCCCCAGTGTCACTAACTCTCACAATCTCACTCAAAGCTTTATAAGGAGATGGAAGAAGGCAAAAAGGGGTCTCCCTAGCCAGATCCGAAGCACAAAGAAGAGCATCAATAAGAGGCTTAACAAAAGGTGAAAGCTCACATGAGTTTGATTTTGACCTTGACTTTGCATCTTCTCCATAACCTCTTGCAAGAAAATATAGAGCTCCATGCACTTCAACGGACACTTCAGGGACATCTTTGCTCCTTTCTATCAAGAGCTTCATGATCTGATCCAGGACCACCACCTCATTTCTCACGATTCTATGTGCACCAACAAGCTTAAACAGCCGCCCAAGTGTCCATGCAGCCCTGCCTCTTACACCTTCCTCCGGATGGTCCATCAAGACAAGCAATAAATGAACTAGAGGAGCAAGTTGCTTGACCGAGGGACCTTCCAGGATAAAACCTAATGGAGACAATGCTGCTATCTTATGTGGCCCATTCAAGTTCTCCTTGACAAAATGCATCACAAGGGGGACAACTCTACCCTTCATAATTCTAGCTGCAAGGCCTAGGCATGTCATGGAAATGCCTTGTAGAGTCTCATCTTCCTCTTCGTCTTGTTCCAAAATGTCTTCAAGGTTTACTCCCTCTTGTTCCACATTTTCATCTCCCTCTTCTTCTTGTTCCCCCGTCATGGAAATGTCTCCATCTCCCTCGTCTCCCTGTTTCCAAATGTCCTCCTGTTTTAAATCTCCCTCTTCTTCGTTTAAGTAAGTTTGTAGGAGAAGTGGAACAAATGAACAGAGAGGACCAATAAAGCTAGATGCCTCTTCTTCTTCATCATCATCTTCTTTTTCTTTTTCTTCTTCTTCTTCCTCCTCTTCCTCTTCCTCTTCCCAATCAATCTCTTCTTGGAAAACAGTGATCCACAACTTAATACATTGGACTTTAAGTGATTCCACATCTCCTTCCAAAGCTTGGGATGTAAGACTCATCATGATCTCCTTGTAAGGTTCTAATATGGTATGACAAGTGTGTGCAATTGCAACAAGGCACTCAAATGCTGCCTCTTTGATCTCTGCTCCAGAATTTATCCTGCCTGCCACTTCACAAACTGCCACTATAGAATTCCTCCAAGCATGGTCTTCAAACTTAGTAAACTCAAGAATGTTGAGTAAAGCTTTAAGGGCTGTGAGATGGACTTGAGAATCTAGCATCTGGTTATTCAGTGCACTGATGACACTACCCATAACAACATCCACTTGATCCCCCTTGACAACTTTAGGGATCTTCGCCTCAAAGATATACTGGAGCACCTCTAGAGTTGCTTGCTTTAGTGAAGAAGATGAACTTGCCATGTTGTCCATTAATTTACCAACAAGGTCCAGCCATTGATTCCGGGGTATCTCCATGCATGCAACTCTCGCAATAACTTTTGCAATAACTTTTGATGAGGGGTGCCTTGAATGAGATTGCCTTGAATCAAATTCTAGTGTCATGAGCAACTTATTCTTAATCTCTGATCGGATAGAGGGATCCAGGCTGAGCCATTTTATACAAAGTAGATCCTTGTGTGCATCCTTGAGTGCAGGATCCTTTGAGTCCAAGGAGTTCTTAAGGGTGATGGCAGCAAGTGCCCTAGACTCTTCTGGAATCCCCTCCCTCAAAAGCTCAGATGATAAATATAGGAGGAAGTTGGGAAGATCAAGATTTTGGAGCCGCTTTAGCATGTCTTCTCCTATTGACCTTATGTTGTTGTCTGGGTGTGACGCATGTGCAAGAGCATCACTCACATCAATTGATTCATCCATATCAACTTTCTTGGGCAAGTCCCCTGGCAAACATCAACAATAGAAAGAAACAAATTAACCACCAAAAATAAGGTATGTCAGAACCAAATAAATGGATGGAGAACTAATTGTTATATTACTTATAACATATATAACCAGTTGGAAGAAGAAATAAATAATTTACATTAGGAGGAGCCTTGAAGTCACAACTAAATACTAAGACTAAAATAACTAAAATAGTAGGACCAAAATATTAGCAGGAGAAAATTACAAGAAAACTAGTAATCGTAGTCAAAAGGAGGAAACTTGAAGAACAAAATTTACAAGAAAAATTCATAGTTAAGTCATATACATCCCAAGACATGAAACAAAGAAAACATTGACCAACATCATTCTTAATAGTATATAAATAGAAAAAACAAATAAAATAATCGTCATTCTTGATAGTATAAAGATAGATATTATCCCTTACTAATAACCATAGCCTACAACAAAAACAAAAAAACTAGGTGCAAATTTACAGCAAAGCTTCCAGCACAAAGGGCTATAATACTACCATGAAGTACAGTGTAAATACAAAATGAATCAAGTCATAATTAATACTACAACACAAAGATAGAGAGAGGACCATTATGCCTTTCATAGCAAAAATTGATGGATAAATGCTTATATCTATGAAACTTAATAATAAAACATATCTTAAAGCAAAAAAACAAAACAAATGGACTGGGCTAGTTCTAGTTCCAAAGGGTAGTGCCTGGACATCCTCTAACTAAGATCAAAAACTAATAATCCAAGAGTGGGCAATAAAAGCTACACCAAAATATCATCCAACTATGATTAATCAAGAGCTAATAATCCAAGAGGGGGAGAATGAGGGACCTTAAGAGGAACCTCAACGTGAGGAGAGAAAAAACAGGTCAACTATCCCCAGAACCAAAAGAGCATAACCACGTCCCTAAAGCAACAACAAATCAACCTTCCCTAGATTGTTGTTGCTGTTCACTTGCGGTCATATGGGATCATCACTGTCAAAACTTATGCTTCTTAGAAGACCTAGCCTTGCAATTAGAGATGAGAGTGGTGAGGGGCTAGCCAGCCGGCGACTAGAGTTAGAGATCCAGTAGATCTTACCAGCAAAAAGAGGAAGCCGGCCGTTTCTACTCGTGCGCCTCCGCTAGCTCGGGAGTTCGATGGCTGTGCGGACAGTAGCTCAGGAGCTTGCGGCGGCGGAGCGGATGTCCAGCCAAGGGAAGCCCTAAATAAATTCTACGGAGTCTCTCTCAGTCATGTTCCAAGCCGTTGGATGGTGTTGCTTTAAGATTCGCGAAGCGCTGCCGGCTTTCGCTTTCGGCCTGTTTAGGGCTCATTCGGTTTGGAGGAAATCAAAACGTAGGAATTAGGAGTAGTATAGGAATATGATAGGATGGCACTTGCCATCCTAAGGAATTGACTTGCCTCGTTCCTACGCGTAAAATGAGCTTTGAGTGGATGTGTAGTTTCCTCCAAAAACACGGGAAATGAGTAGTATTCCTACGAAATTCCTGCACGCATTTCCTACAAACCGAATGCATACATAGGAAATTTTCCTCTGGAATCCTTATTCCTATGTTTTTCCTACGAAAATCCTCCAAACCGAATGAGGCCTTAGGGATGCGCGATGGGCTGGATGCGAGGGAGGGCTGGTGGGCTTTTCCCATCGGGCAATCTGGGACAGGCTCTTGTCATGGATTCCCTATTAAAAAAACCGCTCTTGTCATGGAAGTATATGCCCAGCCCTAGTAGAATGCCCGTGCACTGTCACAGGCTTTTGAAAAATAATTCATTGATTCTCTGATTAATTTACTCAGGAATCCTCTATAACACTAAACTCTTTAATTTTAAAGACCTCGTAGCTAATTGAGGTGTTCAATTAAAATTGGGTCACTTGATTTTGACCGGGTCAACAATTTTTCAATGCTTTCTCGTTAATTGTTTTATACGATACATTATGCTTCCTAATTTTTAAGATCTCACAATTAATTAAGGTCTTCAATTTGAAAATTGAGTCACTCAATTTTCATTGGATCAACAATTTCTCAAGGAGCTCTCCCATCCAATTACTTCAATTCACTATTGTTCCCTAATTTTGAAGGTCTTCAATTATATTGAGGTATCCTATAAAAATATATGAACCCCATGCACCCTCGCACCACCTAGAAAAAAACCATTGCAGTGTGATATTGTATCGCCGATATAGTACATACAACTACCGACGCGGAATTTTTTTCACATAAATATGGGTTTCTTAGCGGATCACACGGAATCACATCGAGTAAGGCCCCCCAAATCATCATATTGTAAAAAAACACTTCATCATCTCCCCGCCTCGCCAAACTAAATATTCCATCAATTCCAAACATAGGTTCCGATGGCAGCCGTTGACTGGTCAACAAGGCCCGTGTGTCCCGATGGCAGCGACACCGGGAGGGCCATGTGGCGGCCAGGTTAGCAGACGGTGCTGAAGAGGCGCCAGCTACCTTGCCGGAATCTGCTATGACCACTGGTTCGGGGCGTTCTCGGGCCCGTTCGATAGCGTGCGACGCGGCGAGTCGAGTAGTAGTAACGGCTCCTCAAGGGGCAACCGGAATTGGTGGTGGTGGCGAGTGGAGGTGGAAGCGGTGGTGGCTACCGGGGTAGGCGCGACAGCACGGGTGGCGAGCGAGGCTAGACGCGGCGAGGCCGTGCGCAGGCGCGGGACAGAGACCGCCGCGGCAAGCGAGCGCGGGGCCAAGGGCGCGCGGATGGGTGCGGGCGGCTGCAGGGGCCACGGGGTGGTTATAGGCGCACGCGGGACTTAGCGGGCGCGTCCACGGGCATCGGGGCGAGCACGGGGGGGGGGGGGGCACGACACACGGGCTGTTGATACGTCTCCATCGTATCTACTTTTACAAACTCTTTTGCCCTTATTTTGGACTCTAATTTGCATGAATTGGATGGAACTAACCCGGAGTGACGCTGTTTTCAGCAGAATTGTCATGGCGTTATTTTTGTGCAGAAATAAAAGTTCTCGGATTGACCTAAAAATTTACGGAGAATTTTTGTGGAATATACAAAAAATACTAGCGCAAGAATTAACCAGAGGGGGCGCCCCCCTAGGGCGTGCCTAGAGGGCTTGTGGGCCCTTGGACCTTCTCCGACCCTAACTCCAACTCTATATAACCCTATTCGAGAAGAAAAAAAATCAGAGAGAAGGATTCATCACGTTTTACGATATGAAGCCACCGCCGCCTCCTGTTCTTCACCGGGAGGGTTGATCTGGAGTCCGTTCGGGGCTCCGGAGAGGGGGATTCGTCGCCATAATCATCACCAATCTTCCTCCATCACCAATTTCATGATGCTCACCGCCGTGCGTGAGTAATTCCATCGTAGGCTTGCTAGACGGTGATGGGTTGGATGAGATTTATCATGTAGTCGAGTTAGTTTTGTTAAGGTTTGATTCCTAGTATCACTATATTCTGAGATTGATTTTGCTACGCTTAACGCCTGTCACTAGGGCCCGAGTGTGTAACACCCCGGATATGTTTTACCTAATATGTAATGCAACTCTTACCGTTTCCGGCGTTAAGTTATTTTATTTTCTTGGGTTCGGCGTTTTTGTCTCCGTGTGTTGTTGTCGTGGTCATGCATCTCATATCATGTCATCATGTGCATTGCATTTGCATACGTGTTCGTCTCATGCATCCAAGCTTTTTCCCCGTTGTCCGTTTTGCATTCTGGCGTTCCGTTCTTCTCCGGTGGTCATTTCTATCTTTCTTTCGTGTGTGGGGATTAAACATTTCCGTATTGGACCGAGACTTGCCAAGCGGACTTGGTTTACTACTGGTAGACCGCCTGTCAAGTTTTGTACCATTTGGACTTCGTTTGATGCTCCAACGGTTAACCGAGGGACCGAAAAGGCCTCGTGTGTGTTGCAGCCCAACACCCCTCCATTTTGGCCCAAAACCCACCAAATCCCTCTCCATCATCTAGAGCGTTCGATCACGATCGCGTGGCCGAAAACCGCACCTCATTTGGACTCTCCTAGCTCCCTCTATGCCTATAAATACCTCCCCCATTCGAAATCACGGGTGAAACCCTAGTCGCCTCCCACCTCTCACCGCCGGACGCGTCCGCTCGGGCCGGACACGTCCGAACCAGCCGCCACCGCCACGTGTCCGCCTCCTATTCGCCGCGCCCACTTCCCCGCCGCCAGGCCCGCCGGCCCGGAGCAGGCCCGCCCGCGCCGCGCCCGGGCCAGATCGAGCTCCTGCCGCCTGCCGCCATCCTCTTCGGGTCAGGCCACATCGCCGGCCGCCGCCACCGGACCTCGCCCCGCCGCCTCAAGGCCTTGCCGGCGCCCGCGCCAGGGAGAGGAGCTCCCGGCTCCGGCAACCGCGCCCGGCCGCGCCATCTCCGGCGACCCCTCTCGCCGGATCCGCCGGTCCCCTCGACGTCCCCTACTTCCCTCTGGCGAGCTCTGCTACAGGAACTCCGGCGAGCTGCTTCAGAATCCGTGCCAGATCCAGATCTGAGTTACCCCTCGGTTGACTTTTTCTCAGAAAACCCTAGATACTTTGCCATGTTCATCGCATCGTAACTTTGCATCCATAGATCCATTTTGGGCATATAGCATATCAAAATGTTTGCCTCAGAGAGCACATCATTTCATCTCATTGCATCATTTTCATTTGAGCTCATCTTGATGCCCGAAATGCTGTTGGAAGAGTGCTATTTGAGATAATCGTCAGATTTGCTGCTCCAAATAGCTATTTGTCATTTTTGCCATGATTATTGTGTGCATGATATGCCCAGGAGCTCTACTTGTGTTTTGTCATATGCTTTGCCATCTTCCCAGAGGTGCAATCCATGTATTTTTGTGATGTGTGTGGTGACTAGCACAAGCTTGCAAAGTGGTGCATTTGTTAATGCTGATTTCAGGGACTTAGCAATTCCACTAAGTCCTTGATCTGTTTTTATCAATATGCCATATGTTCATGTTGTTTCCTAGTGATCCGTGCCTCTTTTGAGGATGATCAGTAAGACTGTTTTGTTAATCTTGTAATGCTCTATCCATCCATGTCTTTGTTTGCAATTATGGAGCACCCTAACTTGAGTCAATCGAGCTCTACTTTTGCTATTTCGTGAATCTGGGCAGATTGTCTACTTGTTAGTGATTTTGCCGAGGATGTTGTAGTTGATCCGTGCATACTATGTTGTTGTTCTTGCCATGTCTAGCTTGTATAATGTGTATTCTTGATGGGTGCATGCTTAGATTGTCATGCCTTGCTCTGTAGTGAGTGCATCGAGCTCGTGAACATGCCTACTTGACATCTGATTTGCATGCTCCAGTTTTTCACTAAGTCTGTGATCTGATTATGTTTTTGCCATGTTCACATTCTTGCAATTGTATTTTCTGATACCTTTTGACTCAAGGTCGCTAAGGGAATTTTGTTAAGCTCTTTGAGTAGCTACATGCCATGCTTTACTTTGCCATGTTCAGACCCTGTAGCATATAGTTTTCATACTCTAAAGTGTGCTACCTGATCTGAAATTCCAGACTAGTGTTAATTTCACTAAGTCTGAAATCTGTTTACCAATAGCACTTTTGCCATGCTTGTTTGAACCTGTTAATGGATGAATTGGCCGTAGCTCAGTGTTCATCTTTTGTTAAGCTTCATGAATGGATCCCTGCCATGTATTTTGTTGCCATGTTTGGGTGCTGTAGCATGTTTGTCTTGTTGCATTTAGATGGCTACTTGCTGTATATCGCAGACCGGTGCCATATTTGAATTGCTTGCCATTTCCAAACCGTGTCTCCGATTCCGGTGTTCTTTATATCGATTTCAACCGAAATCACCTCACCTTTCCAGTGGCACACTTGGATTTCCAAGTTGATGCCAGGTTCATTCATCTCTTGTCAAATCTTGCATATGCATCACATTTCGCATCCCGCATAGCATACCATGTTTGCATCATGTTGTTTGAGCTTTGCACGTGGTTGATTGCGTTCCCCTTGCTTGTTTGTCTTGTTTGGGTAGAGCCGGGAGACGAGTTCGCTAACGAGGAGCCCATTGAGTTTGCTTTCGAGGATCCAGTCAACTCTGACAACTTTGCAGGCAAGATGATCATACCCTCGAAATCACTTCTATCTTTGCTTTGCTAGATGCTCGCTCTTTTGCTATGCCTATGCTACTATGCCTACCACTTGCTTATCATGCCTCCCAAATTGCCATGTCAAACCTCTAACCCACCATGTCCTAGCAAACCGTTGATTGGCTATGTTACCACTTTGCTCAGCCCCTCTTATAGCGTTGCTAGTTGCAGGTGAAGATTGGAAACCGTTCCTTGTTGGAACATTATTTACTTGGTGGGATATCACTATATTATCTTGTTATCTTAATGCATCTATATACTTGGTAAAGGGTGGAAGGCTCGGCCTTTTTGCCTAATGTTTTGTTCCACTCTTGCCGCCCTAGTTTCCGTCATATCGGTGCTATGTTCCCGGATTTTGCGTTCCTTACGCGGTTGGGTAATAATGGGAACCCCTTGATAGTTCGCCTTGAATAAAACTCTTCCAGCAATGCCCAACCTTGGTTTTACCATTTTCCACCTAGCCTCTTTTTCCCTTGGGTTTCCGGAGCCCAAGGGTCATCTTATTTAAACCCCCCCGGGCCAGTGCTCCTTTGAGTGTTGGTCCACCTCGTCAGCCGCCGGTGGCCACCAGGGGTGTAACACCCTCGATGCGACTATAGCTCCCACGTGTCGAGGCACGACTTAGAGACATAATCGCATTGAAGGCATATGTCGCAAGTGAGGTAATCTTCACACAACCCATGTAATACATAAGGGAAAGAGATCCATAGTTGGCTTACAATCGCCACTTCACACAATTACATGAATAAACATTACATCAATCAAATACACTCATGGTCCGACTACGGAACCAAAATAAAAGAAGAACCCCAAATGCGACAAAGGTCCCTGATCGACCCCAACTGGGCTCCACTACTGATCAACTAGAACGAAACAACATAAAGAACACAATCTTCATCGAGCTCCTCCTGAGCTTGGTTGCGTCATCTGCACGGACTCAACGGCACCTACAAACTGGTTTTGGAAGTATCTGTGAGCCACGGGGACTCAGCAATCTCGCACCCTCGCGATCAAGACTATTTAAGCTTATGGGTAAGGTAAAGGTATGAGGTGGAGCTGCAGCAAGCGACTAGCATATATGGTGGCTAACATACGCAAACGAGAGCGAGAAGAGAAGGCAAAGTACGGTCGATAAAAGTATGATCAAGAAGTGATCCTGGACTACCTACGTCAAGCATAACTCCAACAACCGTGTTCACTTCCCGAACTCCGCCGAAAAGAGACCATCACGGTTACGCACGCAGTTGATTCATTTTAATTAAGGTCAACTTCAGGTTTTCTACAACCGGACGTTAACAAATTCCCATCTACCCATAACCGCGGGCACGGCTTTCGAAAGTTCAAATCCCTGCAGGGGTGTCCCAACTTAGCCCATCACAAGCTCTCACGGTCAACGAAGGAATAGACCTCCACCCGAGACATTTCGATCAGACTCGGTATCCCGGTACAACAAGACAGTTCGACAGGGTAAAACTAAACCAGCAACACCGCCCGAATGTGCCGACAAATCCCGATAGGAGCTGCACATATCTCTTTCTCAGGGCACACTCAGATGAGACTAGCTACGAGTAAAACCAACCCTCAAGTTTCCCCGAGGTGGCCCCGCAGGCAGCTCAGTTCGGACCAACACTCAGAGGAGCACTGGCCCGGGGGGGGGGGGGGGGGTTAGAATAAAGATGTGACCCTTGAGTCTGCAGAACCCAAGGGAAGGTGGTAGGTTGTTAGTGCAAATGGTAAAACCAATGTTGGGCATTGCTGGAAGAGCTTTACTTAAGGCGAACTGTCAAGGGGTTCCCATTATAGCCCAACCGCGTAAGGGACGCAAAATCCGGGAACATAACACCGATATGACGGAAACTAGGGCGGCAAGAGTGGAACAAAACACCAGGCATAAGGCCGAGCCTTCCACCCTTTACCAAGTATATAGATGCATTAATTAAATACGATATATAGTGATATCCCAACAACTAGACATGTTCCAATAAGGAACGGCCTCCAATCTTCACCTGCAACTAGCAACGCTATAAGAGGGGCTGAGCAAAGCGGTAACATAGCCAATCAACGGTTTGCTAGGACATGGTGGGTTAGAGGTTTGACATGGCAATTTGGGAGGCTGACAAGCAAATGGTAGGCATCGAAGCATTGGCATAGCAAAAGAGCGAGCAACTAGCAAAGCAAAGATAGTAGTGATTTCGAGGGTATGATCATCTTGCCTGAAATCCCGCAAGGAAGAAGAACGAGTCCATGAAGAAGACAAAGCGGACGAAGTCGAACGGGTCCTCACAAACACAACGTTATCGGAACCAACCCGAAGAAGCAACACCGGAAAGAAAGCAAACAACATAGTAAACAACCAACACATCAACATGGCATGATGCACAATCGAGTATGATGCATGCCCGGTTTAATGAAGCATGGCATGGCAAAGTGCACAAACAATCCTACAAATTAAGTGGAGCTCAAATATGCAACGAGTTGCATATTGACGGAACACCACGTGACTTATTTAGTTCTCTCTCGTTTATGTACGCAACAATATTAAATGTTGTTAAACATGGCAAGAGGGTGAAGCATAATTAAACTATCTAATCTAGGCAAGTTTAAATGAGGCCGGAACAACAAAACAACAAGTCCGAAAACTCCTCATATGCATATATTAGGTTTGGTCCTGTTCTGCCCTAAACCATATTTTAGAGTTGTTAAACATGCAAATAAAGGTCACCATGTTAAACTAGGCATTTTTCTACCCCATTTACATATATAATTTATTAAAATCCGAGTTACGGTTATTTAGTTATGAATTAAATCATTTTAACATGGCATAGGAGCAAATTAATGCAAACAACATTTTTAATATTTCAAACATAGATGAAAGTTGGATATTATTAATCTACACAAAATTCTGAGCAAGTTTCATATATAAATCATTTTAATCCGATGCACGGTTAGTGAGTTATTAAATGCATGAACTAGGGGGACTATTCTGCAAAACTGGCAATCTCTGGATAATTAGGAAAATCCCAGGCGCTGGAAAAAAACATGACGGGCTGAATCTGGGGCAAGCCCAACAGTAGGAAGTAAAAAAAAACAGAGGCAGGGCGCTGGGGTGTGGCTCACCCATGGGCCATGGCCCGGTTCGGTGGGGAGGAGGCCGGCTTGGGGCAGCGGGGCTGGGCCGGATCTAGCACGGCGGCCCACATACGCGGGAGGAGGCCCAGAGGCAAGGGCGTCGTCCTCCTCACGCGAACCTCACAGGCAGGAAGCCATGGAGGCGGCGCAGGAGAACAAGGGACGCCGGCGGCAGCAGGGCGGCTTCTCCGGCGACGTCGGCGGGCGCGGCCGCCGGGAATGGATGCAGGCGAGGACGCGGCGGACGGCTCCGGGCATGGCCCCTCCGGATCCGGTCGGGGAAGAGAGGAAGGAGCAGTGCACGGGGGAGCCAAGCCTGGTCGGCGGCGAAGTCAAACGGCGGCGCAGCGTGCTCCGGCGTGACGCGGTCGCCGGAGACGGGCGGCGAGGATGCGCTGGCGGTGGGGGCGCGGATCGAGGGGCTCCTCCCCTCGACCGGCTGCGGGAGCAGGGCTCCTGGTTCGGGCGCGGCGAACGGCGCGGTCGGGCTCGCGCGGGCCCGCGATGGGCTCGGCGGGCCGCGGCCGCGAGGACGACGACGACGGACAGATGGCGCGAGGGGAGTGGACGAGGGCGGCGGCGCGATGACGTGGCCTCTCCTGATTGGTCCGGGTGACGAGGCAGCGGCGGCGAACACGTCCAGCGGCGGGACGGACAAGTCCGGCGGCGCGGGGAGGAGTGGATCTAGGGTTTCATCCGTGAATTGATCCGAAATTTCGGGGAGGGGTGCTCTTTTATAGGTAGAGGGAGCTAGGAGAGTCCAAATGAGGTGCGGTTTTCGGCCACGCGATCGTGATCGAACGACCGAGATGATGGAGCAGAGTTGGGTGGGTTTTGGGCCAAATTGGAAGGGTGTTGGGCTGCAACACACACGAGGCCTTCTCGGTCCCTCGGTTAACCGTTGGAGTATCAAACGAAGTCCAAATGGTACGAAACTTGACAGGCGGTCTACGGTAGTAAACCAAAGCCGCTTGGCAAATCTCGATCCAATCCAGAAATGTTTAATCCCCACACACAAAAGAAAGGTAGAAATGACCACCGGAGGAGAACGAAGCGCCGGAATGCAAAACGGACAACGGGGAAAATGCTCGGATGCATGAGACGAACATGTATGCAAATGAAATGCGCATGATGACATGATATGCAATGCATGACACGCAAGCAATGACAAGGCAACCACAGCGAATAAACGGAGGAAACCTGGCACATCGGTCTCAGGGCGTTACAACACTCCACCACTACGAGAGGATCTCGTCCCGAGATCTAGAATGGCACCGGAGGGAAAACGGAGGAGAAAGAGAATAGGTAAACTAAGTTGCTTCTTTGACAAACGAGTGAAACCAAAGAACCTTGAAAAAGTTTGAGCAAAATGAAAGAAAGAAAGCAACGGAGAAGAACAAAGTTGAAAACACTCCGTTAAGCAAGAGGAATAAGAAAGAACCGATTCGGGTAGCACTCCGGTTGAGAGAGATGAAGACTTGATAAGACAAAAAGAACTTGAGCAAAAAGGCACAACACTCCAGTTAGATGGATAGGCCTAAAAAGAGCATGATCTACACAATCCGAGAAGATGAGTGAAGGGAGCAACATCACAATGCCTCCGGAAGAAAGAAATAGAAGATAGATAATTGAAAAAAAAGGAGAAATGAGAAGAAAATGCCAACTTCTGTCACAAAGAGTTTGAAGAGGCATCTTTTAGGAGAAGGGTCGAACGGAGTTGTTGTGAAAACCCACAACGAAAATAATAAGCTTGATATGGTCTTATGGAATATATCTCAAATATATGAGGTGATAGCCTGCCACTCACGGGAAAAGAATTGGATTGATAAGAACAAGGAGACGAGAAAGCTATATCGCACCGGAAAGGATAAATGAAGAACTTGGGTCATTTATAAGCACCATAAATAGCAACAATCCTTAGGGAAGGCTTTAGGTGAAACATAACCCAAGATAATTCCAATGACGAGATTGATGGATTTAAAATACCTCATTCATAACAACATGTGAGTTATGAATCATGAACTCAAATTATTAAGAATGACATAATACCACCTCCAATAATACGGAAGAAAGAATTGCACTCCGGAAAGGAAGATGATGAAAACTTGTGTTCCCCTGAACAGAATATTGATGAACACTTCGAGAAGAAATTAAATCCTTGATGAACCATCATGTAGAACCTTCATGAAGGACTCCGGTAAACAAAAGAATGATCAAGTGGAAAGGAAGATGAGAAGAGTAAGGTTGAAGCCTTGCAATGATTTAGATGGAGCTTCGCGACGAGATAATGCGGAAAAGCTTGGACTCCAGAAAAGAAAGATGAACAAATGAAATCAAGAATTTGATGAGCCTCCGGAGTAAGGAATTAATCCCTTGGATGAAACAAGAATAAGAATTACATTATGCTTATCCTTCACCAATTAAATTGATGACAATCAACGGATTTGGCATATTACTTATTCTCGTAGAAAAGATTAAAAGAGATATAACATAACTTAATGGACCACCGGTAGGTTTGAAACAATGAATGAATTGATATGATAAACGAAGGAAGAGAAATCTTGAATGAACCACCGTAAGAATTGAAAACGAATAAATAGATATGATAGCAAGGAAGAAAATCCTGAATAGCCACCATAAGAATTGGAACTGAACAAAGTAAAGGGATGAATCACCGGGAAGAGTTAGAGAACGAGTGAGGATACTTGAGGGGATTTAGATACCACTGAAACGAAGAGAGCACGAGCTAATTAGAGAATATTTGAAGGATGCACCGGTAAAATTGGAAAACGACAACTGAAAGCTGAGTATGAATAAACCTGAATTTGATGGACTCCGGATAACAAACTGAGAAGGCTCCTGAATTGCTCCGGATGGATAAAAGAATTCTCACAATCGAACAATTATGAGAGGATGGCAACAAGCTAGAATCACGAATCTTGAGGAGAGTGGAGCAAAATATGGAGGTAAAACTCTTCTTCGGTCTTCCAATGTTGAGAATGACGACGAGAAACACCACCAAGAATTATTTAGACACTCCGGAAGAATCAAAACGAAGAGGTTGAGGCAACGATGGAAAGAATTTGAAAGATCTTGGAGAAATACATTTGACTGATGATCACTCATTCTTACGTCAAACTTCGAAAAGAAATTTGAGGATAGCTCTGGGAAAATTAGAAGAGTCAGGTAAGATCTTGGGAAAAGACCTGTGGGTTAGGGCCCACTCAAAAGAACACCGTTGAAAAGATTTAAAAGAGAGGTTGCACCGGTTGACTTAAATGACTTGAATGAGGGAACATCCTCAAAAAAAAAGCTTGAACGAAAGAAGAGTGGAAAACACGAATCTTCGAGATATATTTAGCACTCCGGAACAATAGAATAACGAGCGCGAATGATTAAGAATTGCACCGGCATGAGAAAACATTTGGAACGAGGGAAGGATATGGTCAACAAAGCTTGAATTAGTTCCACCGGAGAAGAAAAGAACGAGGAATGACGAACTTGAAGCTCCATTAGAATCTTCATGAGAATCACCGGATACGAACATTGACGGAAAACATGGAGAGACTTCCCATCAATAAGATGATACTAGATTAAGAAATCTGAGACCTCGAAGAAACAAGGGTGGGTGGGTGGGAAAACACTGTTGAGAATGAAACGAACACCGTTGAGGAACTTAGAATTGATCTTGCGGATGTTGAAATGATCGGATCCACTAGAAGAGAAACACACCGGTGAAAAAGGATTGACATGACAAACTCGATGATTGAGAAGGATTAGTATTCACATCGGAGTATGAGAACACCATTTGGGGAAAAGTATGGAATCAACATTTGACTTCAAAGCAACTCGAATACCACAACTCAAAACAAAACAAAGGATTGGCCTGCGGAATAAGCCGGAACAAACATATGATAGAGATTTCGTCCGAAGTTTTCGTGGTGGGGCCTACACGGGCTCGATCGTACAGCACCATCATGTACAAGGCAGTGCACATGACATACGAAGCGTCCCCGAGTCAGCATAGCCAAGGACTCTTTAAGACACAATGAGACTACTGTAAAACCGACCGTGAATAGGCGGACCACTAGACGTCGAACCCCAATTTCATATCATACATCTGTCGGAAAGATATCCTAAGAGCTACTTGACTTCCCACCTATGAAACTCCTGAAATTTTCTGGTTATGCAATCAGGTGTTGGGGATACAGGGGAAGCATAATATCTCACCCAAACTAGCAAATCCTACATCCAGCTGTATCAATCCTTCAACACATAACCAAGAAACCTTCGGAAATCATCTACCTCAACCTTCGAAAAGCATCCGTTATACAAGTTATGGCGATACTCCCGAACTCCCGCCCCAGTACTGGGTGGCGTCGAGGTTATCTCACCAACGAACTGCATAAAAGAGATTTTCGATGTCGGCGTGCTAAAACTCAGGTATTCCAGAATTGCAACGATAAAATTATGACGACAACACCTCAGAGCTCAACTCCCCAGGACACTTCCACTAAACCCCTGAAAGGAGGCACCAAGACAATGTTCTCATCATAAAACCATCGGAACGATTCCAAGATACCCGCGTGATCCTAAAAAAAATTTAGTGAAATTTGAGAAGAGAAGAGTCAAAACTCTACGTCAGGATGCCTTACCAGAGCGATGAGGAGATTGGGAAGTAAAAAGAATTCCGAACTATCCGATATATAATTCCTAAATGACTCAAAACATTTTTTCTAGACTCAACAACGGCTGCTAAAAACGATCAAGCAATGGGGCTCCTAAGGTCGGGGAAGGTTCTGATTACCAACTTGTAACACCCTCGATGCGACTATAGCTCCCACGTGTCGAGGCACGACTTAGAGACATAATCGCATTGAAGGCATATGTCGCAACTGGGGTAATCTTCACACAACCCATGTAATACATAAGGGAAAGAGATCCATAGTTGGCTTACAATCGCCACTTCACATAATTACATGAATAAACATTACATCAATCAAATACACTCATGGTCCGACTACGGAACCAAAATAAAAGAAGAACCCGAAATGCGACAAAGGTCCCTGATCGACCCCAACTGGGCTCCACTGCTGATCAACTAGAACGAAACAACATAAAGAACACAATCTTCATCGAGCTCCTCCTGAGCTTGGTTGCGTCATCTACACGGACTCAACGGCACCTGCAAACTGGTTTTGGAAGTATCTGTGAGCCACGGGGACTCAGCAATCTCGCACCCTCGCGATCAAGACTATTTAAGCTTATGGGTAAGGCAAAGGTATGAGGTGGAGCTGCAGCAAGCGACTAGCATATATGGTGGCTAACATACGCAAACGAGAGCGAGAAGAGAAGGCAAAGCACGGTCGATAAAAGTATGATCAAGAAGTGATCCTGGACTACCTACGTCAAGCATAACTCCAACAACCGTGTTCACTTCCCGGACTCCGCCGGAAAGAGACCATCACGGTTACGCACGCAGTTGATTCATTTTAATTAAGGTCAACTTCAGGTTTTCTACAACCGGACATTAACAAATTCCCATCTGCCCATAACCGCGGGCACGGCTTTCGAAAGTTCAAATCCCTGCAGGGGTGTCCCAACTTAGCCCATCACAAGCTCTCACGGTCAACGAAGGAATAGACCTCCACCCGAGACATTCCGATCAGACTCGGTATCCCGGTACAACAAGACATTTCGACAGGGTAAAACTAAACCAGCAACACCGCCCGAATGTGCCGACAAATCCCGATAGGAGCTGCACATATCTCTTTCTCAGGGCACACTCAGATGAGACTAGCTACGAGTAAAACCAACCCTCGAGTTTCCCCGAGGTGGCCCCGCAGGCAGCTCAGTTCGGACCAACACTCACAGGAGCACTGGCCAGGGGGGGTTAGAATAAAGATGACCCTTGAGTCTGCAGAACCCAAGGGAAGGTGGTAGGTTGTTAGTGCAAATGGTAAAACCAATGTTGGGTATTGCTGGAAGAGCTTTACTTAAGGCGAACTGTCAAGGGGTTCCCATTATAGCCCAACTGCGTAAGGGACGCAAAATCCGGGAACATAACACCGATATGACGGAAACTAGGGCGGCAAGAGTGGAACAAAACACCAGGCATAAGGCCGAGCCTTCCACCCTTTACCAAGTATATAGATGCATTAATTAAATACGATATATAGTGATATCCCAACAACTAGACATGTTCCAATAAGGAACGGCCTCCAATCTTCACCTGCAACTAGCAACGCTATAAGAGGGGCTGAGCAAAGCGGTAACATAGCCAATCAACGGTTTGCTAGGACATGGTGGGTTAGAGGTTTGACATGGCAATTTGGGAGGCTGACAAGCAAATGGTAGGCATCGAAGCATTGGCATAGCAAAAGAGCGAGCAACTAGCAAAGCAAAGATAGTAGTGATTTCGAGGGTATGATCATCTTGCCTGAAATCCCGCAAGGAAGAAGAACGAGTCCATGAAGAAGACAAAGCGGACGAAGTCGAACGGGTCCTCACAAACGCAACGTTATCGGAACCAACCCGAAGAAGCAACACCGGAAAGAAAGCAAACAACATAGTAAACAACCAACACATCAACATGGCATGATGAACAATCGAGTATGATGCATGCCCGGTTTAATGAAGCATGGCATGGCAAAGTGCACAAACAATCCTACAAATTAAGTGGAGCTCAAATATGCAACGAGTTGCATATTGACGGAACACCACGTGACTTATTTAGTTCTCTCTCGTTTATGTACGCAACAATATTAAATGTTGTTAAACATGGCAAGAGGGTGAAGCATAATTCAACTATCTAATCTAGGCAAGATTAAATGAGGCCGGAACAACAAAACAACAAGTCCGGAAACTCCTCATATGCATATATTAGGTTTGGTCCTGTTCTGCCCTAAACCATATTTTAGAGTTTTTAAACATGCAAATAAAGGTCACCATGTTAAACTAGGAATTTTTCTACCCCATTTACATATATAATTTATTAAAATCCGAGTTACGGTTATTTAGTTATGAATTAAATCATTTTAACATGGCATAGGAGCAAATTAATGCAAACATCATTTTTAATATTTCAAACATAGATGAAAGTTGGATATTATTAATCTACACAAAATTTTGAGCAAGTTTCACATATAAATCATTTTAATCCGATGCACGGTTAGTGAGTTATTAAATGCATGAACTAGGGGGACTATTCTGCAAAACTGGCAATCTCTGGATAATTAGGAAAATCCCAGGCGCTGGAAAAAACATGATGGGCTGAATTTGGGGCAAGCCCAAAAGTAGGAAGGAAAAAAACAGAGGCGGGGCGCTGGGGTGTGGCTCACCCATGGGCCATGGCCCGGTTCGGTGGGGAGGAGGCCGGCTTGGGGCAGCGGGGCTGGGCCGGATCTGGCACGGCGGCCCACATACGCGGGAGGAGGCCCAGAGGCAAGGGCGTCGTCCTCCTCACGCGAACCTCACAGGTAGGAAGCCATGGAGGCGGCGCAGGAGAGCAAGGGACGCCGGCGGCAGCAGGGCGGCTTCTCCGGCGACGTCGGCGGGTGCGGCCGCCGGGAATGGATGCAGGCGAGGACGCGGTGGACGGCTCCGGGCATGGCCCCTCCGGATCCGGTCGGGGAAGAGAGGAAGGAGCAGTGCACGGGGGAGCCAGGCCTGGTAGGCGGCGAAGTCAAACGGCGGCGCAGCGTGCTCCGGCGTGACGCGGTCGCCGGAGACGGGCGGCGAGGATGCGCTGGCGGTGGGGGCGCGGATCGAGGGGCTCCTTCCCTCGACCGGCTGCGGGAGCGGGGCTCCTGGTTCAGGTGCAGCGAACGGCGCAGTCGGGCTCGCGCGGGCCCGCGATGGGCTCGGCGGGCCGCGGCCGCGGGGACGACGACGGCGGACAGATGGCGCGAGGGGAGTGGACGAGGGCGGCGGCGCGATGACGTGGCCTCTCCTGATTGGTCCGGGTGACGAGGCAGCGGCGGCGGACATGTCTAGCGGCGGGACAGACAAGTCCGGCGGCGCGGGGAGGAGTGGATCTAGGGTTTCATCCGCGAATTGATCCGAAATTTCGGGGAGGGGTGCTCTTTTATAGGTAGAGGGAGCTAGGAGAGTCCAAATGAGGTGCGGTTTTCGGCCACGCGATCGTGATCGAACGACCGAGATGATGGAGCAGAGTTAGGTGGGTTTTGGGCCAAATTGGAAGGGTGTTGGGCTGCAACACACACGAGGCCTTCTCGGTCCCTCGGTTAACCGTTGGAGTATCAAACGAAGTCCAAATGGTACGAAACTTGACAGGCGGTCTACCGGTAGTAAACCAAGGCCGCTTGGCAAATCTCGGTCCAATCCGGAAATGTTTAATCCCCACACACAAAAGAAAGGTAGAAATGACCACCGGAGGAGAACGAAGAGCCGGAATGCAAAACGGACAACGGGGAAAATGCTCGGATGCATGAGACGAACATGTATGCAAATGAAATGCGCATGATGACATGATATGCAATGCATGACACGCAAGCAATGACAAGGCAACCACAACGAATAAACGGAGGACACCTGGCACATCGGTCTCGGGGCGTTACAAGGGGCAACTCTGGGCTGGCCTACCGGAAGTTTGGACAATCTGAGTGTGCCCTGAGAACGAGATATGTGCAGCTCCTATCGGGATTTGTCGGCACATTCAGAAGGTGTTGCTGGATTTGTTTTAACTTGTCGAAGTGTCTTGTAGAACCGGGATACCAAGTCTGATCGGAATGTCTCGGGAGAAGGTATATCCTTCGTTGACCATGAGAGCTTGTCATGGGCTAAGTTGGGACCCCCTGCAGGGATTTGAACTTTCGATAGCCGTGCCCGCGGTTATGGGCAGATGGGAATTTGTTAATGTCCGATTGTAGATAACTTGAACCTTAATTTAATTAAAATGAATCAACCGTGTGTGTCACCGTGATGGTCTCTTCTCGGCGGAGTCCGGGAAGTGAACACTGTGTTGGAGTAATGCTTGCCGCAGGTTGTTCTCTAGTTATTCATTCGCGCTTTGCCTTCTCTTCTCGCTCTCTTTTGCGAACAGGTTAGCCACCATATATGCTTGTCGTTTGCTGCAGCTCCACATATTACCTTGCCTTTCCTATAAGCTTAAATAGTCTTGATCGCGAGGGTGCGAGATTGCTGAGTCCCTTTGGCTCACAGATTACTTCCAAACTAGTTGCAGAGCCTGATGTCTCCATTCCAGATGACGCGCTTGAGCTCAAGTGGGAGTTCGACGAGGACTCACGCCGTTACTATGTGTCTTTCCCTGATGATCAGTAGTGGTGCCCAGTTGGGGCGATCGGGACCGTGTCGCATGTTGGGTTGATCTTTTATTTTGGCACCATAGTCGGGCCATGAGTGATTGGATGATGTAATGCTATTTATGTACTTTGTTTGACGTGGCGAGTGTAAGCCAACTATGTACCTTCCCCTTTTATTATCTATTTACATGGGATGTTGTGAAGATTGCCTTACTTGCGACATTGCTTTCAATGCGGTTATGCCTCTAAGTCGTGCTTCGACACGTAGGAGATATAGCCGCATCGAGGGCGTTACAAGTTGGTAATCAGAGCCTTCCTCGACCTTAGGAGCCCCCACTGATTGATCATTTTTAGCAGCCGTTGTTGAGTCTAGAAAAATGTTTTGAGTTATTTAGGAATTATATATCGGAGAGTTTAGGAATTCTTTTTACTCCCCAGTCCCTTCATCGCTCTGGTAAGGCATCCTGACGTAGAGTTTTGACTCTTCTCTTCTCAAATTTCACTAAATTTTTTTTTAGGATCACGCGGGTATCTTGGAATCGTTCCGATGGTTTTGTGACGAGAACATTGTTCTTGGTGCCTCCTGTCATTTTGGGGTTGTGGCAGTGTCCCGGGGAGTTGAGCTCCGAGCTGTTGTCGTCACAATTTTATCGTTGCAGTTCTGGAATACCTGAGTTTAGTACGCCGACATCGAAAATCTCTTTTATGCAGTTGTTGGTGAGATAACCTCGACGCCACCCAGTACTAGGGCGGGAGTTCGGGAGTATTGCCATAACTTGTATAACGGATGCTTTTCGAAGGTTGAGGTAGATGGTTTCCGAAGTTTTTCTCGGTTATGTGTTGAAGGATGGATACAGCTGGATGTAGGATTTGCTAGATTTGGGTGAGATATTATGCTTCCCCTGTATCCCCAACACCTGATTGCATAACCGGAAAGGTTCGGGAGTTTCATAGGTGGGAATTCTTGTAGCTCTAGCACTTCTTCCACGGATATTTGGTTTGAGATTGGGATTTCTTACCGAGTATTCGTTCTTGCTCCGTACCTTGTTGATTTATTCCTCTACCTAAATTCTCAGTGGCTTCTCAATTTATGGATATGTGACCATTTCAAGTGGAATGCATTCGTTCTTATGTTCGGATGTGAAGACTATATGTTGCAATTTCAACCCGCTTGATTCAGCTGCCATTTTATCTGTCAATGTGCTAATGGATGTCACCCTCTTCAGGATGGCTCCCGCTAAGAGCAGCAATCAGAACCAGAATCATGATCCGCCACCACCTCCTCCTCCTTCTCCTCCGGAGGCATGTCAAGCTGTGATGGCCGCAACCAATGCAAACACGCAGTTGATCATGCAAATTCTTCAAGAGTGCAACCAAGCGAACCAAGGCAACCAAGGCAACAATCAGAATCACTTTGCTACACTCAACCAGTTCCTTGCTAACCAGCCAAAGACCTTCAGCAATTGTGTTGAGGCAACTGATGCTGACGATTGGCTCGTGGACTTGTGCAAGCATTTCGAATGCAGTAACGTCAGGCTTGAGGACTTTGTCAAGTTCGCTTCCTTCCAACTCAAAGACCAAGCTGCAGAATGGTTCTAGCAGTACAAGGATTCCAGAGGAGGCCGTGTGATTACCTGGGATGAATTCCGTCAAGACTTCAAAGCTCATCACATTCCTCAGAGCATGGTTGAAAGCAAACATGAGGAATTCCGCAACCTAAAGCAAGGCTCTATGTCTGTCTATGACTACAACAAGTTGTTTTAGAAGCTCGCCCGCTTTGCTAAGCAGGACGTCCCTGACGAGAAGAGCATGATATACCAGTTCAGGGGTGGTCTCAGAGAAGAAATCCAGCTAGCTCTTGTTCTCTTTGAGCCCTTGAGGTACGATGAGTTCTACAACATGGCATTAAAGCAAGAGGCTGCTGAACTGAAGTGTGATGCTTCCAAGAAGCGAGTCAGAGATGCTACTCCTTCTTCCTCTACTCAAGTGGCCAAGCAGCAGAAGTATTGGCTTCCTCCTCCTCCGTTCCGGCAGCCGTATCAGAAGAGCATAGGTGGCAGTGGATCTTCCCACCCACCCAACCCTGGATTTCAGAACAAGACTTCGTCTCAAGCTCCAAGATCGAGTGCTCCATACCACCGTCCGCTTTCAGAGGTCACGTGCAACAAGTGCCAACAGAAGGGTCACTATGCCAACAAATGCTTCAATCAGAGGTGTCTCCCTCCTCCTCCTCCTATGAGATCGGCAAGTACAGCTGTGGTCAAGCATAACCCCAAGCACGCCAAGTTCAACTTACTAAACGCAGCTCAGGCAGAGGACTCGTCAGATGTCATCGTGGGTAACCTTCCTGTTAACGATGTTCACGCAAAAGTACTTTTTGACACTGGTGCATCGCATTGTTTCATCTCGAAACCTTTTGCATCTAAGCATGAGTTGACTTCCCAAGTTATGCATAAACCGTTAGCAGTTGTCTCTCCGGGTAGATGTTTGCTCGCTAACCACGAGATTCCGGATATTTCTATCATGATGGGTGATTTCAAGTTTCTGGCTTCTCCAATAGTCCTTGGTAATTCGGATATTGATCTTATTCTTGGGATGGATTGGCTTTCTAAGCACAAGGCTCAGCTTGATTGTGCAGCCAGGCAGATTCAATTGACTCATTTGTCTGAGGATGTAATTGTCTTTGCCGCTCGGGATAATACCATCTGTCTATTTTCTCTCAATGAGAAGGGTGAACTCGATGCCATCTCTCAAATTCCAGTCGTTTGCGAATATCAAGACGTCTTTCTAGAAGAGCTTCCAGGAATGCCTCGGCACCGGCCAATTGAATTCATCATCGATCTTGAGCCTGGCATGGAACCGGTTTGCAAGCGTCCTTATAAGCTCGGACCTAAAGAGTTGAAGGAGCTGAAGAAGCAACTCGATATTCAAGAGCGAATGGGTCTCATTCGACCTAGTTCTTCTCCGTGGGGTTGTGGAGTTCTTTTTGTGAAGAAGAAGGATGGAACAGACCGACTTTGTGTTGACTACCGTCCATTGAACAAGAAGACTATCAAGAACAAATACCCACTTCCCAACATCAACGAGCTGTTCGAACAACTCAAAGGTGCCCAAGAATTCTCCAAGCTTGATCTCCGTATGGGTTATCACCAGATTCGAATCCGTGAGCAAGATATTCCCAAGACGGCTTTCAGGACAAGCTATGGTTCATATGAATACACTGTCATGTCTTTTGGCCTCGTCAACGCTCCTCCGACTTTCTCTCGCATGATGAACTTCATCT
This sequence comes from Triticum urartu, assembly GCF_056163025.1. NCBI lineage: Eukaryota > Viridiplantae > Streptophyta > Magnoliopsida > Poales > Poaceae > Triticum > Triticum urartu. The sequence goes on along the minus strand of NC_141874.1, from coordinate 700,114,879 downwards.
TCAACGCCTACACCAATGACTTTGTTTTGGTCTATCTCGACGACATTCTGGTCTTTTCGAAGAACAAGGAAGATCATGCCAAGCACTTGCGTTTGGTGCTCGATAAGCTCAGGGAACACCAGTTCTACGCCAACTTCTCAAAGTGCGAGTTTTGGCTCGATGAGGTTCTTTATCTTGGGCATATCATCTCTACTAAGGGCATTGCGGTGAATCCTGAGAAGGTGTCGGCAATTGCGAATTGGGAACCACCTCAGAACGTGAAGCAACTCCGTAGCTTCCTCGGTCTCGCAAGCTACTGTCGAAGGTTCATGGAGAACTTTTCAAAGATCGCGAAGCCTCTCTCAAATCTTCTCGAGAAGCACATCAAGTACGTTTGGTCTCCGGAATGTGACATTGCTTTCAACACTTTGAAAGAGAAATTGGTCACCGCTCCAGTTTCGACTCCTCCTGATGAATCCAAACCGTTCGAGGTCTTCTGCGATGCCTCTCTCCAAGGTCTCGGTGCAGTGTTGATGCAAGAGAAGAAAGTTGTGGCTTATACCTCTCGCTAGTTGAAGCCCAACGAGAAGAACTACCCCACTCATGACCTCGAGTTGGCGGCAGTTGTGCATGCTCTTTTGACTTGGAGACATCTCTTATTGGGAAGAAAAGTGGACATTTTCACTGACCACAAGAGTCTCAAGTACATCTTCACTCAGCCTAATCTCAACCTCAGGCAGACTCGATGGGTCGAAATGATTCAAGAGTATAATCCGAGTATTGAGTATACTCCAGGCAAGGCCAATGTGATTGCTGACGCTTTGAGCAGGAAGGCTTACTGCAACAGTCTGATTCTCAAGCCTTATCAACCCGAGCTTTGTGAAGCTTTCCGCAAACTCAATCTGCAAGTTGTTCCTCAAGGTTTCCTCGCCAACCTTCAAGTCTCTCCTACCTTGGAAGACCAGATTCGCCAAGCCCAACTTCTTGATGCTATGGTGAAGAAGGTGAAGATTGGGATTGCCAAGAGTCAACCCAAGTACAAGTGCTACCGCCTTGATGACAAGGATACTCTCTTCTTTGAGGATCGTATTGTTGTGCCCAAAGGTGACCTTCGTAAAGTGATCATGAACGAGGCTCACAATTCACTCCTCTCCATCCACCCTGGGAGCACGAAGATGTATCAGGACCTCAAGCAGGCTTATTGGTGGACTCGAATGAAGCGCGAGATTGCTCAGTTCGTGAATGAGTGTGATGTCTGCAGAAGAGTGAAGGCAGAACACCAAAGGCCAGTGGGTCTCCTCCAACCTCTTGCCATTCCAGAATGGAAGTTTGACCACATTGAGATGGACTTCGTGACTGGGTTTCCAAAGTCCAAGCGTGGCAATGACGCTATATTCGTTGTCATCGACAAACTCACTAAAGTGGCTCACTTTCTGCCTATCAAAGAGTCAATCACTGCAGCTCAATTGGCGGAGCTCTATACCTCCCGGATTGTCTCGCTGCACGGTATTCCACAGGTGATATCTTCAGACCGTGGCAGCATCTTTACCTCCAAGTTTTGGGATTCTTTTTAGAAGGCCATGGGCACCAACATCCGCTTTAGCACAACTTTCCACCCTCAAACTAGCGGTCAAGTCGAGCGTGTGAATCAGATTCTTGAAGATATGCTCAGGGCTTGTGTGATCTCCTTCGGCATGAAGTGGGAGGATTGTCTTCCATATGCTGAATTCTCCTACAACAACAGTTTTCAAGCAAGTTCGGGCAAGGCCCCATTCAAAATTCTCTATGGCAGGAAGTGCCGTACCCCTCTCAACTGGTCTGAAACCGGTGAACGTCAACTTCTGGGAAATGACTTAATCACAGAGGCAGAGGAGATGTGCAAAGTCATTCGAGATAACCTCAAAGCAGCGCAATCGCGCCAGAAGAGCTACTATGATAGTAAGCACCGTGATTTGGCTTTCGAGATCGGAGATCATGTTTACCTCTGCGTCTCTCCAATGAAAGGTACTCGTCGCTTCGGTATCAAAGGGAAGCTTGCCCCTAGATACATGGGACCTTTCAAGATCGTCGGCAAGAGAGGCGATCTCGCCTATCAACTCGAGCTTCCTTCAAACTTTGCAAATGTGCATGACGTGTTCCATGTCTCTCAGCTCCGCAAGTGCTTCAAGACTCTTGAACGCACCGTCAACTTCGAAGACATTAAGCTCCAAGAAGATCTCTCTTATCGTGAGCACCTCGTGGCTATTCTTGAAGAGACTGAACACAAGACTCGCAATAAGTTAATCAAATTCCTCAAAGTCAAGTGGTCACACCACTCCGACCGTGAAGCCACCTGGGAACGCGAGGATCACCTCCATTCTGAGTACCCGGCGTTCTTCCAGTCCTAGATCTCGGGACAAGATCCTTTTGTAGTGGTGGAGTGTTGTAACACCCCAGATATGTTTTACCTAATATGTAATCCAACTCTTGCCGTTTCCGGCGTTAAGTTATTTTATTTTCTCGGGTTCGGGTTTTTTGTCTCCGTGTGTTGTTGTCGTGGCCATGCATCTCATATCATGTCATCATGTGCATTGCATTTGCATACGTGTTCGTCTCATGCATCCAAGCTTTTTCCCCGTTGTCCGTTTTGCATTCCGGCGTTCCGTTCTCCTCCGGTGGTCATTTCTACCTTTGTTTCGTGTGTGGGGATTAAACATTTCCGGATTGGACCGAGACTTGCCAAGCGGCCTTGGTTTACTACCGGTAGACCGCCTGTCAAGTTTCGTACCATTTGGACTTCGTTTGATGCTCCAACGGTTAACCGAGGGACCGAAAAGGCCTCGTGTGTGTTGCAGCCCAACACCCCTCCATTTTGGCCCAAAACCCACCAAACCCCTCTCCATCATCTACAGCGTTCGATCACGATCGCATGGCCGAAAACCACACCTCATTTGGACTCTCCTAGCTCCCTCTATGCCTATAAATACCTCCCCCATTCGAAATCACGGGTGAAACCCTAGTCGCCTTCCACCTCTCGTCGCCGGACGCGTCCGCTCGGGCCGGACACGTCCGACCCAGCCGCCGCCGCCACGTGTCCGCCTCCTATTCGCCGCGCCGCCGCGCCCACTTCCCCACCACCAGGCCCGCCGGCCCGGAGCAGGCCCGCCCGCGCCGCGCCCGGGCCAGATCGAGCTCCTGCCGCCCGCCGCCGTCCTCTTCGGGTCCGGCCACATCGCTGGCCACCGCCACCGGACCTCGCCCAGCCGCCTCAAGGCCTCGCCGGCGCCCGCGCCAGGGAGAGGAGCTCCCAGCTCCGACAACCGTGCCCGGCCGCGCCATCTCCGGCGACCCCTCTCGCCGGATGCGCCGGTCCCCTCGACGTCCCCTACTTCCCTCCGGCGAGCTCTGCTACAGGAACTCCGACGAGCTGCTTCGGAATCCGCGTTGGGGAACGTTGCAGAAAACAATAATTTTCCTACGATTTCACCAAGATCCATCTATGAGTTCATCTAGCAACGAGTGATTGGATTGCATCTACATACCTTTGTAGATCACGCGCGGAAGCGTTCAAAGAACGGGGATGAGGAAGTCGTACTCGACGTGATCCAAATCACCGGAGATCCTAGCGCCGAACGGACGGCACCTCCGCGTTCAACACACGTACAGTCAGCGTGACGTCTCCTCCTTCTTGATCCAGCAAGGGGGAAGGAGAGGTTGATGAAGATCCAGCAGCACGACGGCGTGGTGGTGGATGCAGGGCGTCACAGTAGCAGGGCTTCGCCGTATACTACGAGAGAGAGAGAGAGAGGTGTAGCAGGGGAGAGGGAGGCGCCAAGACTCAAGGTATGGCTGCCCCCTCCCCCCTTTATATAGGATCCCCTAGGGGGGGCGGCGGCCCTAGGAGATGGGATCTCCTAGGGGGGGCGGCGGCCAGGGCTGGAGTAGCCCCCAAGGCAAGGTGGGGCGCCCCCCCACCCCTAGGGTTCCAACCCTAGGCGCATGGGGTGGGCCTAGGGGGGCGCACCAGCCCACTATGGGCTGGTTCCCCTCCCCACTTCGGCCCATGGGGCCCTCCGGGATGGGTGGCCCCACCCGGTGGACCCCCAGGACCCTTCCGGTGGTCCCGGTACAATACCGGTGACCCCGAAACTTGTCCCGATGGCCGAAACATCACTTCCTATATATAATTCTTTACCTCCGGACCATTCCGAAACTCCTCGTGACGTCCGGGATCTCATCCGGGACTCCGAACAACATTCGGGTTACTGCATATACATATCTTTACAACCCTAGCGTCACCGAACCTTAAGTGTGTAGACCCTACGGGTTCGGGAGACATGTAGACATGACCGAGACAACTCTCCGGTCAATAACCAACAGCGGGATCTGGATACCCATGTTCGCTCCCACATGCTCCTCGATGATCTCATCGGATGAACCACAATGTCGAGGATTCAAGCAACCCTGTATACAATTCCCTTTGTCAATCGGTATGTTACTTGCCCGAGATTCGATCGTCGGTATCCCAATACCTCGTTCAATCTCGTTACCAGCAAGTCACTTTACTCGTACCGTAATGCATGATCCTGTGACCAGACACTTGGTCACTTTGAGCTCATAATGATGATGCATTACCGAGTGGGCCCAGTGATACCTCTCCGTCATACGGAGTGACAAATCCCAGTCTTGATCCGTGTCAACCCAACATACACTTTCAGAGATACCCGTAGTATACCTTTATAGTCACCCAGTTATGTTGTGACGTTTGGTACACCCAAAGCACTCCTACAGTATCCGGGAGTTACACGATCTCATGGTCTAAGGAAAAGATACTTGACATTGGAAAACTCTAGCAAACGAACTATACGATCTTGTGCTATGTTTAGGCTTGGGTCTTGTCCATCACATCATTCACCTAATGATGTGATCTCGTTATCAATGACATCCAATGTCCATAGTCAGGAAACCATGACTATCTGTTGATCAACGAGCTAGTTAACTAGAGGCTTACTAGGGACATGTTGGTGTCTATTATTCACACATGTATTACGATTTTCGGATAACACAATTATATCATGAATAAAAACAATTATCATGAAGAAGGAAATATAATAATAATGCTCTTATTATTGCCTCTAGGGCATATTTCCAACAATCCGTGCCAGATCCAGATCTGAGTTACCCCTCGGTTGACTTTTTCTCACAAAACCCTAGATATTTTTCCATGTTCATCGCATCGTAACTTTGCATCCGTAGATCCGTTTTGGGCATATAGCATATCAAAATGTTCGTCTCAGAGAGCACATCATTTGAATCATTGCATCATTTTCATTTGAGCTCGTCTTGATGCCCGAAATGCTGTTGGAAGAGTGCTATTTGAGATAATCGTTAGATCTGCTGCTCCAAATAGCTATTTGTCATTTTTGCCATGATTATTGTGTGCATGATATGCCCAGGAGCTCTACTTGTGTTTTGTCATATGCTTTGCCATCTTCCCAGAGGTTTAATCCATGTATTTTTGTGATGTGTGTGGTGACTAGCACAAGCTTGCAAAGTGGTGCATTTGTTAATGCTGATTTCAGGGACTTAGCAATTCCACAAGTCCTTGATCTGTTTTTATCAATATGCCATATGTTCATGTTGTTTCCTAGTGATCCGTGCCTCTTTTGAGGATGATCAGTAAGGATGTTTTGTTAATCTTGTAATACTCTATCCATCCATGTCTTTGTTTGCAATGATGGAGCACCCTAGCTTGAGTCAATCGAGCTCTACTTTTGCTATTTCATGAATCTGGGCAGATTGTCTACTTGTTAGCGATTTTGCCGAGGATGTTGTAGTTGATCCGTGCATGCTATGTTGTTGTTCTTGCCATGTCTAGCTTGTATAATGTGTATTCTTGATGGGTGCATGCTTAGATTGTCATGCCTTTCTCTGTAGTTAGTGCATCGAGCTCGTGAACATGCCTACTTGACATCTGATTTGCATGCTCCAGTTTTTCACTAAGTTTGTGATCTGATTATGTTTTTGCCATGTTCACATGCTTGCAATTGTACTTTATGAGCCCTTTTGACTCAAGGTTGCTAAGGGACTTTTGTTAAGAACTTTGAGTAGCTCCATCCCATGCTTTACTTAGCCATGTTCAGACCCCGTAGCATATAGTTTTCATGCTCCAAAGTGTGCTACCTGATCTGAAATCTGTTTACCAATAGCACTTTTGCCATGCTTGTTTGAACCTGTTAATGGATGAATTGGCCGTAGCTCAGTGTTCATCTTTTGTTAAGCTTCATGAATGGATCCCTGCCATGTATTTTGTTGCCATGTTTGGGTGCTGTAGCACGTCTGTGTTGTTGCATTTAGATGGCTACTTGCTGTATATCGCAGACCGGTGCCATATTTGAATTGCTTGCCATTTCCAAACCGTGTCTCCGATTCCGGTGTTCTTTATATTGATTTCAACCGAAATCACCTCACCTTTCCAGTGGCACACTTGGATTTGCTAGATGCTCGCTCTTTTGCTATGCCTATGCTACGATGCCTACCACTTGCTTATCATGCCTCCCAAATTTCCATGTCAAACCTCTAACCCACCATGTCCTAGCAAACCGTTGATTGGCTATGTTATCGCTTTGCTCAGCTCCTCTTATAGCGTTGCTAGTTGCAGGTGAAGATTGGAGACTGTTCCTTGTTGGAACATTATTTACTTGTTGGGATATCACTATATTATCTTGTTATCTTAATGCATCTATATGCTTGGTAAAGGGTGGAAGGCTCGGCCTTTTTGCCTAGTGTTTTGTTCCACTCTTGCCGCCCTAGTTTCCGTCATATCGGAGTTATGTTCCCGGATTTTGCGTTCCTTACGTGGTTGGGTAATAATGGGATCCCCTTGATAGTTTGCCTCGATTAAAACTCTTCCAGCAATGCACAACCTTGGTTTTACCATTTGCCACCTAGCCTCTTTTTCCCTTGGGTTTCCGAAGCCCAAGGGTCATCTTATTTAAACCCCTCGGGCAGTGCTCCTCTGAGTGTTGGTCCACCTCGTCAGCCGCCAGTGGCCACCAGGGGCAACTCTGGGCTGGCCTACCGGAAGTTTGGACAATCTGAGTGTGCCCTGAGAACGAGATATGTGCAGCTCCTATCGGGATTTGTCGGCACATTAGGGAGGTGTTGCTGGATTTGTTTTCACTTGTCGAAGTGTCTTGTAGAACTAGGATACGGAGTCTGATCGGAATGTCTCGGGAGAAGGTATATCCTTCGTTGACCGTGAGAGCTTGTCATGGGCTAAGTTGGGACCCCTTGCAGGGATTTGAACTTTTGAAAGCCGTGCCCGTGGTTATGGGCAGATGGGAATTTGTTAATGTCCGGTTGTAGATAACTTGAACCTTAATTTAATTAAAATGAATCAACCGTGTGTGTTACCGTGATGGTCTCTTCTCGGCGGAGTCCGGGAAGTGAACACGGTGTTGGAGTAATGCTTGCCGCAGGTTGTTCTCTAGTTATTCGTTCGCGCTTTGCCTTCTCTTCTCGCTCTCTTTTGCGAACAGGTTAGCCACCATATATGCTAGTCGCTTGCTGCAGCTCCACATATTACCTAGCCTTTCCTATAAGCTTAAATAGTCTTGATCGCGAGGGTGCGAGATTGCTGAGTCCCTGTGGCTCACAGATTACTTCCAAACTAGATGCAGGGCCTGATGACTCCGTTCCAGATGACGCGCTTGAGCTCAAGTGGGTGTTCGACGAGGACTCATGCCGTTACTATGTGTCTTTCCCTGATGATCAGTAGTGGTGCCCAGTTGGGGCGATCGGGACCATGCCGCATGTTGGGTTGATCTTTTATTTTGGCACCGTAGTCGGGCCATGAGTGATTGGATGATGTAATGCTATTTATGTACTTTGTTTGACGTGGCGAGTGTAAGCCAACTATGTACCTTCCCCTTTTATTATCTATTTACATGGGATGTTGTGAAGATTGCCTTACTTGCACATTGCTTTCAATGCGGTTATGCCTCTAAGTCGTGCTTCGACACGTAGGAGATATAGCCGCATCGAGGGCGTTACAGAGTGCCATGATGTCAGATCTGAACCTATTATGTTTTCATGAATATATGTGTATTCTTGATCCTATCTTGCAAGTTGTAGACACCTATTACGAATTATGATCTGCATACCTCAAGGTGACAATGATTGAGATTCTTTCCGATGATTACCGTAGTTTAAGGAGTTCATGTATTCACTAAGTGCTAATGCTTTTTGTTCCGGTTCTCTATTAAAAGGAGGCCTTAATATCCCTTAGTTTCCATTAGGACCCCGCTGCCACGGGAGGGTGGGACAAAAGATGTCATGCAAGTTCTTTTTCATAAGCACGTATGACTATATACGGAATACATGCCTACATTATATTGATGAATTAGAGCTAGTTCTGTGTCACCCTAGGTTATGACTGCTACATGATGAATATCATCCAATACAATTATCATTGCCGATCCATTGCCTATGAGCTTTTCACATATTGATCTTTGCTAAGTTACTTTGCCGCTGCTGCTGTTACAATCACTACAAACTGCTACTGTTACTTTTGCCACTATTACCGTTACTTCCATACTACTTTTCTACTAAATACTTTGCTGCAGATATTAAGTCTTTCAGGTGTGGTTGAATTGACAACTCAACTGCTAATACTCGTGAATATTCTTTGACTCCCCTTGTGTTGAATCAATAAATTTGGCTTGAATACCCTACCCTCAAAAACTGTTGCGATCCCCTATACTTGTGGGTTATCAAGACCTTTTCCTGGTGCCATTGTCGGGGAGCATAGTTCTATTCTCTGAGTCACTTGGGATTTATATTTGTTGATCACTATGAAGAATTTGAAAGATACCAAAACCAAGACTTTTCCCTCTAGAACGAGGGGAGGTAAGGAACTGCCATCAAGATCTGCACTTGATTCACCTTCTGTTTTGAGTAAACTTGCGACACCTACACCTGCTATTGATTTTGATATGTCGCGAGTTATTGATGATGCTACTTCTGTTATGCATGATGCTTATGGTGATACTACTGCTTTGCTTGATAATACTTTACCACTGGGTGAATTTCTCGATGAACAACTTGCTAAAGCTGAAGATACTGAGAATGCTGAAACTGATGATATTTCTGAAACTGATGAAATTATTGAAACTGGAAACTTTGAAACACCTGTTAGACCTAGCTCTCCTAGATATGAATTGCCTTTTATACCTGAGGGTTATGTTATAGATGGAGAGGTAGCTAGGGACTTTCTTGCTTGTAAAGATAAAGAGGATCTTAAGAAATTGCTTGTTAAGTTGAAAGAAAAATCTCTGAATGCTAGAATGCAGTATGATCCTAAGTTTGCTACTTCACCTATCTTTGTTACCGATAAGGATTATGAATTCTCTATCGATCATGAGTTAATTACTTTGGTTGAATCTGATCCTTTCCATGGTTATGAATCCGAAACTGTTGTGGCACATCTTACTAAATTACATGGCATAGCCACCCTATTTGCTCATGAGGAAAAAATTGCTACTACTATATTCTTAAGTTGTTTCCTTTCTCGTTAAAGGGTGATGTTCCATAGCAGTTTGTTGTTCGGTTGCAATTTTAGCAAGTGTTTTGTAGTTAGGTTTGGATTCACACTCAGAGTCATCTTCACTTGATGTTTGAAAGTAAGCATCGCGTGAGTTTACTTTGGCACCATTTGCCATGAACCAGTAGGTCGGAGCAAAGTCATCCTCATCCTCGGCTTCAGCATCAGCGACGTGGCCATTGTCTTCGGTGTTGAAGATGGACTTGGCGATGTAAGCCGAAGCTAGAGCCAGGCTTGCCACGCCTGAATCGGACTCCTCCTCAGACTCCACCTCCGCCTCCTCAAAAGCTGACTCCTCCTTTGAATCCATCTCCTTGCCAAAAAATGCATGGGCCTTGCTGGACGAGCTCTTCTTGTGAGATGAAGACTTTGAAGAAGACTTTGAGGATTTCTTCTTATTCTTCTTGTCGTCAGAATCATATTCCTTGCTCTTCTTCTTCTTCTTCTTCTTGTGGGTTATCAAGACCTTTTTCTGGCACCGTTGCTAGGGAGCATAACTCTATTCTCTGAGTCACTTGGGATTTATATTTGTTGATCACTATGAGGAATTTGAAACACGAGATAACTAAGATTTTTCCCTCAACTACGAGGGGAGGTAAGGAACTGACATCTAGCTCTGCACTTGATTCTCCTTCTGTTTTGGGTAAAGTTGCGACACCTACACCTGCTATTGATTCTGATATGTCGCATGTTATTGATGATGACACTTTCTGCTATGCATGATGCTTATAATGATACTACTTCTCTGCTTGATAATACTGTGCCACTAGGTGAATTTCTTGATGAACAACTTGCTAGGGTTAGAGAGAATGAAATTACTGAAACTGATGATATTATTGAAACTGAAGATTATGATTCTCCCCCAAGATATGAATTGCCTGTTGTACCTGAGAGTTATGTTATGGATGAAGAAACTGCTAGAGACTTCTTTTCTTGCAATGATAGAGAGGATCTTAAGAAATTGTTAGCTAAGCTGAAACAAAAATCCTTGAATGCTAGAATGAAATATGATCCCGCTTTTTCTACTTCACTTATCTTTGTTATTGATAAGGATTATGAATTCTCTGTCGATCCTGAATTAATTACTTTGGTTGAATCTGATCCTTTTCATGGTTATGAATCTGAAACTGTTGTGGCACATTGAGGGAGTCCTGGATTAGGGGTGTCTGGATGGCCGGACTATACCTTCAGCCGGACTCCTGGACTATGAAGATACAAGATCGAAGACTCGCCCCATGTCCGGAAGGGACTTTCCTTGGCGTGGAAGGCAAGCTTGGCGATACGGATATGTAGATCTCCTACCATTGTAAACGACTCTGTGTAACCCTAACCCTCTCAAGTGTCTATATAAACCGGAGGGTTTCAGTCCGTAGGACAAAAACAATCATACCATAGGCTAGCTTCTAGGGTTTAGCCTCCTTGATCTCGTGGTAGATCTACTCTTGTGCTACCCATATCATCAATATTAATCAAGCAGGAGTAGGGTTTTACCTCCATCGAGAGGGCCCAAACCTGGGTAAAAACATCGTGTCCCTTGTCTCCTGTTACCATCCGCCTAGACGCACAGTTCGGGACCCCCTACCCGAGATCCATCGGTTTTGACACCGACATTGGTGCTTTCATTGAGAGTTCCTCTGTGTCGTCACTTTTAGGCCCGATGGCTCCTCCGATCATCAACAGCGATGCAGTCCTGGGTGAGACTTTTCTCCCCGGACAGATCTTCGGCTTTGGCGGCTTCGCACTGCGGGCCAATTCGCTTGGCCATCTGGAGCAGATCGAAGCTACGCCCCTGGCCATCAGGTCAGATTTGGAAGTTTAAACTACACGACTGACATCCGTGGAGACTTGATCTTTGACGGATTTGAGCCACAGCCGAGCGCGCCGCACTGTCACGATGGGCATGATCTAGCTCTGCCCCCGAACAGTGTCCTGGAGGCCGCACCTGCATCAGCTCCGACCCTTAATTCAGAGCCAACTGCACCGATCGAGGATGGGTGGTTGGACACCGCCTCGGGGGCTGCAATCTTTACGGCGATCGAGCCGAACACCAGCTTTGTCCCCTGCGAAGCCCGTGACTCCAAGGCGCCGGACTCCACTCCGGACTCCGAGCCCTCCACGCCCCTGCCGATCGAATCTGATTGGGTGCCGATTATGGAGTTCACCGCCGCGGACATCTTTCAGTACTCACCCTTCGGCGATATTCTGAATTCACTAAAGTCTCTCTCTTTATCAGGAGAGCCCTGGCCGGATTATGGTCAGCAAGGTTGGGATACGGATGATGAAGAAATTCAAAGCCCACCCACCACCCACTTTGTAGCCACTGTCGATGACTTAACCGACATGCTCGACTTCGACTCCGGAGACATCGACGGTATGGACGCCGATGCAGGAGACGATCAAGAACCAGCGCCTATAGGGCACTGGAAAGCCTCCTCGTCGTATGACATATACATGGTGGACACCCCAAAAGAAGGAGATGGCGATGGAACAACAGAGGACGACCCCTCCAAGAAACAGCCTAAGCGCCAGCGTCAGCGGCGCTGCTCTAAATCCCGCCACAGCAAAAACGGTGATTCCGGCACAGGAGATAATAACACTCCGGATAGTGCCGAAGAAAACCCCCTCCAGCAAGATTCAGCACAGGAGGATGGAGAAGCCGGCCCTCATGAGAGAGCGGTAGACAGAGAGGTCGAGGACGATAATTATATGCCTCCCTCCGAAGACGAGGCAAGCCTCGACGACGACGAATTCGTCGTACCGGAGGATCCCGTCGAACAAAAGCGTTTCAAACACAGGCTTATGGCCACGGCAAGCAGCCTAAAAAAACAGCAACAGCTTAGAGCTGATCAAGATTTGCTAGCTGACAGATGGATTGAAGTCCTTGCGGCCGAAGAGTATGAACTCGAACGCCCCTCCAAGAGCTACCCAAAGTGCAAGTTGTTACCTCGATTAGAGGAGGAAGCACCTAAACCTACATCACCAACGCATGATGCGGCCGACCGGCCACCTCTCGGCCGCGACAGAGAGGCCTCGCGGGCCTCCACTCAAGCCGCACCCCGGCGCCGCTCAAAAACTACCAAGGCACGAGAAAATGCGCCAGACCTGCGAGATATATTGGAGGACAAGGCAAGGCAAACAAGATCGATCTATGGATCGCGCGGGCGCACCACGGCACGAGACGATAATCGTCATGCCGGATATAGTAAATCCGGTCGGGCCAAACACAATAGACAAAGCTCATTTGAGCTACATCGAGATATAGCCCAGTACAGAGGCGCCGCACACCCACTATGCTTCACAGATGAAGTAATGGATCATCAAATCCCCGAGGGTTTCAAACCCGTAAACATTGAATCATACGATGGCACAACAGATCCTGCGGTATGGATCGAGGATTATCTCCTTCATATCCACATGGCCCGCGGCGATGATCTACACGCCATCAAATACCTCCCACTCAAACTTAAAGGACCAGCTCGGCATTGGCTTAACAGCTTGCCAGCAGAATGAATTGGTTGTTGGGAGGACCTGGAAGCCGCATTCCTCGACAATTTCCAGGGCACATATGTGCGACCACCAGACACCGATGTCCTAAGCCACATAATTCAGCAGCCAGAGGAGTCGGCCAGGCAATTCTGGACACGGTTCCTAACAAAGAAAAATCAAATCTCTGGCTGTCCGGACGCAGAGGCCCTAGCAGCCTTCAAGCATAACATCCGTGATGAGTGGCTTGCCCGGCACCTTGGACAGGAAAAGCCGAAATCTATGGCAGCACTCACGACGCTTATGACCCGCTTTTGCGCGGGAGAAGACAGCTGGCTGGTTCATAGCAATAACTTGACCAAGAACCCTGGTAATTTGGATACCAAGGACAACAATGGCAGGTCACGTCGCAACAAGCAAAAGCGTCACATTAATAGCGACAATACTGAGGATACGACAGCTAATGCCGGATTCACAGGCTCTAAAACCGGTCAGCGGAAAAAGCCATTCAAAAGAAATACTCTGGGCCCGTCCAGTTTGGACCGAATACTCGACCGCTTGTGCCAGATACATGGCACCCCAAAAAGCCAGCAAATCACACCAACAGGGATTGTTGGGTGTTCAAGCAGGCAGGCAAGTTAAATGCCGAAAATAGAGACAAGGGGCTGCATAGCGATGACAAGGAGGAGCCCCGGCCGCCGAACAACAGTGGACAAAAGGGTTTTCCCCCACAAGTGCGGACGGTGAACATGATATACGCAACCCACATCCCCAAGAGGGAGCGGAAGCGTGCGTTAAGGGACGTATACGCGATGGAGCCAGTCGCCCCAAAGTTCAATCCATGGTCCTCCTGCCCGATCACTTTTGATCGAAGGGACCACCCCACTAGCATCCGTCACGGCGGATTCGCCGCATTGGTTCTAGACCCAATTATTGACGGATTTCACCTCACTAGAGTCCTTATGGATGGCGGCAGCAGCCTGAACCTACTTTATCAGGATACAGTGCGAAAAATGGGCATCGACCCTTTGAGGATTAAACCCACTAAAACGACCTTTAAAGGCGTCATACCAGGTGTAGAGGCCAACTGTACAGGCTCAGTTACACTTGAAGTGGTCTTCGGATCTCCGGATAATTTCCGAAGCGAGGAGTTAATCTTCGACATAGTCCCGTTCCGCAGTGGCTATCACGCACTGCTCGGGCGAACCGCATTTGCCAAGTTCAATGCAGTACCGCACTACGCATACCTTAAGCTCAAGACGCCAGGCCCTCGAGGCGTCATTACAGTCAATGGAAACACCGAACGCTCTCTCCGAACGGACGAGCATATGGCGGCTCTCGCAGCAGAAGTGCAAAGCAGCCTTTCAAGGCAATTCTTGAGTCCGGCTACTAAACGTCCGGACACCTTCAAGCGCGCCCGGAGTAACCTACAACAAGACCGTCTGGCACGTTCCGAACAAGCGTAGCAATGCGGCCCCAACCCCAGCCCTCGCGAAATTGCGAAACCAGTGCTTCGCGTACATAACTACGCTCTGGAAATACCATGGGCACAGGGAGAGGGGCACCATCACGGCACGCCCGAAACACGGCTTAAACCGCACTAGGGGCTGCCGATTTGTTAATTTTCTCTTACTTTCAGGACTCCATTCTTCGGAAGGCCTAATCGGCAGTACAATTGCCGCACAAACGATGCAAGAACCAGGGAAGCAGAAAGTTCGCCGCATCATGGAACTCCCAGGTGGTCTCTATAATGAGCAATATACCTGTTTCGCATACCATTCCGCAGCCTGCCCCTGGAAAGGACATGTTAAATAGTCCTGCCTTTTGCTTATCGCACTATTTGTATCGTTATGCTTTGATCGCAGCTTTTTTAAATAAACAATGCATCGCTTTCGTCTATTATTGCATTAATCTCTTTTATATATGTTCATTAATGACATGTTGCACCCGTACACTCTGGTACGGCCAATACGCCAGGGGCTTAAGTACCCCTCAATATGGTGTGAGAAGTCCGAACACTTTCACAAGTGCGGCACCCCGAACTTATAGCATTATATGCATCGGCTCCGAATCATGTCGTGGGTCAATAGTTGGGTTTGCCCGGCTCCTATGTTTTGGTGCCTTATGTTCCGTTATATCGGCTAAGGTAGCACTAGGAGAACTACTGCGATTGTGCCCCAGTTGAGCTGGGCTAAGCACCTCAGTAGAGAAAGCTAAAACTGACTGTCATGATGAAGCGAGAGACTGGTCGCTGTTCGAGAGGTTTTTCAAGTCCCTAAAGACTTATGCCGCTTAGAGCGAGGAGTCGACCTTGTCTGGCCTAGGCGTGGATAGCGCCCTGAACTCGGTCTTCCGAATACTAGGGGCTTCGCCGAAATTTAAAATTATAGAATTCTATGGCTAAGTGAGAGTGTTCAAGCATTATAGTCCGATTTCGTTGTTCGTTGTGCTGAGCGCCTCCCTCGAAGGACCCAAAAATGGGAACAAGAGCACTCAGGTTTATCCCGAACACCCCAGCACTAGTGGCATGGGGGCAGAAGCCAACGACTCGCCATCTCTCAAATTTGATAAATGGCCGCACAGAAGGTAATATTTTAAATTCAAAACAGTGTTGCTTAGCGCATATGAACAAGTTTTCAGCGCACAGGACAAAACGAACGAGTTTACTCAAAAATTACATCCCTGGAACACTCATCCGCCATAAGGCAGGCACCCTTCAGAACGCCCTCATAATACAGCTCGGGCTTGCGATGCTCTTTGCCTGGCGGTGGCCCGTCCTTCACAAGCTTTTCAGCATCCAGCTTGCCCCAGTGCACCTTAGCGTGGGCAAGGGCCCTACGGGCACCTTCGATGCAGACGGAACACTTGATGACTTCGAGCCTTGGAC
The DNA here is from genome assembly GCF_056163025.1 of Triticum urartu. Classification (NCBI taxonomy): domain Eukaryota; kingdom Viridiplantae; phylum Streptophyta; class Magnoliopsida; order Poales; family Poaceae; genus Triticum; species Triticum urartu. The sequence goes on along the minus strand of NC_141874.1, from coordinate 700,098,947 downwards.
AAGCCTCCACCAGCCGCCGCACAAGCCCGAAGTAGCTCCCAGGCAGAGCCTCTCCAGGCCACAACCGAACTACGAGGCCCTTCATGGCCTGTTCGGCCACCTTGTGGAGCTCGACCAGTTGCTTCAGCTGGTCGCTCAAGGGCACAGGGTGTCCGGCCTCAGCATACTGAGACCAGAACACCTTCTCCGTCGAGATGCCCTCCTCGGCTCGGTAGAACGCGGCGGCATCGTACACGCTGCGGGGCAAATCTGCGAATGCTCCTGGAGAGCTCCGGATTCGGGTAAGTAACAAGTAATTCACTTTCACATGCTTGCTTTGCATAAAGAAAGCCTTACCCGCCAATATCTTTTTCATCGCATCCACCTCTTGAAGGGCCTTCTGGGCTTCGGCCTTGGCAGACTTGGCATTTTCAATGACCGCCGTGACCTCGGACACTCGCGTCTTCGAGTCAAGCTCCGAACTCTCATGTTTTTTCATGAGAGCCTGTAGCTCTGGCCGTACCTCGCCAACCTGCGCCTCATACTTCTCCCGCTCGGTGCACTCCGTGGCCGCCCTCTTCTCGGCCTCGGACATCGCTTGCTTAAGGGTCGCCACCTCAGTCGTGGCCCCTACAATAGCCACGTCAATCCTGCCATTTTTTGCAATTGCACCTTTTATATATTCTAATAAGGTATTTCTTGCCCCGGCAGGGAGGGCGCCGAGCTGCCGTGCCGCAGCCGGCGCGGAGCGGGAGCGCCGTTGTGTTCGGGTCTTAGACCCAAGAGGAGGCGGCGCTAGACGCCATCAGTCGTCGCCTGCGAGGCCGGACAGAACGGCTCGAGGCCTTCGCCCAGGCCGAGGTGGAGCGGACGCGCGACCTGGAGCGCGCCGTTCTAGTAAGTCTTCTTGTAATTTCTTCTTTGTGGAGGCGCGCCAGTGCACCCACTAGGTGTAGCCCCCGAGGTTCGGGCCAACTACGTAGTAGTTGGGTCGAATCTTTAGAGTGTTGGCATTGTTTTGATTTCTGCTTTCTTCAGCATCTCGACGCCTTCCGGGTCGCCGCCTACAATCGTCTCCCGGGCAAGCAGCGGGAGCTCATGGAGCAGCTTGCCACCAAGGAGGAGGAGCTCCGTGTTGCCGCAGGTATTCTTGTGCTCTTTTCTAGTGGGGGTGCGCTAGCCCACCCACTAGGTGTAGCCCCCGAGATTCGGGCCAACTGTGTAACAGTTGGGCCAAATCTTATGTCTTGCTTTTTTCTTCTGTTGAGTCCTTCTTTTTCGCAGCCGAGGTGCTGTCCTGGCGGACTCGTCTGCTCCGGTCCGGTCATCACTATGACTGGCTCGTTGCCCACACCGGTCGTCTTGGCGTCGAGGCGGCGCAGGCGAGGGCGGAGGCGGCCGCGGCTCGGCGGTCTCTCGACGAGGTCAACCGGCTGCATGAGCAGCTGGCGGGTCACAAGAGCCGCCTCGAGGCCGAGGTGGAGCTCCTTAAGGCGGAAGCCGCCAAGGTGGCAGAGGCGCAACAGGCCCTGGTGGAGGCGGACCAGCAACATGGCCAGCTGGCCGACGACAAGGGTCGGCTCAAGGCTGAGGTGGATCGCCTACGGGGGCAGGTCACCACGGCTGAGGGGGCCCGTCAGGACGAGGCCCGTCGCCCCGAGGCGGCCGAGAAGGCGGTCGAAGACAAGGACGCCGAGCTGAAGGCGGCCCTTTCCAAGGCGGCTGATCTGGAGAAGGCGCTCGAGGGGCGCGACCGCGCCATCGAACGGGAGCGGTATGGTACGTTGCTTGAGGCGCAAACACCTGGAAGAGTCCTTCTCCAGTAAGTGCTTTTTCTTGTCATTTGCCAGGCGGGAACCGACCTTTCTTCCTTGTTGTTCTTCTTCTAACTCGCTTCTTCCTTTGCGGCAAGGGCCTTCCCGGAGACGCAGCGGCTGGCAGAGGAAGCCGTCCGCTATCAGCGCGACCCGACCGGTGTCGTTGGGTCCGAGACGGATCCGCAGGTGGCCTGGACCTCCCCGGAGATCATCGCCGCCGCTGAGGCCCACCTGCAGGTCCTGGGAACGCAGCTGGGGCGGCTGTCCCAGGCCGGCACCGCAATGACGACGGCCCTATGGCCAGACTCTGTCCAGCCGAGCAGCTTCTCGCACCTGGCGCGTTGGTTGGAGATGGGGCCGGACCTGCTTGGTGAGTGGCACGTCTCCGCCGCTCATGCAGGTGCTGAGATGGCACTCCGGTTCACGCTTTCCTAGCATCCGGACTTGAAGCTGGACGCGTTGATGGGCCAGCGGGCCGGTTCGGAGCAGCTCTTGCAGGAGCAAGCCGGCCAGATCGCCTCCAGGGCCAGCTACATCGCCGAGTTTGCCTTCCACGACGAGTTCCATCCGGAGCGGACGGAAGACGGCAGGGCCGTGGACGGCGATGACTACAGCTTGCTCCTCCACGATCCGGAGGGGAGCTCGGAGAAGACGGGCGTCTACCGTGACGCGGGTGCTGAGGAGGACACCGGCGCCTCGCTGGACCCGGAGGCCGCCAGGGGAGAGCCGTCGACGTCGCGACGCGGCGCTGGAGATGCCTGAGACACTTTGTGTAAAATATGTTAAATAGCAGGCCCACCCACCCACTGGGGGTTTTAGGGTGTAATGAACTCGATCCGTGGGCCTTTTCTTAAATACTTGTGTAGATGTCATGGGTGCTTTTGCTTTTTGCCTTCCGTTTTTGGACCGATTTCATGTGCTTTTCCTTTCTCAAACCTCCCCCCCCCCGCGCGAGTCAGACGGCCGAGGCTCCGGTCCGTGACAAGGAGTTCGGTTCTTTGAGAGGAGTGCGCAGGACTTGGGTCCCTCGGAACGTTGAGCACGAGCGAAACACCCACTAGGCCGGCTGGCGGCAATCCGGTGAAGCCGGTTGGCGAGCAGCCAGTCGTGCGGCTGTTCAGTTGATGAATGGTGGGCCGGGTTGATCGACCCGGCAGCCTTTGACTTAGAGTATGAATCGTAAAGTAGCTTTGGCCCGTTGTGCTTGCCAGCCGACAGCCAAAGCTAGATCTGTGGCTTTAGGGCAAAGTGGGGGACCGCGACATCCTAACTTTATCAGGAATCACCAAGTAAGGCGGCGGGGTGGCGACTGAGCCGGCCAGCCCCCGAGCCCCCGGGTCAAGCGAGTCGGACCAGTGGCCGGGTTTAGTGGTATAGTGATGCAAGAGAATAGGGACACAATAAATTGGTTGACAAAAGGCAGCCCCCGAGTCTCGTTCGGGGACCCCATAGTTTCACACGTTTACAAAAGGCAACGATACATACGCTCATGCGGTGAAAGTGCAACTATCCCTAGGTGGTTTTGGTAATTCATAACAACATATAGCTCATTGAGCTAATGCTATTCCAAGATGATTATTTCAGGAAAGCTCAATGATTGGCATGGAATGGATGTGAAAGTGGAACCCTCAAAATGCTAAGGAAAAAGAATTGGCTCAAGCTCAAAAGATCAAGACTCTTCATTTTATATTTTAGTGATCCAAGATCACATTGAGTCTTTAGGAAAAGCCAATACTATCAAGGAGGGATGAGGTGTTGCTTAATGAGCCTCTTGCTTTATGTGCTTGGTGATATGCTCCAAAATCCTCAACCACTTTTCCATAGCCACAAATGACCTAAACCCTAAGCCAAACTCGGTCATACCGATTCTTTCAATCCGGCGCCACCGAGTTTCACTTGTCATTTGCCACTGCCAAACCCTAGCAATTCGGTCCTACCGATAGGGATCTCGGTCTCACCGAGATGGGGTTGCAAACTCTCTGTTTCCCTTTCGTAACTTTTCGGTCTCACCGAAAGAGCGAATCGGTCCCACCGAGATTGCAATGTAAACTCTTTGTTTCCTTCTTGTAACTTTTCGGTTTCACTGAAAGAGCGAGTCGGTCCCACCGAGTTTGCCTGACCAACTCTCTGGTTAGCTTATTGCCCAACTCGGTCTCACCGAGTTTGTGCAATCGGTCTCACCGAGATTACGTTATGCCCAAACCCTAACCGAATCGGTCCTACCGAGTTGCATGTCAGTCCCACCGAAATTCCTAACGGTCACTAGGTTTGCTATTTCGGTCCGACCGAGTTTTCTGATTCGGTCCCACCGAGATTGGTAAATTGTGTGTAACGGTTGGATTTTGTGTGGAGGCTACAAATACCCCTCCACCTCCTCTTCATTCGTGGAGAGAGCCATCAGAACACATACACCATTCCTAATCATATGTTCTGAGAAAGAACCACCTACTCATGTGTTGAGACCAAGATATTCCATTCCAACCATATGAATCTTGATCTCTAGCCTTCCCCAAGTTGCTTTCCACTCAAATCCTCTTTCCACCAGATCCAAATCCTATGAGAGAGAGTTGAGTGTTGGGGAGACTATAATTTGAAGCACAAGAGCAAGGAGTTCATCATCAACACACCATTTGTTACTTCTTGGAGAGTGGTGTCTCCTAGATTGGCTAGGTGTCACTTGGGAGCCTCCGACAAGATTGTGGAGTTGAACCAAGGAGTTTGTAAGGGCAAGGAGATCGCCTACTTCGTGAAGATCTACCGCTAGTGAGGCAAGTCCTTCGTGGGCGATGGCCATGGTGGGATAGACAAGGTTGCTTCATCGTGGACCCTTCGTGGGTTGAGCCCTCCGTGGACTCGCGCGACCGTTACCCTTCGTGGGTTGAAGTCTCCATCAACGTGGATGTAGGATAGAACCACCTATCCGAACCACGGGAAAAACATCCGTGTCTCCAATAGCGTTCGAATTCTCCAAACCCTTCCCTTTATATTCTTGCAAGTTGCATGCTTTACTTTCCGCTGCCAATATACTCTTTGCATGCTTGCTTGAATAGTGTGATGATTGCTTGACTTGTCCTAAGATAGCTAAAATCTTCCAAGAACTAAAATTGGGAAAAGGTTAAGTTTTTATTTGGTCAAGTAGTCTAATCACCCCCCTCTAGACATACTTTAGATCCTACAAGTGGTATCAGAGCTTTGGTCTCCATTTGCCTTGATCTCCATAGCTTTTGGTGGTCATAGCCTTGGTTTCACAACCTAGGAGAGTATGGCGTCTAGCGAGGGAAATTATCACCGTAGAGGTTCCTACTTTGATGGCACTAATTTTGCTAGTTGGAAGCATAAAATGAAAATGCATATTCTTGGACATAACCCCGCCGTATGGGCTATTGTTTGTGTTGGCTTGCAAGGTGACTTATTTGATGGGAGAGAACCAAACCGTGAAGCTACCGCGGATGAGTTGAAGATGTTGCAATACAACGCTCAAGCTTGTGATATTCTCTTCAACGGATTGTGCCCTGAAGAATTCAACAAAATCAGCCGTCTTGAGAATGCAAAGGAAATTTGGGACACTTTGATTGATATGCATGAAGGTACCGACTCCGTCAAGGAATCCAAGTTGGATGTGCTCCAAAGTCAACTTGACAAGTTCAAAATGAAGGATGGTGAAGGTGTCGCTGAAATGTAATCTAGGCTTGCTCTCATCACAAATGAGATTGCCAGCTTAGGAAGTGAAGAGATGACCGATAGATTCATCATCAAGAAGATCCTAAGAGCCTTGGATGGAAAATATGATACCGTGTGCACATTGATCCAAATGATGCCCAATTACAAAGATCTCAAGCCAACGGAGGTGATTGGAAGAATTGTTGCTCATGAGATGTCACTTAAGGATAAAGAGGAACTTCACAACAAACCAAGTGGTGCCTACAAAGCCTCATGTGAAGCCCCTACATCATCAAGTGAGAAACAAAACTTCAATGAAGAATTGAGCTTAATGGTGAAGAACTTCAACAAATTCTACAAGAGTAGAAGCAAAGATAGAAGCTTCAAGTCAAGGTCCTACAATGACAAAAGATCTTCTAGTCGAGAGCGAAACTGCTACAATTGTGGAAGACCCGGACACTATTCCAATGAGTGTACGGCTCCCTACAAGAGAAGAGAAGATTCTCCAAAAAGAAGAAGCAAAGAATCACCACCAAGAGAGAGAAGGAATAGAGATGATCGTTATGAACGAAGATACTCACGGAGAAGCAAGGATTCGGAAAGAAAGGAAAAATCATCAAGGAGCTACACAAAATGAAGACATCAAGCTCATGTTGGTGAATGGGTATCCGGCTCCGACTCTGACAGCCACTCCAAGAGAAGTTATCACTCCGACTCCGAAGATACTCAAGATGAAGGTGTTGCCAGTCTAGCACTTGTGTCAACCAACTCCTACGACATATTTGACTCACCAAATGAAGGAATTGGAAGATGCTTCATGGCCAAAGGTCCTAAGGTAACACACCCCGAGTATGTTGATTTTAATAGTGATGAAGATGACTTGTTAGGTGATGATGACTTGCTTGTTGACAACTCTAGTGATGAGTACTATGATGAAACATCAATTAATCATGCTAATCAAGCTAAAACGAATGACAATGATAAGGAGAAGATTGAGGCTCTAACTAGAGAACTAAACACTCTTAAGTTAGCTCATGAAACTATCTTCGAAGATCATCGAGAACTTTTAAGAGCTCATGAGAAATTACGCTTTGAAAAGCTCAATCTTGAGCAAGAGCATGAGTTCTTAAAGGCAATCAATGATGATCTCCGCAAGAAAAGTTCTTCTTACATTGCCAAGCATTTACTATTATCCACTTACATGCCTCAAGTCAAGTCTAGTAACAAGAACAAGAAAGATTCTTCCTCTAGTAGTAACAATGATCATGCTAAATCCAATATTGTTGCCTCTAGTAGTTCTCTTGATTCCACTAATGATTCTCTTAGCCAAGTTACACTTGAGCAAGAAAATAGCTTATTGAAGGGAATTATAGAGAAAGGAGTGTACAAAAGCCTTGCCGGGAGTAAGCAATTCGAGGAAATTGTGCGCAAGCAAGGAATGCATCGGAAGAATCAAGGTGTTGGTTTTGAACGAAAGTTCAATGCCAATGGAGTTGAGTGGGAAGAAGATCAATACCCCAAGACAAAGTTTGTTCCTCAACAAGAGAAGTATGATACTTCTTTCAAGGGAACACAAGCCCAAGATGATCTTCCACCACAAGACTACAAGCAAAAAGGCAAGGACAAGCTTCAAGAGGAGATTGATGCATTTGAAGAAGCTCCTAAGACCTTAGTCAAGTGGATTCCCAAGACTACTTCAAGTTCCACTACGTCAAGTATGACTACAACTCCAAGGATTCCCATAAAGATGGTGTGGATCCAAACGAAGAAGAACTAGAGAGTTCTTGAGGGTGACTCCGCCAACATACTTCACTCTTATCATTTTGGCAAGAACAAGTGCAATCAACTTCCACATCATGCACTAGTTCAAGGAGTCACAAACCCTCTTGTTGGTAAGACAAGGGACAAGGTAACCTAAAAGTTTTCATGGACATCATCTTGTGTGTGCATCACTCTATGTATATGGATATCCTTGTTTGTTCCTTGTGGGACTAACCCATGTAGGTATTGAAAGTGCAATTCACTCAAATGGATAGCTCCAAGTGATCTACATCCACATTGAGCATCCACATCTTCAACATCTACATGAAGTCATCATCGACAAAACCCAAGGTTAGTTCATCCCTCTTAGGGGGGATATCACATCTAGGGGGAGCTTTACTCTAAAACTTGAGCTAAAGCAACTCTAAAGATGTGAATACAACAATGCTTTATGTAAAAGTGGTAACCCCACTTGAGCTTAAATGATGAGTATGACCTACGATCAAGTGTTCTCACTTGACTCCTAAGTCAATATACTCATATATAGATGACCTAGTCATCGCAAATTGCTTGATAGATGCTACAATTGGTTGTGCATGCTTTGCCACATATTTCATTTGCCATCTTATTGTGTGAGCATGTTGGTTGCATATTTTACTCATTCGAGGACATCCACTTGTTGTTTTGATTGTTTGGTTTTATTTCCTTTTGCCAAGTGGATGGACAAGAATGCCTAAGAACCTCCTCTAGCTATATATGCTTTTCTCGGCTCAAACTCTATTCATGCTGCATCACAAAATTTGATCAAGTCAGATTCGAACCACTCTGTGTGAGGAGCGCTCGGAGTCCCCGATTCGTCATAGACTTAAACTTCCAAACCTCTTTGTGATTCTCGGTCTGACCGATTCCATACTTTCGGTCCTACCGAGTTCATTAAGTTGATCTAGGTTTTCGATCTCGGTGCAACCGATTTGAACTTTTCGGTCACACCGAGTTGCAATAACTGTATACAGTTTTGCATCTCGGTGCCACCGAGTTGTTCCACTCGGTCACACCGACAGGGTCGGGCTATATTGACGGGCAAAATTTTGGAAATTTCTCCGAAACCTCTTCGCCCGCGCATAGCTCGCTCTGCCTCTTGGGTCTCCGGATCGTCCTCCTCGCCGCCAGCCGCCTCCAGTCGCTGGTCTCCGTCGCCGTCAACGGAAATTCTGCCCCGTCGTTGCGGCCGTAGCGAGTCTCCACCGAACTAGGGTATGGACTTGATTTTTGTGCTATTCTCCAATCCGATTCCTAGCACATTGTGATCATCATGATTCTTGCCACGTTTGACAAACTCCTATCCAGTCAATGAACTCGTAGATTAGGTTTAATTCGAAAATTTTAGGGTTAGGTTTCCGCCGTAACCATCTTGGACCCACCGAGTTGAAAAACTCGGTCCCACCGATTTGGCTTATGCCATTGCACAAGTAAAACTCGGTCTGACCGAGAATTACTTATCGGTGTGACCGATTTTGGAACTCTGTGAAACCCTAGCAGTCTCGGTGCCACCGAACTGTGACTCGGTCTGACCGAGTTTGCTAGTTCTGGTGCCAAAACTGCTTCGGTGTCACCGAGTTTCAAAATCGGTAGATCCGAGATGATTTCAGTGGGAAACTAAAACTAAGTTTTTGAATTACTCTTTTGCAAAAAATCTCTGCATTTTGTGATGCTCATCCACTCTATCTCATCTATAATCTATTCACAGGGTCAGCAGTCAGATTTGCATCATGTCAGACCAAAGTGACAGCCAGAACCTCTCAGAGCAGCAAGTGGTGATGAGTGAGGGCACTAGTCCCTCAAGCTCTTCAGATGATGGCAGCAGGAGTACCCCAAGCAATCTGCCAAAAGCTGCCACTAGACAAAGGAAGAAGAGAACTTCTGATTCTGAAGATGAAGATTATATGGTAGAGGAAGAGGCCACATCAAAGTGAGTTGAGCCAGCTCAAGGCACAAAGCCAGGGCTGAAAATCAAAAGGCCAGCAGGCAGGCAGCCCATGTCTAAGACAAGAGTTCCCACTTCCAAACCTAGGAAGGCTGCAATTGAAGAAACCATGAAGTTCACCAAGGAATCTGAAGAGGAAGCAAGTGGCCAAGATAAGAAGAAGAAGAGAGCCAGAACTACCACTGCCAGAGTTATTGGCAAACCCTCCATGAGGAGAGACTCTGAGGGAGAGGAAGAAGAAGAAGAGGTTGCTGCACCAGCACCCAAGGCAGCCAAACTTATGGGAGATGCCATAAGGTCAGGGGCTACTGCATCCAAGCCCAAGGAAGCACCCAAGGCTGCATCTAAGCCAAAGAGTGCACCCAAGAGAAACACAAGAAGCATCCCAGCCACTGAGAAGAACAAGGCCCCAGTGCCTGAAGCTGCAGAGGAAGAGGAAGAGAATGTCCTTAGGAAGCTCAAGCCCAAGATCCCAGACCACAACGATGCTCATCCTGTGGCTGAAAATATGAAGCTCAGGAAAGACTCAGGGCTGAGGAAGTGGAGGGAGACAGATCCCTATGCTACCAGAAGAAGGACTGCAGTGGACTACAGGTTTCACACCAAGGAGCAGCAGGATTTTTATGAGACAGTTTTGCTTGACAAGAAGCCAATAGTATGTGACATGAGATGGGTCGACTGGACCTACATGAAGGAAAATGAGGAACACTACCCTGGAGTATATGACAGCTTTAGTGCATGTGGAGTTGCAGACTTTGTTGGGCAGAAGCTCACAAAGTGGAACGAGGAGCTAATCATGCAATTCTACTCCACAGCACACTTCTACCCAGATGGGAGGATCATTTGGATGTTAGAGGGTACAAGGTACCAATCCACTATTGAGGAATGGGCGAAGTTGATCAATGCCCCAGAGGAGCAAGCAGATGACTTGGACGTTTATGCCAAGAAGAAGATGGATCACAACTCCATGGAAAATATGTACAAGGAGATTCCCACAGATGATCTTGACACTCACCAGTTTGGGTCAGTGAAGCACTTGCTATCAGGACTGCCTACGATCAACTGGATCCTTAGGCACACACTTCTGCTCAAGTCTGGAGATCACCGGATGATCAGAGGTCACGCCATTAACCTGCTACACATCTTTGATGTTCCTCAGAAATTCAAAGTCATGAGCCTCATTATGGAAACAGTCAAGAGGACAGCTGCCGACCAAAAGAGGAGTTGTGGGTATGCCCCACAGATTCAGGAGCTCATCAACTCAAAGATGGGCACGGGCACATACTTGTTGGATAAGGAACACCTGCCCATCCGTCCAGACTTCGAAGATAATCAAGTGATTATGACTGAGAATGAGCCCTCATCTGCCCAAGCACAAGCTAAGAAGGAGAAGGCGAAGAAGGAGAAAGCTGCCAGGATGCCTACTCAAGAGGAGGCATCTGATTACTTCCTGAAAACCAAACAAGAGCAGCTTGGTTACTTGATTGCGTCCACCCTGCGGATTGAGCAAGGATTAGCCACCCTGACTCAGAACCAGGCAAGCTTAGAGAGGATCATGGAACAGAGGTTCTATGACTTGGACATCAAGGTGACAGAGATACAGACTGCCGTGGAGCAGCTCCAGGATGACATGAATGAGAGGAGAGGCAGGACCACGAATGATGCTTTTGCCAGGGTACCACGAGGTCCGAGGTCGTCTGCACTGCCAGTTGCTGACACCAGAGCTACAATGTCTGCACCAGCCATAGCCTCAGTTCCACCAGCTCCAGCATCCACTTCAGCCTCAACTCCGACCACGTCTACCGAAGGCTTCATCCTTGGAGTGCTCCAGACTCCACCACCACCTGAAGATCAAGCCTGAGCGTCGACTTAGCACTATGCATTTTCTAGGAACTTTTTGGTAACTTGTTTCCAAAGGGGGAGAAAATGTATAGATCATAGGCTTCGAGAGAGAGTGTTGCTTTTATTCTCTCTTGTTTTATTTGGTGGTTTTTCGAACTTTGTTTGCTTGTGTGTGAGATACTACGTCCTTATGCCTGTGAGACATCGATGATCATGTGTTTGATCATAAGCTACACTTAATGTTTGCTTAATATTATCATTCTATCTATCTTATGTGATCACTCACTATTCTTGGTGATGCGTGCATGTATTTCATTCTTATCATTTTTGAGCGCTCCACCAAGATGTATGTGACATGGAAGAGTAACCCATGATTCTAACTCTTTGTGCATTTGCAGTCCAAAGAAAATTTTAAAATATGCACAAATTTAGGGGGAGCTCTTACTTGTCACATACTTCTCAAAGCGATGATATATTTCATGCTTATTATCATTTGTCGAAGCTTTGATCTATATGTTGTCATCAATTACCAAAAAGGGGGAGATTGAAAGTGCAACTATCCCTAGGTGGTTTTGGTAATTCATAACAACATATAGCTCATTGAGCTAATGCTATTCCAAGATGATTATTTCAGGAAAGCTCAATGATTGGCATGGCATGGATGTGAAAGTGGAACCCTCAAAATGCTAAGGACAAAGAATTGGCTCAAGCTCAAAAGATCAAGACTCTTCATTTTATATTTTAGTGATCCAAGATCACATTGAGTCTTTAGGAAAAGCCAATACTATCAAGGAGGGATGAGGTGTTGCTTAATGAGCCTCTTGCTTTATGTGCTTGGTGATATGCTCCAAAATCCTCAACCACTTTTCCATAGCCACAAATGACCTAAACCCTAAGCCAAACTCGGTCATACCGATTCTTTCAATCCGGCGCCACCGAGTTTCACTTGTCATTTGCCACTGCCAAACCCTAGCAATTCGGTCCTACCGATAGGGATCTCGGTCTCACCGAGATGGGGTTGCAAACTCTCTGTTTCCCTTTCGTAACTTTTCGGTCTCACCGAAAGAGCGAATCGGTCCCACCGAGATTGCAATGTAAACTCTTTGTTTCCTTCTTGTAACTTTTCGGTTTCACTGAAAGAGCGAGTCGGTCCCACCGAGTTTGCCTGACCAACTCTCTGGTTAGCTTATTGCCCAACTCGGTCTCACCGAGTTTGTGCAATCGGTCTCACCGAGATTACGTTATGCCCAAACCCTAACCGAATCGGTCCTACCGAGTTGCATGTCAGTCCCACCGAAATTCCTAACGGTCACTAGGTTTGCTATTTCGGTCCGACCGAGTTTTCTGATTCGGTCCCACCGAGATTGGTAAATTGTGTGTAACAGTTGGATTTTGTGTGGAGGCTATAAATACCCCTCCATCTCCTCTTCATTCAAGGAGAGAGCCATCAGAACACATACACCATTCCTACTCATATGTTCTAAGAAAGAACCACCTACTCATGTGTTGAGACCAAGATATTCCATTCCAACCATATGAATCTTGATCTCTAGCCTTCCCCAAGTTGCTTTCCACTCAAATCCTCTTTCCACCAGATCCAAATCCTATGAGAGAGAGTTGAGTGTTGGGGAGACTATCATTTGAAGCACAAGAGCAAGGAGTTCATCATCAACACACCATTTGTTACTTCTTGGAGAGTGGTGTCTCCTAGATTGGCTAGGTGTCACTTGGGAGCCTCCGACAAGATTGTGGAGTTGAACCAAGGAGTTTGTAAGGGCAAGGAGATCGCCTACTTCGTGAAGATCTACCGCTAGTGAGGCAAGTCCTTCGTGGGCGATGGCCATGGTGGGATAGACAAGGTTGCTTCTTCGTGGACCCTTCGTGGGTTGAGCCCTCCGTGGACTCGCGCGACCGTTACCCTTCGTGGGTTGAAGTCTCAATCAACGTGGATGTAGGATAGCACCACCTATCCGAACCACGGGAAAAACATCCGTGTCTCCAATAGCGTTCGAATTCTCCAAACCCTTCCCTTTATATTCTTGCAAGTTGCATGCTTTACTTTCCGCTGCCAATATACTCTTTGCATGCTTGCTTGAATAGTGTGATGATTGCTTGACTTGTCCTAAGATAGCTAAAATCTGCCAAGAACTAAAATTGGGAAAAGGTTAAGTTTTTATTTGGTCAAGTAGTCTAATCACCCCCCTCTAGACATACTTTTGATCCTACATGCGGCTAACTGTAAAACGGGCAGAGGAGTTCCACGTTCCACGGCCGGGTCGTTTCTTCACTGGCGGTGTCCTTCTTGCGCTTCCTTCACTTGCGTGCGTCGGTGAGGTAGTAGGCGTTGCGGCCGCGCAAGGCCCTGCTCACTATGAATGAGCCCTCCCATGGAGGGGACAACTTGTGCTGGCCTGCCTGCTCTTGGATGAGTCGGAGGACGAGGTCGCCCTCGTGAAACGCGAGGGGCTTGATCTTCTTGCTGTGGTAGTGCCTCAGGCCTTGCTGGTAGATGACCGAGCGACTGAGCGCTAGGAGGCGTCCTTCTTCGAGCAGGTCGACGCCATCTTCGCGGGCTTCTCACTACTAGGAAAAGGGCTATAGATGAAATTGACACTAATGGCACACCAGACATGTGGTGCGCCACTACTATATACTAATGGCGCACCATGTGTTGGTGCTCCATTAGTAGTGTCCAAATACTAATGGCGCACCACATCCACGGTGCGCCATTAGTAACAAGATTTTTTTATATTTTTTTTTCAAAACTAGTAATGGCGCACTAGGGGATAGTGCGCCATAACTAGTTAAACTAGTAATGGCGCACCACATCCATGGTGCGCCATTAGTAAAAAAATTCAAATTTTTTTTTCAAATTTTTTTATTTTTTTTGAAAACTAGTAATGGCGCACCAGGGGATAGTGCGCCATTGCTAGTTAAACTAGTAATGGCGCACCACATCCACGGTGCGCCACTAGTAATTTTTTTTCAATTTTTTTATATTTTTTGAAAACTAGTAATGGCGCACCGTGGGAGTGGTGGGCCATTACTAGTTGAACTAGTAATGGCGCACCACTCCCACGGTGCGCCATTACTAACTTGGCCCAAAAATTCCCTCGCATGCACCCCCCCCTGTGGACCGCCTTTTCAGTTTAAAAAAATAAAAGAAAATGATGAAAATGTCAAAAAAATAAAAGAAAATAAGTTTCCCATGTGATATGTGGTCTAGTTGTTGGGAAAATTTACAAATATGAATTTCGACTTTATTTGCAAAATCTCTCTGGAATTTGTAAAATGGGCATAACTTTTGCATACGAACTCGTATTAAAAAGTTTTCTATATGAAAAATCATCTACTCGAAAAGTTACATCCGTTAAACATTTTCAAAATCCTCAAAAACCTAACAGAAAAAAGTTATGGGGCTTTTAAGATCCGGAGGCAAAAAAATTCAGAAAATTTCAAACTTACTAGTGGCGCACCGTATGGTAGGTGCGCCACTAGTAATAGAAAAAAAAATAGTTTCAATTTTTTTCGGGAATTTTTTTTCAAAATATGATACGTAATATGAACGGAAGTTTGAAATATTTTTTCAAAATTTCATCACACTCATGAACATGAACAAAGTCCTAAACATCAACAATGTTTAATAGGATTGATATGCTAGATATATCAACAAGTGCGTGTGAAGTGAGCTGGTGCTGGGGTTGGATAGAACTCTGAAGTTAAGCGTGCTTGGGCTGAAGTAGTGTGAGGATGGGTGACCTTTCGGAAAGTTTGAGCGTGCTTGGGCTGGAGTAGTGTGAGGATGGGTGACCTTTCGAGAAGTTTGACCATGGAGTGCGATTTGACCTGAGATTAAGCATATTGACCCAAGATTAAGCCATAGTGACCCGTGATTAAGAAAAAAATAAAAAAAATAAAAAAAATTTGAATTTTTTTTTGAAAAAATATTATTACTAATGGCGCACTTCTATGTGGTGCGCCATTACTAAGTCAGATAGTAATGGCACACCTCGCCATTAGTATCTGGTATACTAATGGCGCACCAGTGGTGCGCCATTAGTAAAATATACTAGTGGCGTGATACCGATGGCGCACCAGTAGTGCACCATTAGTAGGCAAAACTGGTGCGCCATTAGTAGGCCTTTTCCTAGTAGTGTCTCTGGCTTCGGCTTCGGCTTCGGTGTACATTGCGACGCGCGGCGAGTCGAACTCGACGTTGGTCGGGATGACGGCTTCGGCTCCGTAGACGAGGAAGAACGGGGTGAACCCAGTCGACCGATTCGGCGTGGTGCGTAGACTCCAGAGAACGGCTGGCAACTCGTCAAGCCAGTTGTCGGGTGAGCGGATGAGTGGCTCGACGAGTCGCGGCTTGACGCCGGACAGGATGAGTCCATTGGCCCGCTCGACCTGCCCATTGGACTACGGATGCGGAACGGAGGCTAGGTCGAGGCGGATGCCGGAGACGGAACAATATTGCTCGAGCGTGCCCTTGGCGAAGTTGGTGCTGTTGTCGGCGATGATGTTGTTCGGCATGCCGTAGCGCACCGCTATGTCCTTGATGAACCGGCCGCTGTTGGCCCGTCCAGTTTCTTGATTGGTCTTGCCTCGATCCACTTGGTGAATTTGTCCACTGCCACCAGCAAGTGCGTCATGCCGCCTCGAGCGGTTTTGAAGGGTCCCACCATGTCGAGTCCCCAGACCACGAAGGGCCAGGCGATCGGTATGGTGCGGAGTGCTGACGCCGGCTGGTGGCTGCATTTGCTGAAGCGCTGGCATCCCTCACACTTGAGGACGAGCGACTCGGCATCTTGGTGGGCCGTGGGCCAGTAGAAACCATGGTGTAACGCCTTGGCCCTAGGGATCGTGATGTGGCATGGTGCCCGCACTCTCCCTGACGTATGTCGAGGAGGATATCGATGCCCCATTCCTGCTCGACGCGGCGCTGGAACACGCTGGTGGAACTGCGCTTGACGAGCTCGTTGTTGATGATGCTGTAGGCGGACGCCCGGCGCTGCACTTGCTGAGCTTCGGTCTCGTCCATGGGGAGAACCCCATTCTCCAAAAAATCTGATATTGGGAGGTCCCAAGATGGAGCCGTAACCACGGCGAAGACAGCCACCAGGGTGGGTTCCGAGTCGGCAGCCCCCGAGCCGGGTTGAGCAGCCCCCGGGTCGGGGATGGCGACGGCCGGGTCCGGAATGATGGTGGCCGGGTCGAGCTGAGCAGCCCCTGGGACGGGTTTAGCAGTGCCCGGGCCGGGTTGAGGTGCGGCCGGGTCGTCTGGAACATGGATGGACTCGGAGTCCGGCGATGGCTTGATGGACGGCTTGCGCAGGTGCTCGAGGGAGACGCCGGACGAGATGGCTTGTCGTGATGAGGCGATCTTGGCGAGCATGTCGGCTGCTTCATTCTCCGCACGCGGGACGTGGAGGAACTCGCAGCCCTCGAAGGATCCGGACAGCTTCTGGACGAGGAAGCGGTAGCTTGCCATGTTGGAGTCGCGGGCGTCCCATTCGCCGGAGCACTGCTGCACCACCAGGCTGAGTCACCGTAGCACATGATGCGCTGGATACCGAGTTCCTTGGCAAGCCGGAGGCCGTGCACAAGAGCTTCGTACTCGGCGACGTTGTTGGAGGCGGCGAAGTGGATCTGGAGCACGTAGCGGAGCCGGTCGCCCTTCGGGGACGACAGTACGATGCCGGCCCCCAAGCCGAGTCGCATCTTGGACCTGTCAAAGTGCATGCGCCAATGCGTCGAGTCGGGAGGCGGCGGCAAGTACTGGGTCTCGGTCCAGTCAACGAGGAAGTCGGCCAGGGCTTGAGACTTGATCATGGTGCGGGGCTCGTAGAGGATGGTGTGGCCAGCTAGCTGGATCGCCCACTTGGCAACCCGGCCAGAGGCATCCCGGCACCCGATGATTTCTCCGATGGGCGCCGTGCTGACCACGGTGACACCGTGCTCTTGGAAATACTGCTTCAGCTTGGCGGTGAAGTACACGCTGTAACACATCTTCTGGTAATGCGGGTACTTCTGCTTGGAGATGGAGAGCACCTCGCTCAGGTAGTAGACTGGGCGCTGGACGGCTTGGATCTTGCCCCTCTCTGGTCGCTCGACCACTAGCACCATACTGACCGCCCGTGAGGTCGCGGCTATGTAGAGTAACATCGGCTCCTTGTCGGTCGGCGCGTCCAGGACTGGTGCGGTGGAGAGCATGCGCTTGAGGTCTTGGAAGGCCTCGTCTGCCTTGCCGTTCCATTCGAACGGGCTCGTCTTCTTTATCAGTTGGTACAGGGGTAGCGCCCTCTTGCCCAGCCGGCTTAGAAACCGGCTGACCGAGGCCAAGCATCCGGTGAACTTCTAGACATCGCATAGCCGAGCCGGCTTGCGCATGCGCTCGATGACCTTGATCTTCTCCGGGTTTGCCTCAATGCCGTGTTCCGAGACGAGGAAGCCGAGTAGCTTTCCGGCCGGGACACCGAAGACGCATTTTTCCGGGTTTAGCTTGACCTTGTATTCGCGGAGGTTGGCGAATGTTTCCTTCAAATCGTCGAGGAGCGTGAGGTGCTGCTTAGTCTTCACCACGATGTCGTCCACGTATACGTGGATATTGCGGCTGAGTTGCGGCAGCAAGCATTTCTGCATGCAGCGCTGGAAGGTGGCATCAGCGTTCTTCAAGCCGAACGACATGGTGATGTAGCAATACACCCCAAAGGGCATGATGAAGGATGTCTTCAGGGCGTCGGCCGGGTCCAGCTTGATCTGGTGGTAGCCGGAGTAAGCGTCCAGGAAGGACAGGAGCTCACACCCGGCGGTCGAGTCGATGACTTGGTCGATCTGCGGGAGGGCGAACGGATCCTTGGTACAGGCCTTGTTGAGGCTGGTGTAGTCGATACACATGCGCCAGGTCTTGTTCTTCTTCAGGACAAGGACTGGATTGGCCAGCCACTCGGGGTGAAACACTTCCATTATGAAGCAGGCCGCCAAAATCTTGGCGAGCTCTTCACCAATGGTTCTTCTCTTCTCTTCGGAAAATCATCATAGGGTTTGACGGACAGGCTTGGCGTCCTTGCGGACGTGAAGTTTGTGCTCGGCGTACTTCCTCAGGATACCCGGCATGTCCTTGGGGGTCCATGCGAAGATATCCCGATTCTCACGGAGGAAGTCGACGAGCTCGCCTTCCTATTTGCTATCGAGGCGGGCACCTATGACAATGCACTTGCTGCAGCTGGGGTCTTCTGGGTTGAGCTTCACTTTCTTGGTCGCCTTGGAGGGCTTGAAGGTGGCCTCGTCGGCCGGGTCCGGGGTCGGGATCGACGCGGCGGAGGCCTCGCCTACCAGGGCGACGATCCGGTCGAGCTGGCGCCGCTCCTCGGCAATGACCAGCGACTCGGCCAACTTGGCGCCGTCTCGGGCGCACTCCAGGGACTTGCGGTAATCGCCGGTGATGGTGATGAGGCCCTTGGGACCCGGCATCTTCATCTTCAGGTACGCGTAGTGGGGAACCGCCATGAACTTGGCGAGCGTGGGTCGGCCCAGCAACGCGTGATACGCGCTGGACAGGTCCACCACCTCGAACCAGATTGGTTCGCGCCGAAAGTGGCTGCTGTCACCGAACAAGACATCTAGCCGGACCCGGCCAATGGGGGAGCAGGAGAGGTCGGGCATGATGCCGTGGAAGATCGTTCGGGTCGGCTCTAAGTCCTCAGCCTTCAGGCCGAGCTTGGTCATCGTGTCGCGGTACAGGATGTTGATGCTACTGCCACCATCGATGAAGACTCGGGAGAACTTGCATGTGCGCCGCGCGACGATGGTGGGGTTGAGGACGAGGGCGTAACCACCCGGACTCGGCATGACTGCCGGGTGATCCTCCCGGGTCCAGGTGATCGGGCGATCTGACCAATGCATGAACTCCGGCTTGGCCGGGACGATCGTGTTCACCTCCTACCGAAGGAGGCGCTTGCTGCGCTTGTCGTCGCCGAGGCTGGTGAAGACGATGTAGGCCACGCTCTGGTCCGGGTAGGCGTCGTCGCGCATCGCACCGCCAGCTGGAGGCGGAGGCGGTTGTCCCGCGCCTGGAGCCGGAGCCAGAGGGGGCGGGATGTCGCCCCTCATGATGCACTTGGTGATGGCGCACTGCCGAAGCGTGTGCGCGGAGGGTCTTGCGCCATTGTGGTGCTTGCAGGGGGTGTCGAGCATCTCCTCGAAGCTCATGGCGGGTTGCCATGCCATCTTGCCGGTTTGCCGGCGCTTCGCCGCCGGGTCCGCCGCGGGCTCGGTGGCCGCGACGAGCCGGTTGTCGTGACGCGGTGCCGGCTGGTCGGCCTTGCGCTTGTTGTTCTGGTGATGCTGCTGCCGGCTGCTTTCGCCGGCCGGCTTCGGAGGGGGAACCAGCTTCGCCTTGCCGGCTTCATCCAGCGCCACCTGGATCTTCATGGCGGAGTCGGCGTTGGCGTACTTGTTCGCCGGCACCATGAGCGCGACCATGGTGGCCGGCTCGGAGCATAAGAGCTGGTGCTTGAGGAGGGTGCCATCTCGGCACCCGCTGATGAGGTACTGGATCGCCTGGACTTCATGGACGCCCTCGCAGCTGTTCCGGAGCTCGGTCCAGCGGGTGAGGTACTCGCGACCGGTCTCCGTAGGCCCTTGCACGCACATGGAGAGCTAGCTAGGGCGGCCGGGTCGCTTGTAGGTCCCCGTGAAGTTGCGAACGAAGGCTTCCTTGAAGTCCACCCACGTGTTGATGCTACCCATCGGCAGACTGTTCAACCACGTGCGGGCCGATCCTTGGAGCATGAGCGGTGCGTAGCGCATGGTGAGACGACGATTGGCACCGGTGATGCGAATGGCCGTGGTGTAGTCGGTGAGCCAGTTTTCTGGCTTCACCGTCCCATTGTACTTGGGGGTGTCACGGGGGAGCATGAATCCTTTGGGGAAGGGCTCCTCCCGGATGCGCGGGCCGAAGCACGCCGGCCCGATAGTGCCGCGCTCCTCCACCTCCAGGGAGCGAGCGAGCTGATCGAGGCAGTGGCGAGCATCGGCGTCGTTGATGGAGCGCGGGCCGAGTCAACTTGCAGCCAGGCCACAGGGGGCCGGGTCGGTTGGAGCCGGATGCCGGTCATGCTGGCCAGGTCCGCGCTGGATCTCTAGGACGGGCTCGTCACCCAATCCGCCGGCGGCTGTAGCGGCCGGGTCGCGCCGAGTACGGGCTCGGCCGGAGTGCGCCTTGCTGGGTGGCGAGGAAGCGGTGTGCAGAAGTTCACCGGGGCCGCCAAGGCGGGCGGAGCCGGATCCCGCCGGCTTGGCGAGCTGGTTGAGGCGGTCCTGCTGGGTGTTGGCGGCGTGGAGGAGTTCACGCATCCGCCCGATGCGCTCTTTCAGCTCCTCACCTACGAGCTGGTCCAGGCCGGCTGCGGCGGCCTGGGCAGAGCGCATGTTCTTCGTTGGGGTCTCGTAGACGGTTGGGACGGTGCCGAGGGCCCGGCCGATCGCTCCTCCTCGGGCACGCACATCGGCGACCCAGTTTGGCTCGGCCGCGGCGGGCGTGAATCTGTAGGCGGCATCGCACTCTAGCCGAGCGGCGTCCAGGCGACGCTGAGTGGCGGTGAGCGTCTCGGACAGGTCCAGCATCTGCTGGCGCCTTTCCTCGAGCTGGACTCGGGCCTCAGCGACGTTGGTGGCGTCGACATCGATGTCGATGGGGATGCGGAGGCTCTGCATCACGGCACGCAACGGATCGAACGGCTCGATCCGATCCGCTGCGGCCCTGGCTTCGGCAGCCTTCCTCGTCTTGCTCGATGAGGAGGAGGCGCCATCACGGGTGATGAATACCTCCACATGGATGTCCATCGCCCCGGCGGAAATGCCGCCGCCGAGGGAGAGGGGAGAGTCGGAGTAGCTAAGCACCTCGCTGGGGTACTCGTCGGCCGCGAACGCATCGGAGATGCGCAGCACGGCGAAGGAGGCGGCAAGTGCGCCAACGACGTCGTCCGCCAGCGCGATGGACTCGTCGGTGTAGGAGAAGGGCCCCGTCTGAAGCATGCTCCCAGCCAGCTCTTCGAGCTGCCCCACGGTGGGCGCCAACTGTCGTGGTGGGCGCACGACAGATGCCAAGGGATGGCTAAAGAGAGGAGGAGGCTCGAGGGCGCTGGTGGACTCCAGAGGCGGGGTTGGCATGAGCGGGCATGGGACGCCGGATATACCCAGGTTCGGGGCTCTCCGGAGAGATAATACCCCTAGTCCTGCCGAGTGTAGTTGGATGATCGATAGTACAATGTTGCTCCTGGAGCTGTATGGAGGAGGAAGGAAGCTGGCCAAGGCTTGGGCTGCTCCTTCTCTCCGATGTTGCTGTCTTGTGGCTAGTCCTATGCTTACTTACTTTTCTCTTGTATGTGTTTTCTACTTGCCCTCTCGCTCGCATGCCCTGTATGATCGTGGGCTCCCGGGGGGTTTTATAGTCCAACCCCCCGGGGGTACAATGGTAATGTTAGAAGTCGGTGGGTCCGTATTGTTGGTGTCCGGGGACCCGGGCTGGGTCCCACTGAGGGCTTGTGGTTCGCCGGCTTCCCCTAGGTGCCGGCCCCGCATGCCTAGGGGGAATGTGCGCCGTCTTGTCGATCGTCAGGGCATGGCCGAGTCGAGTCACGTACAGTGCTCTCCGTCAGGTTGCCGCTTGCTGTCGTCAGCGGTGAGGGCGGGGGCACTGTAGCCACGCCGGCCCTCACTACAAAAAAAAGACACATCCGTGACATTTTGGGCCGAACAAAAAAATTATGTCATACATATGACACTTCTATGACGATAATTGTGACAAAACCCGGTATCATCATAGATGTGGTGGGCTCCTACTTCTATGACAAAAAATCATGACAGAAAATGGGCTTTTCGTCCTGGGCGGGCCAGAGACGCTTTGGGCCGTCCATGACGGAAAAAACCATGGTAGAAGCGAGGGGGAGGAAAATTTTGGGGAGTTCCCGGTTACGGTGGGAGGTCGGGGGCCGAGCAATGCGCGTTTCTCTCGTACACCTACGCGCATGCGTGCGAGGCGTTGGCTCTAACTGAACCCGAGCGAGGCATTGAGCTCTAACTGAACCCGAGTGATCGCACTGCAGGCTACGCGTTACTGAACCCGAGCGATCGATCGATGGCTGTTAACTGAACCCGATCGAGCGATTCATTTGCTACTGCTGCTAACTGAAGCCGATCGATTGGATGAACAGTGAGCGTTGCAGGGGGTGGATGAATAGTGAGCGGTGGCGTTGCCTCAGGATGAACAGGACCCCGTGGTGTGGAGGGCTGGATGAACAGTAGACGGTGGAGGGGTGCCCGTGGAGGGGTGGATGAACAGGACCCCGTGGTGTGGAGGGCTGGATGAACAGTAGACGGTGGAGGGGTGGTTGAACAGTAGCTGGTGGAGTAGCGCGCGGTGGAGGCTGGATGAACAGGAGCCCGTGGAGGCTGGAGGAGGTCGAAGGTAGCCTGTGGAGGCTGGAGGAGGTCGATGGTGGAGATGAACAGTATCCCGTGGAGTCCCGTTTTGTGGTACGTCACACCCCTCCCAATGAACAGGACCCCCATTTCGACCATAGGAGGTCCGTTTCGTCCGTTTTGCGATACGCCACACCCCTCCCGATCAACAGGACCCCCGTTTCGACCATAGGAGGTCCGTTTTGCGGTACGACACACCCCTCCCGATCAACAGGACCCCCGTTTCGACCGTAGGAGGTCCGTTTCCTCCGTTTTGCGGTACGCCACACCCCTCCCAGTCAACAGGACCCTGTTCAGAACGTAGGAGGTCCATTTCCTCTGTTTTGCGGTACGCCAGGCCTCGTTTCCATCGCTTGTTCCGTCCAAGCCCTCCCGATGAACACGACCACGCATTCCGTTCCGACCCAGCCGGTTGGCTCCCATGCGTTCCGTTGCCTCCCGATGAATACGACGCATTCCGTTGCCTCCACATGAACACGACACATTCCGTTGCCTCCCCATGAACACGACGCATTCCGTTGCCTCCCCATGAACACGATGACGAGGTTGTTTCTCCGTTCCGAGCCAGCCATGTACACGAGCCCTGTCCGTACGTATGCGCGAGTAGGCGTTCGAGACCCCGCCCGTATGTACACATACGTGGCCGTATTTCTCGACGCGAGACTTCATCATCTGTTCCACGGCCGCATTACGTACCTTGACAGCAGTCGGGTGCTCGATGCGGAGCTTCGCCAACTCCTCCTTCTGTTCCATGACGAGGGCGTGCAGCATCTTCATCAAGGAACTACTATTCTCATGCAGCTTCTTCTAGCCGGCGTTCTTCTCCTTCAACAGGCCGATCTCGTGGCAGAGCTTCGCCTTGTCCTCCTGAAGTCACAGGATTTTGCCGGTCGCCATCTTCTCCGAGGCAATGCTCTTCTTCAGCAGCATCACCAAGCCGGCGGTCAACTCCCCCTGCTGATTGAGCTCAGCGGGCATGTCGTCGAGGCTCTCCTTCAGCAACTCCATCAAGCCTTGGATGAACTCCTTCTGCTTATTGAGGTGCTTATTGAGCTGATCGGGCATGCCGTCAAGGGATAACGACTCCAGCTCCGCCGGCTCGGCATGTTCGCCTCCACGGCTAGGGCGCTCCTGGGAGCCATCGCCTGCCCGTGAGAGATCTTTCGAGGTCTCTGCGTGGCAGCGAGCCCTCTCTTTTTTTCCACAGCCTTGGTTGCCGCTCCCTTGTTACGAGTAGTTCTCGACCTAGAGCTCTGCACACTGGCCATGGCAACGACGGACGAAGAAGAAACACTTATGAGGAGGAAAGGTAGAGTAATTTTCGGTTAGGTAGTTCCCCTTTTTATAACCTAAGTACTAGCACTAGTACTAATACCTGCATAGTGGGAACACATTCAGGTTTGGTACGTACTAGTAGGTGTGAGCAGGCTTTCGAATGTGATGGGAACAAGGTAAGGATTAATTGATGGTTTTGGTTTCGAGGCCCGAAACGGCTCCCGATGAGTTTAGCGGAACATAAATTTCAAGTACTACACTGCTCAAATGCGTAAATATTATGTTAGTGCCAAAAATTGGCACAAAATACGAAGGAGACCAATGGAAGTACTACTGGCAACCCACGATTAACTAATCACATGCGCGTAGTGGAGTAATAATGTCTTTCTTCCGCCCTCACGTCCACTCAATTTGCATGCGCTGTATTAATTAACCATCAATGAAGTGAACAACTTTACACGCGTCAAATTATCACATGGGGTGGATCTTGGTACAAAATTGCGTCCGCCCGTGTACTCGCGTGTGCGTGCGAGGGAATGAGTGCATGTGTGGCGTGCGTGCAGATCTTCGCTTCGTGCATGTACCGCCAGTATGGCTCAGGGAGGACGAGTACATTCTTCTGGAACCAGCAGCACGTCACTGTGATCAATCCATGCAAGGAGGTCGCGACAATGCCTCCACATGTGCCACGTGGCTTCATGAACTGTAAGAGAGACACAGTGTAGCGTGCCATTGGTATTCTAATTTACGTGTTTTGCACATACTCGAAGTACTAGTAAGGTACACATGCATTGCATGCATCAAATTTTGCAACCAAATTATGAATAAATACCACACTATAGCATGTAAGCTCTGAGTCATAAATGCCTGATGTAGCCCTTCATTTAATTCTTATAGTTCATCTCATTCAAAATCAATTAGTTTTTATAAAAAAGCTAAGAACGCGGGAATAGGAAAAACATGGGATTATAGTGGAATGTCGTCTTGAATCATACAGGATTGTATGAGTGTTTGATTGTGCATAGAAAAAACGCAGAATTCTTTCAAAGAGGTTAGAGTGGATGGGATGTTTCCTATGAAATCTAGTGCAAATGAATCATATGGAAAAATTCCTATGGTTTACAATCCTACGAATCAAACAACCAACATAGGAAAAATTCCTAATGATTAGAATCCTCCAAAATTCCTTTGAGAATCCTTTGAATCAAAGAAGCCCTTAATCTATTTTATGATTCATGGAATTGTGCGTTGTAAAGCATAAAGTAAAAACAAATAATGGCAATTCAACTAGAAAAAAAGTTTGGGCAGTTATGATACGGAAGATTCTAGAACAAAAGAGAACCACTGTTGTTTTGAGGTTTGTGCATTATGCTTAAGTTCAACCATGGAGTCTGCTAGATTGTACATGTGGCAAAATCCGGTGGGGGGCTAGAAGATGGTGCGAGGGGCCGAGTGGAGGGAGACTATGAAGGAATGCACAAGTGCGAGATCGATATTTAGAGAGAGGGGGCAAACACGTGCGCTGTTGCGCGCAGTGGCGGAGCCATGAAAAATAAATGAGCTAGGGGGCCAAGCATTGCTAATCCTTTACGAGGAGGGTCAATTCATGAACTTAAACCATTTTTAGCAGCAATTGTCTAATGATCACATTCATATTAGCCTCGATATATAGTGATGTTAGGGGGGAGGGGGCAGGGCCCTTACTGCCCCCTGTCTTCGCCATTGTGCATGCGTCTGAGAGATGAAGCGGAAGGCATGGATTATGAGAGGGGGACGTTGGATATATAATTAATGTGGGTGTATTAGCTATATATGTTAATCCTATATAGAGAGGTATAGATTGATCGATGTGGACGTGGGAAAGAGGGTGAGACCTCACTGGATATATCGATTGATCGGTTTGTGTGGAAAACTACGAAAGACCTAGCTATACACACATACATAGAGGAACATCGATTGTTGCGCATGCACGCGTGAGAGATAAAGAATGCCCGATATGATGGAGAGGGGGATGTGTGTGGGTGTGTGCCTTCATGGGAGACCGACCTGAAGAAAAAGATTGCATGCGTGCGATGGATAATGCCGACTGGTTGTGTGTGTGCATGCATGCACGAGAGAAAGTTAGTGGTACAATTATAAAGAGAAGACTACTGTGTGGGTGTAAAATAATAGGTGAGGTCATAATCAATGTAAAGTTGAATTCAAATATTTGAATAAGAGATCCTGATGTTTGAAACCCAGGCATGCATGAATATAACGGAGATCTGCGCGGTGTGGTTTGGAAACGAGCATGTTGCAATGTATACACATTGAACAAGGTCAGACTGATTTGAATTTGAGATACCGATGGCAGACATCATTTGGCCACGTCGCATCCGTGCATGGACACACTTCTAATTGGAGATGATGGGCGGCTTTCGCATCACATATCTATATCTATACCCCTATATATATATATTATATTTTACATTTTTTTATATTGTGTGCGGGTAACTTTAACTTTGAAAGATGGTCGTTGAATGAGGCGAATCTGATGGTCCAAAGATGGCAAATTTGAGCACTACTGGCCGTTGGATATCATCTAGATTCCACCAGATTTTGCCACATGTATAATCTAGAAGACTCCATGGTTGAACTTAAGCATAATGCACAAACATCAAAACACAAGCACTTCTTATTTGTTCTAGAATCTTCCGTATCAGAATTGCCCAAATGTTTTTCTACATGTTTGCCATTATTTGTTTTTACTTTATGTCTTACGACGCACAATCCCATTAATCTTAAAATAGATTAACTTTCTTATAAAAACTAGATTATTTTGAATGAAATGAACTATAAGAATTAAACGAACATCTACATCATGCATATATGACTCAAAGCTTGCATGCTATAATGTGGTATTTATTCATAATTTGGTTGCCAAATCTCATGCGTGCAATGCACGTGTACCTTACTCTAGTCTAAATGGTGTTTGTGTGTGTGTTGTGTGTGTTGAGGTGCAAATTGTCTTTTTTGGGTACACGTTAAGCTTGTTCTTCCGAAATTTCAAGCCGCGCCTTGTTATGCCAAAAATTCAAGCTAGCGTCTCTGTCTATCGTGCTGCGAAACTCCCGCCTCTTCAACCCGCGCCTTGTTATCCCGAAATATTTAAGATATACCTTTGTCTCGTTGTGCTCTGACAACTCCCTCCATCTCAACCCGCGCCTTGCTATTCCAAAATTACAACACGCGCGAAAAATCCCACCTCCTGTGAAATCCCGACACGCAAAATGCCCGTGGTACCCCTGAACCGAAAGAATCGCCTCAAATCGGTGGGGGTACTTTCGTAACTTACCCCACATTTCGTACAAGCGCGTCTCTAAGCCATGGTTCCAACTGCCATCCCATCTGCCCACCCATTCATACACTGAGGCCGCGAAAACCCGCGACGAGGCCCCACACCCTGCTCCGTCCGCCACCCAGCCGGAGCCTCTTCCCCGACGACGTCGTCCGCAGCAACACCTCGACTTCCCTCATCCACCGTACCGTATGAGGATCCGTCGTCGATCTCATCGTCCTGCCGGTTCAGCCATCCCGTCCTCCACCTCCAAGGAGCTGCCCCGACGTTCCCCTTGTCTTTCGCGCCACCTCCATTCTCACACCGCCGTCTTCACCTGCACCACCAGAAGAGCATCATCATCACCGTTTCCTTGGATGAAGCTACGGCCTAATCGGCGCCACCAAAGAGGTTGTACACTAATCGCCGCATTTTCTTCTTGATTCGATCTCATGGTGCTGCCGGCGCTCGGTCCCGAGCCGACACGGCGCGGCTCCATCCACAACGGCGTCGCCGGCCACTTCCTCCACGGCGTCGCTCCCTCGGCGGCGACGTCCACATCAGTAGGAGCTGCTGCTGCTTTAGCTCTCGCTCGCGCTGCTGCTTTGCTCTTGCTCTTGGTCCCCTGCCTGGTCTCCTCTTGCTATTGCTCTTGCTCGCGCTGCTGCTCTCGTTCTTGCTCTTGCTTGCGATGCTGCTCCGATTTAGCTACACTTTAGTCGACTGAATCGACTTTTGGGTCAGTCGATTTTCAGGGGGTGGGGGGGCTCGCTGGGGTGAAGGAAGAACCAGCCGCAGCGGGGAGAGGGGCTCGCCGGAGAGGTACCCCACTATCTATCTTAGGGTTCAGGATGGGGGCGGTGGTCGCCGGCGTTGGCGGGGCGGTGGCGTGGGGATCGCCAGAGAAAAAGCTCGGCACGGGGGGGCCTAGAGGGATGGCCGGGGCGGCAGCGGACCGGCGGTGGGGAGTGTTTTCGGGGCGGGCGGGGCGGCGCACCGCCGGCCGTGGGCGGCGGGGGCTGCTGTTTGGCCGGTGGTGGTTGGCGGCTCAGGGGGTGGAGGTTGAAGATGAGCAGCGGGCCCTTTATTTTGTATCCAACGGCTGCAAAATCGACTCACCAGAGATGAAAAAGTCAGTCGACCGACATGTAGCCTCACCTTGCTAGTGCGTTCAGTTTTGACAGCAAAATTCAATTTCGACAGCAAAATTTAGTTTCGACAGTTAAGTTCAGTTCGACAGTTAAGTTCAGTTTCGACAGTTAAATTCAGTTTCGATAGTTAAGTTCAGAGATGAGCGGCTGATGTATTTTACATCTAGCACTTCGTGGTTATGTATTTTACGTCATGTATTGGAGATGCTATTAGAATTCCACTCAGGTTAACGTTGTTCGTTGTCTCTCTTGTCCTGCTTCAGCCTCGGTGTCGTACAACTCACCGGAGCTACTCCAACGACGAAACCTTCCATCACAGCAGAGCAGTACCTGGGCTCCATCTCCAGACGCCTAAGATCTTCTTCCCCTCCTCTGACAGCCAAGTCAGCCGGAGCATCCTCACCGGCCAACCCAATCACGCTGAGATCGACATGGCTTCGCCAAAGAGGTTGTACACTTGTTGCATCTCTTTTTTACTCTACATGTTATATATATTGTCCACTGAGCACTCGTAGTAACGGGAAATACGATTATTTTGTCCTACTATATGACAAGCAGTGAGGTACCAGGCAACTTAGCTATCCGTGATGGACTCTCTTGAACGTCATCATTATTTATCTCTGCGCGTTTGAGCTGTGCATTTGTCGATGGGCCTGGGAGTTGAGCTAGTATGGTAGTGGCCTGGGTCCAAAGTAACAAAAGTAGCACAAAAACATTTTTTCAGTGTAGGATTTTCCTTGCTCAAGCCTTCCTACTAGAATCGCCAGTGCTTGAAAGGAAAAGTGAATGAAAAACATCGGAATTGGAAAGTTTCCTATGGTACTACTTTTCATGAATTTGGTGCAAAGGAATGGAGCAAAGGAAAACTGTAGGATTTGTTCCTTTAGTGTCTACTTGAAAGAAAAACCGTAGGAATTCTAATTTCCACTTCTCCTCCTTTTCATATTCCTATTCATCAAGCACAAGACTAAGAGATAGTAGCATAATAGCATTATAACCGTACATTTTCTTGTGGTTGGACTTAATCTCACCATGCTTTTTTGCATCCTGTGATCTTCCAATTGTTGTGAATCAAACACCCAGATTGGCAGAAATCCTGTGTTTTTAAATTCTCTATTTTGCACGTGCATTCCTATCCTATTCCTGTCTATTTCCTATCCCTGCATTGTTAGAATCCTCAAATTCAAACAAGCCCTTACTCAATTACTTCTGTTACAGATATGTGTCAAAGAAAACCTTGTGTGGTTTTTCCTGCTCCTACGGCGCTGTGTTCCACCCCAGCTTAGCTGCTCCAATGACAGAAGGGTTCACCACAGCAGGGATCCGCTCTCTAGACTGTCTTTCGCCGCATCAGATCTTCTTCTCCGCCGCCGGCAGCCATGGCAACTACATTACCATCATCAACTGAGCAGATGACCTTGAGGACTACACGGGTCCGCAAGAGAGGTCGCACTCTTCCGTGTCTGCTTACATCATGAGTCGCTTAATATGATGACATGCTACATTATCGTCGTGTTCACCTATTAGACTCCGAGTCAGGTCCAAACTAATGCTGAAACTTGAGTTTTTAAATGGTTATGGGGTACATATTGGGCAGCAATCAGTACTATCTGTTTACTATCTAGTTAATCTCCGGTGTCTACTATGAGTTTCATGTTGGGTGCAAACAAACATTAAAGGAGCCATTATCTGTATTTTTTAACTAAAGCTATTATCTGCCTTCTATCATTGGTTTTTGGTCTATCCACAGTTTGCTACCATCACTCTGGATTTGTGCATGCACTCCTTACATAATCTCACTATGTTTTATTCCTATGCATGCCAGTTATTGTACACAATGGAACTGATCATGTAGAGCAAAAGAGACGAGCCTTGCATGGCAATAAAATTTCATGCAGACGCCGTTCCATGGTGGGCGCAAAGGCAGCCCCCCTCCACCCATTTCGGATCGTAATCAAGAGGAAGGTAATTGTTCTGAGGGGGATTCAGCAGGAGAAGACCACTCCTATTTACCCCATGAGGTCTTCGCTCTAACTTGGCATGCTGATGTTGGTAATATCATGCATATGGTGCCTTGCATTGCTTACTGTATACATTAAAGATGTCATCTGCTTAGTTTAGACATGCTTTGTGTCAATGCCATCTGTTTAGTTTCTTTATTGTATATGTGAATCATGCAATGCCATCTTGTCTAGCCAGGCATCATATATGTGAATTTTGCAATGCCACCCTGGTTAGCCAGTCATCTTATATGTGAATTATATCATGCCATCATTTTTTTATTACGTGTTAAATTTGTCAACAAGTTTAGTACATTCAATTACTCTTCCTGTGCATCAGCCATTCGGCACGGTCATGAAAAAATCTGGAGTGGAAACAAGGTCTTCAGAGCAGACAATGCTATCTGACGAAGCGCATGTCTTGCTGGTTACCGATAGCTCCTCAGAGGAGGATTCAGAGACAGATGACCAGTCATATTTCCCCCCTGAGGTGCATGCCCTAACTTGGCAGGGTTATGTTGCTCATATCATGCGGATGGTATCTTGCATTGCTATGTCATTTGCTTAGTTTAGACATGCTTTGTGTGAATTCCACCTGTTTAGTGTCTAATTACCATATATGTGAATTATGCAATGCCATCTTGTTGCAGGACATTATATATGTGAATTATGCAATGTTATCTTGTTGCAAGGCATTATGTATGTGAATTATGCAATGCCATGTTGTTTAGGCAAGCGTCATATATGTGAATTATATCATGCCGTCCTTTTTTTGTATTTCTCATTACTTTTGTCGACAATGTTTGTATATTCAACTGCTCTTCCTATGCATCAGCCATTTGAATTGGTGATGGAGAAATCTGGAGGGAAAACAAGGTCTTCAGAGCAGACAATGCTACCTGCTGAAGCAGATATCTTCCTAGTTACAGATAGCTCTTCAAAGGAGGATTCAGAGGCAGATGACCAGTCCTATTATCCCCCTGAGGTGTATGCTCAAACTTGGCAGGGTTATATTACTCATATAATGCATATGTTGTATGGCAATGCTTAGTTTTTACATCATATACACAATATTGAATGCCATCTCCTTAGTTGACACATCATATATGCGATTGCCCTCTGCTCACTTCCTTAGTATATAAATCATATATTTGAATTATGTCATGCCATGATGTTTACATAGACAGCATGTATCTGAATTATGGCATGCAAACCCATTTTCTAAAGACATAATATAGTTATATCATCTCATCCTGTTTACATAGTCATCATATTTTAAATTATGTCATTCTATCCGTGAATTATATCATGCCATCACATTTCCATCGACGGCGTGTTTGTGATTTATGGCATGCCAACCACTTCAATAGACACATCGTATAGTTATATCATGTCATCCTGTTTACATAGTCATCATATTTTGAAGTATGTCATTCTATCCTGTTTAGTTAGCCATCATACACGTGAAATTGTGTCATGCTATCCTGTTTAATTAGCCATCATATATGTGAAATTATGTCCTGCTATTCTGTTTGCTTAGACAACATAAATGTGAATTATTTCATGCCCTGTTTTCTTCCCAACTATCCATTGCACCTGTCTATCTTACAATGTCTATACATTCAATTACTTTTCTTGTTTATCAGCCATTTCAATTGGAGGGAGTGATGGCAGTATCTGTGGGAGTAAAAACACGGTCTTCAGAAAAGATCGTGCTACCTGTCGATGCAGATAGAACCACGGTTGTACTTGCCCAAGAACCAGCCCCACCACACATAACCCACACTCATGCAGATTGTACCCCTACCCAGTTGGACAGAGAACCAGCTACACCCCTTCTAACCCCAACCCTAGCAGATAGACACCTAGTTCTCGTTGACACAACACCGTCTCCACCACAGAGCACCCAAACACGAGCAGTTAGTAAGGCAACTGCAGTGCCCAAATCACGAGGACCACCACTCCGAACCCAAAGTCAACGCTTAAAGCAGAAGAAGAATTGTTCTCAGGTCAGGTTTCGTAGCTATGGTTCATACTACTTTGCTCTTGCATCACTGTATTTACTGATACCAACTAATTTCAAATTTGAAGGATGCAATTGAAACTCCAATGGCGCAACATGTATGTTTTAAACCTGTTTCTTCAATGTGTTTGGCTGTTTGCTGTTGTAACTTGCTCTATGTTGATTTCAGTTTCAATTGAATAAACAGTTATGTTCTCATGCCATGCACATTACAAGTGTTGTTATTGCTCTGTAGTTTCCCACACTTATATTCTGTCTATGCTTCTTTGTCTTAAATAGATATGATTCGAACTGTATCTATCTTGATTTGGCAACATAAGCTAGAATGATATAGACCATACAGTGACCATACTACATAGATATATGTTTGTTTCATGCTGTTATCCTGTCCACCTTAGTACTGAACTAGTTTACCAAAATGAGTTTCATATACTACATTGTAAACCTGAGATGTGTTTGTTTGTTTCTCTTTTAGAACGCGTATAAAATATTGGAGAAGAGTACCCTGTTATGCAATGGTAAAGGAAGTAATGCAGATAAGGTTCAAGATAGTGAGACATCCCTGTTGGTCTCCAAGAAAGCTGATAAAAACTATATTGAAGACACTGAGACAACCCCAAAGTCCTATCTTGGTGTAGTGTTCGAGTTACTGGCTACCACAGCTGGCACCAGCTCTTCGAACTCGTTGCCTGAATCAGTTCGGCTTCTTGAGTCTCAACTTCAAGTTGAAAGACATCGATCAGATGTTATGCGACAGGAAGCCGAAGGACTGAGGAAGTCCCTGCAGAATTCAGATACATACTTTCTGGTGCAACAGCAAGCACTGGAGGACTTAAGCGCCAAACAAGATAAAGTTAATAAGCTTGCTAAGCATCTTGCCAGCATTATGCGTACCCAGGATATTGTTTCTTGAGCTCTTCTGAAGTGGTTTCAGTTCTGGACTTGTTTTGTTGCAGCGTTTATATGCTGTTGTGTTCCCTATATTTGCACTGGTGGCGAACTTTGATGCCCAGTGGATGTAATATGTGTAATAGCCGTGATAGCCTAGTGTAAGTTGCTTGCTTATTTATTTCCTTGTTGTCTTGTTTATTTGTTTGCTTGTAGTCAGTGCCGTTCTTTTTCTGCGGTTTCTAGTGGCTGCATTAACCTATTTTTTAAAACTAGGCCACAATAACCATGGGCTAATATTTACTGTAGTGACACTGGGCCTCCTATGGGCCGTAGAAACAGTGGGCCTTCTACGGGCCGTATAAATAGTGGGCCTTCTATGGGCCGTAGAAATATTGGGCCTTCTACGGGCCGTAGAAACAATGGGCCTTCTACGGGCCGTAGAAACAATGGGCCTTCTACGGGCCATATCATCAATGGGCCTTATACGGGCCGTATGATCGATTGGCCAAACATGGGCCAAACAGACCGCATTCTGGCCGTAAACGGGCTAGAGTTGGAATCGTCCGTTCATGGGCCGACCATAACGGGCCATCGTTAACAGGCCGTATTTGATGATGCTATGAAAACGGCCCAATGTATTAACGGACCATAAACGGGCTGACTATAACCATGGGCTGAATTTGGCCCACAAGCAGAAAATGACAGTAACGGGCCATAAGTAAACGAATGCTGGAAAATAGCCCAAGAATAAATGGGCTCTGAGAAGGCCGAAAGATAACATGGGCTGGAAACAGCCCAACGGAATAAAACGGGCCGTTAATGGGTATAAAGTGATACACTATTCATTACGGGCCAGTTTCACCACGGGCTGTTAATGGGTGCAAAGTGATACACTGTTCATTATGGGCCAGTTTCACCACAGGCCGTTAATAGGCCAAGAGTTACACAGGGCCTCATATGGGCCGAAAGACGTCATGGGCCATACATGGGCCAGAAATGAAAACGGGCTGGAATCATATTGGATGGCCCAGATGACGCTACTAGGCCTAATTCGAATAGGGCGTAACGGGCCTTGGGTTAGTGGGCTGTAAATGGGTTATATGCGAACAGGCCGTTAACAGGCTTTCCATGGGCCGGCCCGCCACCTTTTGACCAAGTCAAACGGGCCGGCCTTTTCATAGGAATGGGCCTCTGTTGGCTTGTGCCACGTGTCGACGTATCATAGGCGCCTGCTGTCCAATGAGTGGATGACATCTGTCCCAGCGATGAGCCGACGCGTGTTTCCTCCAGCCAATGATGATTTTACACGTGGAAAATCCCCATTGGCCGGGGCTGTTAACGGGTTATCGGATCCAAAACCCGACCCGATAGCTCAACGGTGTTCCTTACAGTGGATGCCACGTGTCGGTCACCCTTGACAAAAGCACTTCTGTGACGCGCGATTTATCGTCATGGAAGTGGACACTTCCGTGATGATAATTTTGGTAATGTCATGGAACACTTCTACGACAACACAGGTATGACTACCTTGATTCTGTCATAAAATCGTCATGGATGTACATACATGACAGAAAACGCGACCTACTATGACAAACACGTATCATCACAGAAATGTATTTTTTTTGTAGTGCCTGGTCAGCGTGTAGGTGAGGGGCACTGTTGCCACGTTCCTGCTGACCAGAGGCATGGGCGGGGCACTGTTGCCTTGGTCATCGTTGATTGAAGTCCCGTCCCCATCATACGGCCTAGATGGGATGGGAGCTGACCCGCGGCTGGATTGTGTAGCACGCC
Source organism: Triticum urartu (assembly GCF_056163025.1). Taxonomy (NCBI): domain Eukaryota; kingdom Viridiplantae; phylum Streptophyta; class Magnoliopsida; order Poales; family Poaceae; genus Triticum; species Triticum urartu. Next base: position 700,063,973 of record NC_141874.1, on the reverse strand, counting down.
ACGGGTGGCGCTGGCTTGTTGAGGAGGCTTTGTTCGTGCTAGGTTCGGCTGTCTTGTGCTAGTTGTTGGGGCCGAGTCGACATGTCTTGCCGGGTCGGCTAGGCTGGCCGGCTTGCGGGGCTTGGCCGGGTCGAGCAACCCGGCCAAGCGCGTGCCGTTATTGAGGGGCAATGCCAACCCCGTTGTTTTTTGAAGAGGATCCGGGTTCCGTTGCCTGCCCGAGGTCCATCCCCCCGACACAGTGGGTGCACTTAGCGTGCTCCCACTGGTTTGACTTTTCAATCGACTTGGTCCGTCCAGTCGAGAAAAGAAAAGAGAAGAAAGGCAACAGTTGTTCTCAGACCATAGCCGACTGCCCGCAATCAACTATGGTCTCGGGGACTACACCCAGTGGGTGCACTCAGCGTGCCCCCACTGGTCCAGGTTCCACTCGACATGGTCCACCCAGGCCGAGTGGAAGCATGTCAAGAAAAAATTTGTTCAAAGACCCCCGCCGAATCAAACATTCGACGGTGGCCTCGGAGACTAAACCCAGTAGGTGCACTCTGCATGCCCCCACTAGTTCAAGACACACTCGACCTAACCTAGTCGACTCAAGTGGGAAAATTACTCGGCAAAAATTGAAAACACCAAGTGGGTGGACAGATGCAAGATGCAGACTCTTGATAGATGCACATTATTGTTCCAGAACGCTCATCCATGGACATCTTACGGATAATAAAGCAGCAGTTTTCATGTATCATATCCTAACAGAACAAGCATCAAGCTAAAGATCAGTCGGCAATCAACTAACCTGGATGTTGGTCTGGAGAGCCGAACTGGCATCATATGCAGCCTAACTAGCCTTGTGCACCACCTTCATCTACTCCATCATAAGGCCTGCCTGGCGTATAGCTTCCTTGGCAGCGCTCACCTGATCCTCTGGGACGTGATGCGTGGCAAAAAGCGGAGCTGGAGGAATAGTTGCAGCAGCTTGGGGGTCTGAGGCATGGAGTTCCACAGACGAAACAGGAACTTGTGCAGTCGACGCCGAAGGACGTTCACTTGACACAGGATCCGCAAAAGTAACAGGAGCTCGATTGAAATCTCCGGGCTGCTGGATCACTGGTTCTAACACTGGCGCCGTCTGGGGTGTCTTGGTGGCTGGCACCCTCCTGCCCGAGGTTCTGCTCCTCCTTCCAGTGGGGCTTCTGCGGCACATCTTCATCATCGTCTGGGAGTTCAATAACATTCTGCGAAGCTGAAAAAGAATCGACCGCAAGAATTCAGTCGACCGTGAAAATAGTTGACAAAGTAAAGGCAAGATAGCAGGAGTCATACCCGCTTTGGATGTGGCCGCGTCTTCCATCTCCTCGTCATCACCATCCTTGTAAATGGAAGTCCTAGAAGTAGCAGCACTGCAAATTTCAGAATTCACTCAGTCAAGTAGGAGAGTGAGTCGACTGAAGGTCAAACTATGCAAAAGCAAAGAGATAAAGCACAATATTTACCCAGAATCGACAGGGACGTCCACTTTGATCTTAGGCAAGGCCTTCCGAGGCTTTGAGGGTGCTACCTTGAGCTGCTTCGGGGCCTTTTCAGTCGGAACGGGGGAGGAAGTCCGAGTGCACTTCGAGGTCTGCGTACTTGGTGCAACCATTTTGCCATGAGCACTTGCTGGGTCGTGCTTCTGCTTGGAGCGTCTTTCCGAGCGAGGTGGAGAGTCGACCTCCTCGCCGCTCCTTGAGTCTTCATTTTCTTCATCACCTTCACCATCAGAATTCCAGTCACCTCCACTTTCCTCTCCTTCCTGGACTTGCTCTCCATTGGGCATCGAGTACATCTCAGTATAGATCTGCGAGGCAAAGAATTGCACAAATGTCAATTGGGTTCAAGCACAGTTACAAATCAGAGCAAAAAGCATTCGGCAGTAAAGATCAGACCTTGTCTCGTTCATTGGTGTTGTCAAAAGGTGGAACCCTTCTGGACCCCCTGGGTTGTCTTTATTTCCAGTGATGCGCTGCAGCCACTGCTCTACTACCTCCTCGGTGACTTCCTCCGTGTGGATCCGAGTGGTGTCATCAATACCCGAGTACATCCACAAAGGATGATTGCGGTCCTGGAGTGGCTGGATGCGTTGACTGAGAAACACTTTAAGCAAATCCATGCCAGTCACGCTGTCACGGACTAATTGGACTACTCATTCGACTAGCATGTTCACCTCTGCTTTCTCTACTGGGGTCACTTTCAAAGGAGAGGGCGGTTGAACTTGATCCATGGAGAAGGGAGGAAGGCCAGTCGGTTGGTCTTTACAGTAAAAGCAGGTCGACTACCACCCTCTAACTGAATCGGGAAGTTTCATAGCTGGAAAAGTGCTCCTACCTCTCATCTGGATTCCTAGACCTCCGCACATCTGGATCACGTGCGTCCTCTCATCACTCGGATTAGCCTTTTTTACAGACTGTGAGCGGCAAGTAAAGATGTGTTTGAAAAGACCCTAGTGTGGTCGACAGCCCAAGAAATTCTCACATAGAGAAACAAATGCAGCGAGATATGTGATGGTGTTGGGGGAAAAGTGATGGAGTTGGGCTCCAAAGAAGTTCAGGAAACCCCGGAAAAAAGGATGAGGGGGCAAGGAGAAACCATAGTCAACATGAGTCGCGAGGAGGACGCACTCACCCTCTTGTGGCCGAGACTCGGTCTCAATTCCTGGCAACCGCCAAAACCCATGAGCTATCAAGCCCCCTTCGACCAGATCCTCCATGTCTTCCTTCTGAATCGTGGATCGGATCTAGTCGCCCTAGATCCAGCCAGGCGGCAAGCTAGACCTCGATGGCGATCCCCCTCGACTCGTCTTCTTGCCCTTCACTGCGGTTGTCGCCTTCTTCCCGCACTCCAGAGCCGCCGTCTTGTCCTTCCCCATTGTAGCAGGTTGCGCACAGACAGGGCGGCAGCGTCGAGAGTGAGGGATAATGTGGTGGGGAAGCAGAGGAAGGAGAAGGGAAACGAGGCGCACTGTGCAAAACACATCGGCCCGAACGCCTTATATAGGCCTATTTCCGAGTGGCTGACCGGTGGGCCCAAGTGATCGTGTCAAATCCCGCAACAGTTGCACGCTCCGTACGTAGCAAAAAAGGTGGCGCGAGGATTGAGGCGTCCCTGCCTAATCTGTTCCGTTTATTATGGTACCCTCCATCCCGCGCGCTTCTCCAAATTTTGAATCCCGTAAGATCCGGGAATGGCAGCACAATCAATCGCGCCAAAGATTTCATACCGCTCCAACACTCAAAGCATATCTGCGTAAGTTCACTCGACAAACTCTGAATGGATCAAGGCGACTGAAAATGGAGTCGAAAGTTTTAGCATGGTTAACCGACCCAGGTAAAAAGCCCCTGAGGCATAAAAATTTGGTCAGAATCATCTTCAACCCCTTCTCCACTCGGACCCTTATCTAGTCGGGGGCTAATGACGATGACATGTACCTAGGGTAGGGTAATGGGCCTGACCTAGACACCCTTCCCAAGGACATTGTCCTAAAGTCAAATACATTCAAAGCACAGCAGCATCTACCAACTGAAATCACCTCAGAGTGCAACTCACTCGACCATTAGCATTTCACTCGGATAACCCAATTCCATTCGACCAGGATATACTCATTCGACCGCATCATAAGTCACTCGGAGTACAGAAGATCTAAAGTCACTCAGGATGGCATTGGATCGGTGATGGATAATTATGCCGGATGCGGTTCATCATGTAACAGTCATAACATAGGGTGACATAGAACTAGCTCCAATTCATCAATGTAATGTAGGCATGTATTCCGAATATAGTCATACGTGCTTATGGAAAAGAACTTGCATGACATCTTTTGTCCTACCCTCCCATGGCAGCGGGGTCCTAATGGAAACTAAGGGATATTAAGGCCTCCTTTTAATAGAGAACCGGAACAAAGCATTAGCACATAGTGAATACATGAACTCCTCAAACTATAGTCATCACCGGGAGTGTTCCCGATTATAGTCACTTCGGGGTTGCCAGATCATAACACATAGTAGGTGACTATAGACTTGCAAGATAGGATCAAGAACACACATATATTCATGAAAACATAATAGCTTCAGATCTGAAATCATGGCACTCGGGCCCTAGTGACAAGCATTAAGCATAGAAAAGTCATAGCAACATCAATCTCAGAACATAATGGATACTAGGGATCAAACCCTAACAAAACTAACTCGATTACATGATAGATCTCATCCAACCCATCACCGTCCAGCAAGCCTATGATGGAATTACTCACGCATGGTGGTGAGCATCATGAAATTGGTGTTGGAGGATGGTTGATGATGACGACGGCGACGAATCCCCCTCTCTGGAGCCCCGAACGGACTCCAGATCAGCCCTCCCGAGAGGTTTTAGGGCTTGGCGGCGGCTCCGTATCGTAAAACGCGATGATTTCTTCTCCTTTATTTTTTCTCCCTGAAAGCAAATATATAGAGTTGGAGTTGGTGTCGGAGGAGATCCAGGGGGCCCACGAGCTAGGGGGCGCGCTCTGGGGCGCGCCCCCCACCCTCGTGGACAGGGTGTGGGCCCCTTGGTCTTCATCTTTGGCAAGGATTTTTTATTATTTTTAACTAGATGTTCCATGGAGTTTCAGGTCATTCCGAGAACTTTTGTTATCTACACATAAAACAACATCATGGCAATTCTGCTGAAAACAGCATCAGTCCGGGTTAGTTCTATTCAAATCATGCAAGTTAAAGTCCAAAACAAGGGCAAAAGTGTTTGGAAAAGTAGATACGACGGAGACGTATCAAACATGTACGTACATACTGCTCAATCAGTCTCTCTGCAACGATGAACCATGGCCGAGCAAGCAGTGGCACGTGTAGCAGTAGACGACGTCGAGTTGGCGGCGGAGGAAGACTCAGCATGCCCCTAACGTAGTAGTCCAGGCAGTTCCTTCTAAACTGTCTACACGTACGTATAGCCATATGCCAAAAAATACGGCCACGTGCATACATACGGGCGGGGTCTCGAACGGCTACTCGCGCATACGTACGGCCAGGGCTCGTGTACATGGAGAGGCAGCAGACGGCAGCAACGGTGTCGTGTTCATTGGGAGCCAACCGGCTTGGACGAAACAACCGAAACGTGATCTAGCATACCGCAGAACAGAGGAAACGGGCCTTCTGTTCGACCACGTATAGTCAAAATGGGGTCCTTGATACGTCTCCAACGTATCTATAATTTTTGTTTGCTCCATGCTATTATATTATCTGTTTTGGATGTTTATTGGGCTTTATTATGCACTTTTATATTATGTTTGGTACTAACCTATTAACCGAAGGCCTAGTGCAAATTGTTGTTTTTTGCCTATTTCAGTGTTCCGGAGAAAAGGAATATCAAACGGAGTTCAAACGGAATGAAACCTTCGGGAGAGTTATTTTTGGAACAAACGCAATCCAGGAGACTTGGAGTAGACGTCAAGGAAGCAACGAGGAAGCCACGAGGCAGGGACGCGCACCCAGGGGGTAGGCACGCCCCCCACCCTCGTGGGCCCCTCGTGGCTCCACTGACCTACTTCTTTTGCCTATATATACTCATATACCCTGAAAACATCCAAGATCACCACGAAACCCTATTTCCACCGCCGCAACCTTCTGTACCCGTGAGATCCCATCTCCGGGCCTTTTCCGGCGCTTCACCGGAGGGGGAATCGATCACGGAGGGCTTCTACATCAACACCATACCATAGCCTCTCCAATGATGTGTGAGTAGTTTACCACAGACCTTCGGGTCCATAGTTATTAGCTAGATGGCTTCTTCTCTCTCTTTGGATCTCAATACAAAGTTCTCCTCGATCTTCTTGGAGATCTATTCGATGTAATTCTTTTTGTGGTGTGTTTGTCGAGATCCAATGAATTGTGGGTTTATGATCAAGATTATCTATGAACAATATTTGATTCTCCTCTGAATTCTTATATGTATGATTTGTTATCTTTGCAAGTCTCTTTGAATTATCAGTTTGGTTTGGCCTACTAGATTGATCTTTCTTGCAATGGGAGAAGTGCTTAGCTTTGGGTTCAATCTTGTGGTGTCCTTTCCCAGTGACAGCAGGGGCAGCAAGGCACATATTGTATTGTTGCCATCGAGGAAAAAATATGGGGTTTATATCATATTGCTTGAGTTTATCCCTCTACATCATGTCATCCTGCCTATGTGTTACTCTGTTCTTATGAACTTAATACTCTAGATGCATGCTGGATAGCAGTCGATGTGTTGAGTAATAGTAGTAGATGCAGAATCGTTTCGGTCTACTTGTTGCGGACGTGATGCCTATATACATGATCATGCCTAGATATTCTCATAACTATGCGCTTTTCTATCAATTGCTCGACAGTAATTCATTCACCCACCGTAAATTATGCTATCTTGGGAGAAGCCACTAGTGAAACCTATGGCCCCGAGTCTATCTTCCATCATATTATTTTCCTATCAATTTACTATTTCTTTCATCTTTTACTTTCCAATCTTAACTTTCCAATCTATATCATAAAAATACCAAAAATATTTATCTTATTATCTCTACCAGATCTCACTTTTGCATGTGGCCGTGAAGGGATTGACAACCCCTTTATTGCGTTGGTTGCAAGGTTCTTATTTGTTTGTGTAGGTACGAGGCGACTTGCGTGTAACCTCCTACTGGATTGATACCTTGGTTCTCAAAAACTGAGGGAAATACTTACGCTACTTTGCTGCATCACCCTTTCCTCTTCAAGGGAAAACCAACGCATGCTCAAGAGGTAGCAAGAAGGATTTGTGGCGCTGTTGCCGGGGAGGCTTACGCCAAGTCAAGACATACCAAGTACCCATCACAAACTATTATCCCTCGCATTACATTATTTGCCATTTGCCTCTCGTTTTCCTCTCCACCACTTCACCCTTCCGTTTTATTCGCCCTCTTTTTCGTTCGCCCTTTTTCTTGCTTTTTGTGTGCTCGTTCTTTGTGCTTTTTGCTGCCATCATGTCTAAAATTTTGGAGGTTATCATCGATAAGGATAGTGGTAATAACATGGAAAACTTTGATGCTTTTGATGATCCTCATGAAGAACCTACTATTTTACACACTAAAAGTTTTTGGATTGGTAGCGGTAATATTATGGGAAAAGGAGTTATTCAAGATTTATTTACTTGTGTCGGTGCCCTGCCCTCTATGGGTGGGTCTATTCTTCATAGAACTAGTAGTCTTGCGGATGCTATATCCTCGCTCGTAGTTGAACTTGAAAGACAATTTATTCACATGCATCCTTGCATACAAAGGATTTTTCTAGAATTTTCCAATATCGAGCATTCTTCTGTTAAGCGAGCAGCTACTATCTTTTTGGCACATGAGTTCAGGTTTATAATGAAAGAGGCCAATGAAATTTTTTCGCATTATAGGGTGGACGTTGGTCGACCCCCCATAGAAGCTATCCTTTTTAATCAAGAAGACTTAATGTATTTACGATCTTTAGATCATGTTGCTTACAATGAAAACCTTAGAAAGAAGGTTCCTACCGATGTTCTAGTTGATAAATTTTCTAAACTCAATGATGACTTTGCTATTCAGAACAATGGGTTAGGTTTTTCTCTTGAACAAAGGCTTATGACTTATTGCCAAAAGAATGCTTATAATGATGAATTCGTTGTGCAATATAAGGGGCCAAAGGAGGAACCCATACCTCCCGAGCTTGATCTTGGGGACTTTTGTCCCATTAAATTTAGCCCTTTTGATTACTTTTGTTTGCCACAAAGAAAACTTTCTGCTGAATGTAGGGAATATGAGATGAGTTTCCGCAATTTGCCCTACCATTATTATGATAATACCTAGATCTATTCTTGCCTTTATGCCTAGCTAAGGGCGTTAAACTATAGCGCTTGTTGGGAGGCAACCCAATTTTATTTTTGTTTCTTACTTTTTGGTTGTGTTTAGTAATACATCTAGCTTTCGTTAAGATGTGTTTTCATGTTTTAATTAGTGTTTGTGCCAAGTAGAACCAATAGGATCTTCTTGGGTGATAGTTGTTTGATCTTGCTGAAAAAGACAGAAACTTTTCGCTCACAAAACCAATTGTTAAAATTCACTAGAGCGTGATAAAATACCAATTCGTTTTGCATTAGATCAATACGAAAATTTTCCAGGATTTCCTAGTTTTTCAGAATTTTTGGGGTTCCATAAGTATTCAAACAAATCTGATTTCTACAGACTGTTCTGTTTTTGACAGATTCTGTTTTTCGTGTGTTGTTTGTTTATTTTGATGAATATATGGCTAGTATCGGGGGGTATGAACCATAGAGAAGTTGGAATACAGTAGGTTTAGCACCAATATAAATAAATAATGAGTTCATTACAGTAACTTAAAGTGGTGATTTTTTTTCTTATACTAACGGAGCTCATGAGATTTTCTGTTGAGTTTTGTGTTGTGAAGTTTTTAAGTTTTGGGTAAAGATTTGATGGATTATGGAATAAGGAGTGGAAAGAGCCTAAGCTTGGGGATGCCCAAGGCACCCCAAGGTAAAATTCAAGGACAACCAAAAGCCTAAGCTTGGGTATGCCCCGAAAGGCATCCCCTCTTTCTTCTTCATCTATCGGTAACTTTACTTGAGGCTATATTTTTATTCACCACATGATATGTGTTTTGCTTGGAGCGTCTTGTATGATTTGAGTCTTTGATTTTTAGTTTACCACAATCGTCCTTGCTGTACACACATTTTGGGAGAGACACACATGAATCGAAATTTATTAGAATACTCTATGTGCTTCACTTAGATCTTTTGAGCTAGATAATTTTGCTCTAGTGCTTCACTTATATCTTTTTAGAGCACGGTGGTTGTTTTATTTTATAGAAATAATTGATCTCTCATGCTTCACTTATAATATTTTGAGAGTCTTTTAGAACAGCATTGTAGTTTGCTTTGGCTATAAAATTAGCCCTAATATGATGAACTTCCAGGATTGGTATAATAAAAACTATCATATAAAGTGCATTGAATACTATGAGAAGTTTGATTCTTTATAATTGTTTTGAGATATGAATATGGTGATATTAGAGTCATGCTAGTTGAGTAGTTGTGAATTTGAGAAATACTTGTTCTAAAGTTTGTGATTCCCGTAGCATGCACGTATGGTGAACCGTTATGTGATGAAGTCGGAGCATGATTTATTTATTGATTGTCTTCCTTATGAGTGGCGGTCAGGGACGAGCGATGGTCTTTTCCTACCAATCTATCCCCCTAGGAGCATGCGCATAATACTTTGCTTCGATAACTAATAGATTTTTGCAATAAGTATGTGCGTTCTTTATGACTGATGTTGAGTCCATGGATTATACGCACTCTCCCCCTTCCACCATTGCTAGCCTCTCTAATACCGCGCACCTTTCGGCGGTATCATACACCCACCATATACCTTCCTCAAAACAGCCACCATACCTACCTTTTATGGCATTCCATAGCCATTCCGAGATATATTGCCATGCAACTTACCACCGTTCCATTTATCATGACACACTCCATCATTGTCATATTGCTTTGCATGATCATGTAGTTGACATCGTATTTGTGGCAAAGCCACATTTATAATTCTTTCATACATGTCACTCTTGATTCATTGCATATCCCGGTACACCGCCGGAGGCATTCACATAGAGTCATATTTTGTTCTAGTATTGAGTTGTAATTTTTGAGTTGTAAGTAAATAAAAGTGTGATGATCATCATTATTAGAGAATTGTCCCAAGTGAGGAAAGGATGATGGAGACTATGGTTCCCCCACAAGTCGGGATGAGACTCCGGAAAAAAGAAAAAAAAGAAAAAGAAAAAAAGAGGCCATAGAAAAAAGAAGAGAAAAAGGCCCAAAAAAGAGATGAGAGAAAAAGAGAGAAGGGACAATGTTACTATCCTTTTACCACACTTGTGCTTCAAAGTAGCACCATGATCTTCATGATAGAGAGTCTCCTATGTTGTCACTTTCATATACTAATGGGAATTTTACATTATAGAACTTGGCTTGTATATTCCAATGATGGGCTTCCTAGAATGCCCTAGGTCTTCGTGAGCAAGCGAGTTGGATGTACACCCACTTAGCTTCTTTTGTTGAGCTTTCATACACTTATAGTTCTAGTGCATCCGTTGCATGGCAATCCCTACTCACTCACATTAATATATATTGATGGGCATCTTCATAGCCCGTTAATATGCCTAGTTGATGTGAGACTATCTTCTCCTTTTTGTCTTCTCCACAACCACCATTCTATTCCACATATAGTGCTATGTCCATGGCTCACGATCATATATTGTGTGAATATTGAAAAAGTTGGAGAACATCAAAAGTATGAAACAATTGCTTGGCCTGTCATCGGGATTGTGCATGATTAGATACTTTGTGTGATGAAGATAGAGCATAGCGAGACTATATGATTTTGTAGGGATAACTCTCTTTGACGACATGATTGCTTTGTTAGTATGCTTGAAGTATTATTATTTTTATGTCAATATTAAACTTCTGTTTTGAATCTTTCAGATCTGAAAAATCATGCCACAATAAATAAAATTACATTGAAAAATATGCTAGGTAGCATTCCACATCAAAAATTCTGTTTTTATCATGTACCTACTCGAGGACGAGCAGGAATTAAGCTTGGGGATGCTTGATACGTCTCCAACGTATCTATAATTTTTGTTTGTTCCATGCTATTATATTATCTGTTTTGGATGTTTAATGGGCTTTATTATGCACTTTTATATTATTTTTGGGGCTAACCTATTAACCGAAGGCCCAGTGCAAATTGCTGTTTTTTTGCCTATTTCAGTGTTTCATAGAAAAGGAATATCAAACGGAGTCCAAACGGAATGAAACCGTCGGGAGAGTTATTTTTGGAACAAACGCAATCCAGGAGACTTAGAGTGGACGTCGAGGAAGCAACGAGGAAGCCAGGAGGCAGGGAGGCGCGCCCAGGGGGGTAGGCTCGCCCCCACCCTCGTGGGCCCCTCGTGGCTCCACCGACCTACTTCTTTTGCCTATATATACTCATATACCCTGAAAACATTCGAGAGCACCACGAATTCCTATTTCCACTGCCGCAACCTTCTGTACCCATGAGATCCCATCTGGGGGCCTTTTCCGGTGCTCCGTCGGAGGGGGAATCAATCATAGAGGGCTTCTACATCAACACCATAGCCTCTCTCACTAGTAGAAAACAAGGCTTTGGTCTAGGCCGCCTCAGCCCATTAGTCCCGGTTCAGTCCAGAACCGGGACCAATGTGGGCATTGGTCCCGGTTCGTGAGCCCAGGGGGTCGGCCGGGCCACGTGGGCCATTGGTCCTGGTTCATCTAGACCTTTTGGTCCCGGTTGGTGGGATGAACCGGAACCAATGGGCCTCGCTCCTGGCCCACCACCGTTGGTCCTGGTTGGTGGCTTGAACCGGGACCAAAGGCTCCCCTTTAGTCCCGGCTCATGCCACCAACCGGGACCAATGAGGTGCCTATATATACCCCTCGCTCGCGAGCAGAGCACCCCAGTGCTCTGTTTTTCTCTGGCCGAGGGGGAGAGGGCTTGGTGGTGCTCCAGCTCACCTCCTATGCACACAAGGTGTTCGATGGAATGCTCGAGCCACACTACTTAAGCTTTCTCCTCTCCAAGCTCGACCTCCAAGCTCCATTTTCCATAATATTTGTCTAGGTTTTAGCGGTCCGTCATGCCCCGTCCCCGTCTTCACCGCCGTCGATCACCCGCGCCGAGCTCATCGCCGGCACCACCGTGGTGAGCCTCTTGTTCTTATCTTCTTTCTGAAAGGAAAAATATTCTTACTTGTATGTTTACATAGATACTTGTATTATTTTCTTACTTTTATTATTGCATCTTATATAGTGCGATGGTTTTGGTATCCGCCGCCGTCGGCCCTCGTCCTGTCTATGATTCGGATGTGGTATATATATTATCTTTATAACTATTGGTTCATTTATTGTTTATGAAAATTATGCCGACCAACGTGACATAGATTTTATTTATGTAGGATGTATGTGAATCGGAAATGCCAACCAACCCTATTGTCGAGAGGTTAAATTTAGTTGAAGAAGAAAACAATTTGTTGAAGGAAAAAATAAAAAAAATTGAGGAGGAGAAGATGATATTGGAGTTGCATGTTGCGGATGTCGTCGATGATCACAAGATCAAGATGGATGCAATGCGCTTGAAGATTAGAAAGATTAGAAAATATGCCATTCATACCGAGGCTTGGTATCATTATGCCGTTCGATCAATTGTTACCTTGGTTGCGATTATGATCGCATTTGTTTTCGCATTGAAATGTTTTACATAGTTTCAATGTATGGTTTAATTAATTAGATGCTCTGGAGAGCTATATGTTGTTAGATGAGAACTATGTATGCACTTTAGTTTTAATGTGATGATGAACTTCTATTAATTTGGACACTTAATTATATATAATGAACACAGATGAACCGGCAATGGATGTACGGTGACAGACACACCCGCGAGTACATTAAGGGTGTGCATGAGTTTCTCGAAGCGGCTGAGGCAAACAAACAGAATGGTTTTATGTGTTGTCCATGCACTGAATGTGGGAATACGAGGTCTTACTCTAACCAGAAAATCCTTCACTCCCACCTGCTTTACAAGGGTTTCATGCCACACTATAATGTTTGGACGAGGCACGGAGAAATAGGGGTTATGATGGAAGACGGCAAAGAAGAAGAGTACGATGACAACTATGTGCCCCCTGAATACGGTGATGCTGCAACGGGGGGAGCTGGTGAAGATCAAGAGGAACCAGACGATGTGCCCAATGATGCTGCAACGGGTGAAGCTGCTGAAGATCAAGAGGAACCAGACGATGTGCCCGATGATTGTGATCTCCGCCGGGTCATTGTCGATGCAAGGACGCAATGCGAAAGTGAAAAGGAGAAGCTGAAGTTCGATCGCATGTTAGAGGATCACAAAAAAGGGTTGTACCCCAATTGCGAAGATGGCAACACAAAGCTCGGTACCGTACTGGAATTGTTGCAGTGGAAGGCAGAGAATGCTGTGGCTGACAAAGGATTTGAGAAGCTACTGAAAATATTCAAGAAGACGCTTCCAAAGGATAACGAATTGCCCGACAGTACATACGCAACAAAGAAGGTCGTATGCCCTCTAGGATTGGAGGTGGAGAAGATACATGCATGCCCTAATGACTGCATCCTCTACCGTGGTGCATGCAAGGATCTGAATGCATGCCCGGTATGCAGTGCATTGCGGTATAAGATCAGACGAGATGACCCTGGTGATGTTGACGGCGAGCCCCCCAGGAAGAGGGTTCCTGCGAAGGTGATGTGGTATGCTCCTATAATACCACGGTTGAAACGTCAGTTCAGAAATGAAGAGCATGTCAAGTTGATGCGATGGCACAGTGAGAACCGAAAGAAAGATGGGAAGTTGGGAGCACCCGCTGACGGGTCGCAGTGGAGAAAAATCGAGAGAAAGTACTGGGATGAGTTTGCAAAGGACCCAAGGAATGTATGGTTTGCTTTAAGCACGGATGGCATTAATCCTTTCGGGGAGCAGAGCAGCAATCACAGCACCTGGCCCGTGACTCTATGTATGTATAACCTTCCTCCTTGGATGTGCATGAAGCGGAAGTTCATTATGATGCCAGTTCTCATCCAAGGCCCTAAGCAACCCGGCAACGAAATTGATGTGTACCTAAGGCCATTAGTTGAAGAACTTTTACAGCTATGGAATGGAAACGGTGTACGTACGTGGGATGAGCACAGACAGGAGGAATTTAACCTTAAGGCGTTGCTATTCGTGACCATCAACGATTGGCTCGCTCTCAGTAACCTTTCAGGACAGACAAACAAAGGATACCACGCATGCACGCACTGTTTAGATGACGGTGAAAGTATATACCTGGACAAATGCAGGAAGAATGTGTACCTGGGCTATCGTCGATTTCTTCTGACCAACCATCAATGTCGAAAGAAAGGCAAGCATTTCAAAGGCGAGGCAGATCACCGGAAGAAGCCCGCCATGCGCCCCGGTGATCACGTGCTTGCTATGGTCAATGATTTACACTACTTAAACTTTGGAAAGGGTCCCGGTGGACTAGCTGTTCCGAATGACGCTGAGGGACACGCACCCATGTGGAAGAAGAAATCTATATTTTGGGACCTACCCTACTGGAAAGACCTAGAGGTCCGCTCCTCAATCGACGTGATGCACGTGACGAAGAACCTTTGCGTGAACCTTCTAGGCTTCTTGGGCGTGTATGGGAAGACAAAAGATACACCTGAGGCACGGGAGGACCTGCAACGTTTGCACGAAAAAGACGGCATGCCTCCGAAGCAGTATAAAGGTCCTGCCAGCTACGCTCTTACGAAAGAAGAGAAAGAAATCTTCTTTGAATGCCTGCTCGGTATGAAGGTCACGACTGGCTTCTCGTCGAATATAAAGGGAATAATAAATATGCCAGAGAAAAAGTTTCAGAACCTAAAGTCTCATGACTGCCACGTGATTATGACGCAACTGCTTCCGGTTGCATTGAGGGGGCTTCTACCGGAAAACATCTGATTAGCCATTGTGAAGCTATGTGCATTCCTCAATGCAATCTCTCAGAAGGTGATCGATCCAGAAATCGTACCAAGGCTAAGGAGTGATGTGGCGCAATGTCTTGTCAGTTTCGAGCTGGTGTTCCCACCATCCTTCTTCAATATCATGACGCACGTCCTAGTTCATCTAGTCGACAAGATTGTCATCCTGGGGCCCGTATTTCTACACAATATGTTCCCCTTTGAGAGGTTCATGGGAGTCCTAAAGAAATATGTCCGTAACCGCGCTAGGCCAGAAGGAAGCATCTCCATGGGCCATCAAACAAAGGATGTTATCGGGTTTTGTGTTGACTTCATTCCTGGCCTTAAGAAGGTAGGTCTCCCTAAATCGCGGTATGAGGGGAGACTGACTGGAAAAGGCACTCTTGGAAGAGACTCAATAATATGCAGGGACGGATATTCTTGGTCTCAAGCACACTACATAGTTCTACAGAACTCTACCTTGGTGACCCCATATGTCGATGAACACAAGAACAGTCTGCGCTCCAAACACCCGGAGCAGTGCGACGACTGGATTACATGTGAACAGATCAGGACTTTCAGCAGTTGGTTGGAAACACGTCTCAGAGGTGACAACACTATTTGTGATGAGTTGTACTTGTTGTCCAGGGGACCATCTTTGACTGTATTGACTTACAAAGGATACGAGATAAATAGGAATACATTTTACACGATCGCCCAAGATCAAAAGAGCACCAACCAAAACAACGGTGTCCGCTTTGATGCAGCAACCGAGAGCGGAAATGACACATATTATGGTTACATAGTGGACATATGGGAACTTGACTACGGACCTGATTTTAAGGTCCCTTTGTTTTAGTGCAAATGGGTCAATCTGTTAGGCGGCGGGTGACGAACCGTTTGTCCTAGCCAATGATGTGGCACAGGTTATCTATGTAAAGGACATGTCTACCAAACCGAGAAAAAGAAAAGATAAGGAAGCGAATACATCATACGATGAGCCAAAGCGCCACATAGTTCTTTCAGGAAAAAGGGACATCCTGGGAGTGGGCGGCAAGACAGACATGTCTGAAGATTATGAAAAGTTTCATGAAATTCCTCCCTTCAATGTCAAGGCTGACCCAAGCATCCTGATAAACAATGAAGATTATCCATGGTTACGGCGCAATAAGCAAATGACACAAGCGAAGAAAAAGTGAAGATTTTGTCCCGCAACTTTGTAACACACGAACATGCTACCATTGTCCGTTTTGTACATGCACATGCTATGTGGATGAAACTATGATACCATCCCAACTTTCAACTTTTTCAGAGTTCATTTGAAATGCTTTCATGTCTTATGGTTCGGCCCTCGTAATACCATGACCATTAGTCCCTGGCCCATGCCAACTTTCAACTTTCAACTTTCTAAAACTAATGGCACTAACAGAAAGTTTATAATTTTGCTCCTCGCCCCTGGCCCATGACCATTAGTCCCGGTTTGTGCCACAAACCGGGACTAAAGGGTTGGTCCTCGTTGCGGGCAGAGTTTAGTCCCACCTCGCCAACCGAAGGGGGCTCACACCGGTTTATAAGCCCTTCCCTCTCTGCCTTGTTGAGCTCCTCTCAAAGTGAAAATAGATGCCCTAATAGAGAAAAGTTTAACCTAAATTCATAGTGAATTTCTCTGAAATTCATACAAATTTACTAGGAATTTAGGTTGAATTTTCTCTATAAGCGCATCTATTCTCATTTTTTAGTAAGTTAATCACAAACTTGTGATTCAAACAATTTTCAAAGAATTCAAATTTTAACTATTCAAATTTGAAAACTAATGGCACTAACAGAAAGTTTATAATTTTTCTAAAACTAATGGCACTAACAGAAAGTTTATAATTTTGCTAACCTAAAAGCAAACAGAATTAAAAATTAAAGCAAAAAACAAAAGAAAATAAATAATGCAAAAAACAAATAAATAAAACAGGAAAAAAACTATTTTTATAGTAAAGTTAATCAGAAAATAAAATAAATAAAGCAACAAAGAAAACAAAATAACTAAAAAAGTGTTTTCTAATTTGAAAACTAATGGCACTAACAGAAAGTTTATAATTTTTCTAAAACTAATGGCACTAACGGAAAGTTTATAATTTTGCTAACCTAAAAGCAAACATAATTAAAAATTAAAGAAAAAAACAAAAGAAAATAAATAATGCAAAAAACAAATCAAAAAACAGGAAAAAAACTATTTTTATAGTAAAGTTAATCAGAAAATAAAATAAATAAAGCAACAAAGAAAACAAAATAACTAAAAAAGTGTTTTCAAATTTGAAAACTAATGGCACTAACAGAAAGTTTATAATTTTTCTAAAACTAATGGCACTAACAGAAAGTTTATAATTTTTCTAACCTAAAAGCAAACATAATTAAAAATTAAAGCAAAAAACAAAAGAAAATAAATAATGCAAAAAACAAATCAAAAAAACAGGAAAAACTATTTTTATAGTAAAGTTAATCACAAAATAAAATAAATAAAGCAACAAAGAAAACTAAAAAACTAAAAAAGCGTTTTCAAATTTGAAAACTAATGGCATTAACAAAAAGTTCATAATTTTTCTAAAACTAAAAGCATAAAGAATTAAAAAATAAAGTAAAAATCAATAGAAAATAAATAAAGCAACAAAAAAACAAAAAATGCCACCTACTGGGCCACCACGGCCTGAATACGACTAGAAACCCTACCATGGGCCAGGATTCAGGCCCGCAGCAGGCCCAGTAGGCCCACAAGCATTGCAGTGACAGATTAGGCCCGAAAGCCTGCAGTTAAGAGGAGCTCGGGAGGGTGGGCGCAGCAGTGCTTATAAACCACTCCCGAGCCCTCTCAACTAGCGAGGTGGGACTAAACTTTTGGGCGCGGGGCAGCACAAGGCCATTGGTCCCGGTTGGTGGCACCAACCGGGACTCCTGCCATCGCCGCCCCCCTCGAAGTGAGCCCCCCCCCCTTTCCCATGGTCCCGATCGAGTGCGGCCCTTGCTCTCTGCCCCTGCTCCATGGTCGCCGCCGGCCCCGACGCATTGAAGAGCAGAAGGAGAGGAGAAGGAGAGGAGAGGAGAAGGAGTGGAGCAGCAGCAAACTTGAAGGAGTGGAGCAACATCAAATTTTTTGATTGGTTTAGAATAGGTTTTCAGCATGGAATTTGAATCTGGTTCAAATTTCATTTGAATGAAATTTAAAAAATTTAAACTATGGATCAGAAGGTTTTTGGTGAAATGGAGTGTGGGTACTGTCATGAAGTTGGAGTAATTTTTGTGGTTGTAAAAGAGTTAGGAAAATTTAGAATGTGCTAAATATGTCAAAAATGTCAAAAATTTATGTGAAAAAGAATGAGAGGAAAAAGGAAAATAAGAAGAGGAAGAAAAGAGAAGAAGAGGAGAGGAAGAAGAGGAGAAATAAATAAGAAGAAGAAAAAAGAAGAAAAAGAAGAGGAGAAGAAGAAAGGAATAGTGGAGAAGAAGAGAAAATAGAATATATCCTATTTTCTCTTCTTCTCCACTATTCCTTTCTTCTTCTCCTCTTTTTTTTCTTCTTTTTTCTTCGATCTTCTCCTCTAGCTATTCCTTTCTTCTTATCCTCTTTTTTTCTTCTTCTTCTTCTTAATTTTTATCGGGAACGAGGGTGTCGAGGATCGCCGAGGGGTCGAGGGTCGGGAACTAGGGTAGAGGGTCGAGGGTCGTTAAGGGGTCAAGGGTCGAGGGTTTCAGGGTCGAGGGTTCGAGGGTTCTATAGGGTCGAGGGTTCCAGGGCCGTCTAGGGGTCGAGGGTTCCAGGGTCGAGGGTTCGAGGGTTCTATAGGGTCGAGGGTTCCAGGGCCGTCTAGGGGTCGAGGGTTCCAGGGTCGTCGAGGGTTCGAGGGGTCGAGGATCACCGAGGGGTCGAGAGAGGTTTCCTAGTGTCAAAGTATTGAAGAAATCCATGGCTTCATCATTAGCCGGAAGTAACCAGGGCATGACGAAGTCCTCCAAAATTATTTTGGAATGGTGTCCCGGATAGGATAATTTGCCTTTTTGTATGAATTTCAGCAAAGGCCTTCCAAATAACGATATTTGGAAGGTTCTTGCTGAACTTTGTACCAAAAAGCAAATTATCCTGTCTAGGACTCCGTTCCAAAATAACTTTGGAGAGCTTCGTACCATCATGCACATGTTACTTTCGCCTAATGATGAAGACATGGTTTTGTTGAATCCTTTGACACTAGGCAACCTCCCGACCCCTCGGCGATCCTCTCGAACATGAGAGGAAGAAGAGGATAAAAAAGAAGAGGAAGAAGAAAAAAAGAGGAGAAGAAAGAATAGAGGAGAAGATCTCCTCTATTCTTTCTTCTCCTCTTTTTTCTTCTTCTTCCTCTTTTTTTTATCGGGAACGAGGGTCGTCGAGGGACATAGATGTAGTGTCGTCGTTGTCGATATATACCCCCTCCCGATAGCTTCAACACGTGGGGGTCGATATTTACCCCCTCCTTGAAGCGTTCTCGAGGCCACCCCAAACCCTTGAAGCGTTGTCGAGGCCACCCCAAACCCTAGAGAAGCAGCGTCGAGGCCACTAATTAATATATATGATTCCTTACTATGATTAGGTAGCTAGTTCTACGTTTGCCACTAATATATCCATCTGTCATGTTTGAATAATAATTGCCATGTTGTAAATATTTGTAGAAACTATGGACACCGTCCGAGACGAAGCAAAAGAAGCGTTGTTGAGGGACATAATCGCAGAAGGAAGTGATGTCGTCTTGTTGTTTCTCAATGACACCGATGGTCTGGAAGGAGAGGGTGAAGAAGCTGGCTACGGTGACCTAATGCCGGTGCAAGAAGAAGAACATGAGGACGGCTCCAGTGACCCAATGCCGGTGCAAGAAGGAGACCGTGATGACGGCTCCGGTGACCGAACCGAGTCCGGCCAGGTATATATATTAGTTAAGCCTGTGCTGACTAGCTGATTGATGCATTCACTATTTTGGTATGTACACATATTAATTAAGTCTTTCTTCTTTTTTCTAGCCCTCCGGATCGAGCACAACTTCGGCAAAGAGACGAGGCCCGAAGAAAAAGTTGAGCTCGGATGAAAGGTTTGAGATCATAGCAATCGCGCCCGACGGCCAACCGATTGAACCCCTCCGAACAAAGAACACATTTGTTGCTCAGTGCGGGGTTCTGGTTAGGGACGAGATCCCGATAAGCATCCAGCAATGGTTTAAGCCGGGTACAGAAGACCCTGAGGTGTCTTACGTCAATGATATGCAAAAAAAATGATCTTTGGACTGAGCTGAAGTCAAATTTCACCCTACCGCCAGAGGATAATCCACAGAACCCAGTTAAAGAGCAATTAATCAAGTCTTTTGCTCTTAAGAGGATGGCAGAACTATTCAGGAGGTGGAAGAAAGAGCTAAATAAGTTTGTCGAAAATAATGAGACACCAGAATTCAAGGGCAGACATGAGAAGATCAGAGATCACTGGCCCGCATTTGTGGCCCACAAGACATCGGAAAAGAGTAAGAAGATGTCGGCGACAAACAAGCAAAATGCTGCGAAGAAGAAGCTTCACCATCGCACGGGGTCAGGTGGCTACCTCGTAGCCCGGCCTAAGTGGGCCAAGACTGAGAATGATCTGGTTGATAAAGGGATCGAACCAGAGACAATTAACTGGCCAGACCGTTGCCAGACTTGGTTCTTTGGGGCTGGCGGAACCTTGGACCCTGTAACAGGGAAGTGCATTTGGAAGAACGATCAAATGGACATACCAGTCAGGAAGCTTAAGTAGTATACCGAAGCAGCGCAGGAAGGGACGTTCTTTCCAGACAGAGAGAACGACGAGCTCACAATGGCCCTTGGGAATCCTGAGCACCCTGGACGGACACGAGGCAAGCCAGGCTCCATTCCATGGAAGGTTGGGTTTCCGGACGCAGGCGGCTACAAATCCCATGAGAGGAGGAAAAAAGTGCAGCAGCCCCAAGTGCAGGTGCTGCAGGCAAGGGTAGACACGATAGAGGAACGAGAAGCAAATCGCAGCAAACGTATTGCCGAAGCTTCCCCCGAAGCTACCCCGCCATCTCAGCGCAGAAGCAGCGTGGCTTCCACCGAGCTGCTTCAGCCGGAGCATGCCTTGACGGCTCCTGCCAGCTATCCCGTGGATGCTATCACGGAGTCTCAAAATTGCCACCTTATGACACAATGGATGAATTTGAAGGTCAAGGTGGCTGTTGGCTCTGTTTATCCTACTGAACCCGGCGCAACTTTTCACTACCGGCCGATTCCAGAAGGATATGCTAGGGTGATGGTGGATGAAATAACGGAGGGATTTGAGGACCTCCAGCTTGACCACCCTACCGGTGAAGGGGAGACTCGGCTGGGGTCTGCTCTAAAGACTCCATGCCTATGGCGGAAGGAGCTCATCAACCTTCCGAACTGGACACCTCCGCCTCCTCCTTCAGCGAGTCAGGGCACTCCGCCTCCTCCACCGCTTCCTCCTCCGGCGAGTGACGACCAGGGCCCTCGGCCGACTCCTTCTCCGGCGCGTGGCGGCACTCCGCCTCCTTCTCCGCCTGCGTCGGCGCACCCGAGAAGCCAGCCTCCTCCTTCTCCGCCTCGTCAGCATGGGCGGAAGAGACACGCCGCCGCTCCGGCAGCTGCTCCGGCGCGTCGTAGTCCTTCTCCTCCGCCTCGTAAGCAAGTAAAGAAGACAACCACTCCGTCTGCTCGGCCGGCGTCTAGCAGTACAACCAGAGGCGGGAGGACATACAGATTCGGTCCTTCTCTGAAGAGTCCACAGAAATTACCATACGAGAGGACCCCGGAGGAGAACGCGAAGATCGCGCGAACCGAAGTGGATGACTGGTTTAAAGGGTTGAAAGCAAAGAGACATCCACCTCTGGAGGAGAAGGTAGATCCGGTGAAAGTGAAGCGCACTCTGGCTGCCCTGGCAAAACCACCCAAGTCTCCGCCAAAAGGCAACTATGAGCGCATTATTGCAAAGACATGGGCCGAAGCGGAGCGGTCGGGAAGTACAGTCAGTGATCAAAGGCTGAAAGAACGACGAGCAGCTAGGAAACAAATTGCCCAGCTCGGCGAACAAGCGAAGCAATCGTGCCCCCCGCTCAAGGTGCCTAGCGACATCGTCGATCCGAGGATGGTGCCCGGTTATTGCAATGTTGACGATTACCTGCCCGACGATGTACATTATGATCCCATGGAGGTGCAGATACACAGATACGAGTACGGGAAGCCTCTCGTCAAAGATGAAAAATCTTTAACAACGATGATGCGAAGATTACATGATTGGTACTCGAAAATCTGCAGAGAGTCTGAGGGGAGGAATACTTTGTATGCGAGAGTTAAACCGGAGCATGACCTCGTTGGAATTGAACTGTTGCCTATTCCATTTGAGGAGTTCTATCAGTTTTTCAATCAATTGGCCCTCGATAAAACAACGGTCACCTGCTACTGTTTGTAAGTACTACTACTTCTGTCATTAAGTCTCTCTATATAGCTCATCTCTTTCATTGCACGTATTTATAATTATCCTCACTATATTATGCAGATTGAAGATCACCGAATTGAAGAAAAGACAAATCAGTGATATTGGGTTCGTTAACGCATATCTCATAGATGCAACTGAGGTTGAACATCGTCCTAAAGATACCGAGGCTAACTTGCTACGATCATTCAAAAAAAATGAAAACAAAGATATAATACTCTTTCCTTACAACTTCAAGTGAGTGTTACTGTCTTGTGCATATTCAGTTTCCCTTATATATTAGTCCAGGTTATAGTAATGTAATTGATGAGTTATGCATGCGTGCGTAGGTACCACTATATTCTCCTAGAGATTAGGCTTGAGCGGGGAGTAGTAACTGTCTTGGACTCTAAATGAAAAGATCCCCAGGAGTATGCGGACATGACTGAAATCCTCAAGAAGTAAGTTAAATCGATCATTATCCACCATATCAGCAACTTTCTTCATTTCCTGATATCAAGTAATTGTTTTCTTTGTCCGGCAGGGTTTGGAGAAAATTCACCAGAAAAGTTCCGGGACTGCCGAAGGAGCTGGAATTTAGACACTCGAAAGTAAGTACTATAGTAGCATGTTCCGCGCATCTCCTAGCTAGTGATTCAAGCGCTAGTTTCATCAATACCATTTAGCATTCTTGCTTATCAGTTTGATTGACCTCTATTTCTTATAAAGTGGTTGTGGCAGGAACAAGGGAATGATTTCTCTGGATACTACGTCTGCGAGTCCATCCGCCACACGACCTGTGAGCGGGACGGGTACTCTGACGAACAATATGAAGTACGTAAATAACAACATTCACAATTTTATTTTATTACCATCATCTGTGTTGAGTTTCATTTATTCATATATATATGTATTGACCCCCTTCTTCAAATTAGATGTTCCGGAAGCGGGATGAACTCCTAGCACAAGCTCGCATGCGAGCAATTCAAGAGGAATTGGCGGCATTCTTTCTTGACCACGTGATCGCTGAAGACGGAGAATACTATGTGAACCATGAGTCCGTATGATTATATTTGTAAGAGATAATTATTGTATATATGTAGCCGGTAGTGTCGGATAGATATACGAGAACTTGTTGTTCGACCAATCTCTCGGAGAAGGAGAGGTGGTCGATATCACTTCTCTCTGTATGCATATATGTTCATGATGATCTTCTGTTTCCTTCGTTTGCTTACTAGCTAGCTAGCGTGTCTAGTCCTCTCTATACGTATGTATAGTACGTAGCGTCGACCAAGCACGGACATAAGAGAGGACACTTCTCTCTATTAATTATAGCTACCTAACACAATATATGAAACACCTAAATTAACCCCCCAAAACCCCCAACCCCCCCCCCCCCTTTCAAAAAAAAACAAAAACCCCAGCCAAAGAAATGCTGACGCGTGGATGCCTATTGGTCCCGGTTGGTGCCACCAACCGGGACCAAAGGGTCTCCTGCCTGGGCTCCGCGCACAGGCCACGTGGAGGCCCATCTGTCCCGGTTCTAGATTGAATCGGGACTAAAGGGACAGGGCATTAGTTCTGACCCTTTAGTCCCGGTTCCAGAACCGGTACAAAAGGCCCTTACGAACCGGGACTACAAGCCCTTTTTCTACCAGTGTCTGATGATGTGTGAGTAGTTTACCACAGACCTTCAGGTCCATAGTTATTAGCTAGATGGCTTTTCTCTCTCTTTGGATCTCAATACAAAGTTCTCCTCGATCTTCTTGGAGATCTATTCGATGTAATTCTTTTTGCGATGTGTTTGTCGAGATCCGATGAATTGTGGGTTTATGATCAAGATTATCTATGAACAATATTTGATTCTCCTCTGAATTCTTATATGTATGATCTGTTATCTTCGCAAGTCTCTTCGAATTATCAGTTTGGTTTGGCCTACTAGATTGATCTTTCTTGCAATGGGAGAAGTGCTTAGCTTTGGGTTCAATCTTGCGGTGTCCTTTCCCAGTGATAGCAGGGGCAACAAGGCACGTATTGTATTGTTGCCATCGAGGATAAAAAGATGTGGTTTATATCATATTGCTTGAGTTTATCCCTCTACATCATGTCATCTTGCCTAATGCGTTCCTCTATTCTTATGAACTTAATACTCTAGATGCATGCTGGATAGCGGTCAATGTGTGGAGTAATAGTAGTAGATGTAGAATCGTTTCGGTCTACTTGTCGCGAACGTGATGCCTATATACATGATCATGCCTAGATATTCTCATAACTATGCGCTTTTCTATCAATTGCTCGACAGTAATTCGTTCACCCACCGTAAATTATGCTATCTTGAGAGAAGCCACTAGTGAAACCTATGGCCCCCGGGTCTATCTTCCATCATATTATTTTCCTATCAATTTACTATTTCTTCCGTCTTTTATTTTGCAATCTTTACTTTCCAATCTATATCATAAAAATACCAAAAATATTTATCTTATTATCTCTATCAGATCTCACTTTTGCAAGTGGCCATGAAGGGATTGACAACCCCTTTATCGCGTTGGTTGCAAGGTTCTTATTTGTTTGTGTAGGTACGAGGCGACTTGCGTGTAACCTCCTACTGGATTGATACCTTGGTTCTCAAAAACTGAGGGAAATACTTATGCTACTTTGCTGCATCACCCTTTCTTCTTCGACGGAAAACCAACGCATGCTCAAGAGGTAGCAGTCATGTTCATCGGGAAGGGTCTGGCATACCATAGACGGAGGAAACAGGCCTTCTGTTCGACCTCGTATAGTCGATACGGGGTCCTGTTCATTGGGAAGGGTCTGGCGTACCGCAAAACGGAGGAAACGGACTTCTGTTTGGGTGCCTACCATCGAAACGAGGACCTGTTGATCGGGAGGGGTGTGGTGTACCGCAAAACAGAGGAAATGGACTTGTGTTGGAGCGCCTACGGTGAAACAGGGTCCTATTCATCCACCGTCTACTGCCTCGCTCCAGCCTCCACGGGCTACTGTTCAGGCACCTTCGACCTCCTCCAGCCTCCACGGACTACTGTTCATCCATGGCTACTGTTCATCCAGCCTCCATCGGCTGCTATTCATAGAGCCTCCACAGGGTCCTGTTCATCCACCCCAACCGGCTGGGGTGCTGCGGCCTCCTCGGGGTCCTGTTCATCCAGCGGCAACGGCGTACTACCACGGGGGCCTGTTCATCCAACCCCCACCGGGAACTGTTCATCCACAGCCAACCAACCGGCTCGACTCACCACGTCTCGACTTGTTCTACGTACCGCGTGCACGGTAGCAACGGTCACTATTCATCGAGAGGCAAATCAACACCGGCTGGCTACGTCTCGCACGGGGGCTCGATCGGCTTCAGTAAGCAGCAACAGTGATTGATCGCTCGAGTTCAGTTAGCAGCAGTAGCGAAGGAAACGCTCGGGTTCAGTTAGCAGTGAATGAATCGCTCGGGTTCAGTAACGTGCGATCGCTCGGGTTCAGTTAGCCAACTCCTCGAACATATGTGTGTACACTAGAGAAACACGGAAACCTCCATGCATCTCTCGGCCCCGAGCACCCACCGTAACCGGGAACTCCCCAATATTTTCCTCGCCCTCACTTCTACCTTGGTTTTTTCCATCATGGAAGCCCAAAGAATGTCATGCAGCTGCGTCCTCGGCCCACCCAGGACGAAAAGCCCATTTTCTATCATGATTTTTTGTCATAGAAGTAGGAGCCCACCACATCTATGATGATACTGGGTTTTGTCATAATTATCGTTATATAAGTGTCATAAGCATGACATAAAAAAATTCGTTTGGCCCAAAATGTCACGGATGTGTCTTTTTGTAGTGCTCGCCGGAGGCAAAACTCGACGCGGGTGGGTGATAACCCACAAGTATAGGGGATCGCAACAGTTTTCGATGGTAGAGTATTCAACCCAAATTTATAGATTCGACACAAGGGGAGCCAAAGAATATTTGAAGGTATTAGCAGCTGAGTTGTCAATTCAACCACACCTAGAGATTAATTATCTGCAGCAAAGTGATCAGTAGCAAAGTAGTTCGATAGTTTTGATAGTAGTGACAGCAACAATGGTAGCAGTAACAGTGATAACAGTAATAGTAACGCAGCAAGATCAATATAAATAAATTCATAGGCATTGGATCGGTGACTTGTTGGATGATATTCATCATGTGACCGTTATAACCTAGGTTGATACGGCACTAGCTCCAGTTCATCGATATAATGTAGGCATGTATTCCATAAATAGTCATATGTGCTTTATTAAAGGAACTTGCATGCCATCTTTTGTCCTACCCTCCCGTGGTAGCGGGGTCCATATTGGAAACTAAGGGATATTAAGGCCTCCTTTTAATAGAGAACCAGAACAAAGCACTAACACATAGTGAATACATGAACTCCTCAAACTATGGTCATCACCGGGAGTGGGCCTGGTTGTTGTCACTCCGGGGTTGCCGGATCATAACACGTAGTAGGTGACTATAACTTGCAAGATCGGATCTAAAACATGGATATAATGATGAATTCATAAATGGTTCAGATCTGAGTTCATGGCACCCGGGCCCAAAGTGACAAGCATTAAGCATAGCAAAGTCATAGCAACATCAATCTAAGAACATAATGGATACTAGGGATCAGGCCCTAACAAAACTAACTCGATTACATGATGAATCTCATCCAAGTCCTCACCGACCATCGAGCCTACGAAGGAACTACTCGCTCCCGATGGGGAGCATCATGGAATTGGCGATGGAGATTGGTTGGTGATGACGAAGAACGAAGACCCCCCTCTCCGGAGCCCCAAACGGACTCCAGATCTGCCCTCCTGAGGAAGAATAGGGCTTGGCGGCGGCTCCGTCTCGTCAAATGCGATAATTCTTTTTCCTTGATTTTTTTCTGGAAATATGTGAATTTATAGTATCAGGGGGGTCGTCAGCGGGGCCACCAGGTGGGTACAACCCACCTGGGCGCGCCAGGAGAGGGGGGCGCGCCCTGGTGGGTTGTGCCCAACCAGGGGCCCCTCTATGGTGGTTGTTGGCTCCAAAAATCTTCTTTTATTCCATAAAAAATCCTCGCAAAGTTTCACTTCATTCCGAAAACTTTTATTTCTGCACAAAAACAACACCATGGTAGTTCTGCTGAAAACAGCGTCACTCCGGGGTTAGTTTCATTCAAATCATGCAAATTAGAGTCCAAAACAAGAGGAAAAGCATGAGGAAAAGTAGATATGTTGGAGACATATCAGTAGGGGTGGGGTTACCTAGAGGGATGGCCGGGGGCGGCGGAAGATCGGAGGTGGTGGGCGGTTATGGGGAGGGCGGGGGCCAGTGGTTTGGCCAGCGACCCGTGCGGTGGTCTTTAGGGGAAGAATAAGAGGCAAGGAAGAACAAGGGTTAGGAGACGTAGGATCTTCATCCAATCGCCTGAAATGGTCGACTGACCCAAATGACGGAAGTCAGGCGACTTGCATGTAGACATTCCCATATATTCAGTACTATTGTAGGTGCAAGCAGTGCTCCTCAACCCATCAAGCTAAACAACATGCACTCATAATTCCAAAGTCAGTTTCTCAAATACGAATCTGTTATGATGCTGACATGTACTAAAACAGAGAATGTTTAATTGGTCAATTAATATTCCTACTTTACTTTCGAAAAGCACATGCGCCACATATCGAGGGACAGCAAGGAGTTGCGTTCTTTATGCGCTCTGGTTCATCATGTGTTGCCAACCAACATTTTATTATCCAAAATCTGCTTTCTCTTCTTTAGCATGCTCCTCTTCTGTTCTTCCTTTGTAAGTACTCTCTCCGTACCTAAATATAAGTCTTTGTAGAGATTCCTCCATGGACTACATATGGAGCAAAACGAGTGAATCTACACACAAAAATGTATCTATATACATCCGTATGTGATCCATAGTGGAATCTCTACAAAGATTTGTATTTAGGAACAGAGGGAGTATAATAGTTGTATAGTATGTTCTTTGTAGTGAAGAGGAGCAGGGACATTTGCAGTGTACAGGTCTATTCGGTCGCTTGTCATGGACACTTTCAACTCTTTGTGTTGGTCTTCATGTCGATTGTCATGGACGCTTTCAACTCTTCGTATTCGATCGTATGTGTCACCTTTGAGAGTTAGACTGATAGTAACAGTACCGCGCCTTCAGTTGTAGAGAGCTGGTATGCGAAGCCTTTCTAGCCGTACCGGCAATACTAGCACATATATTCCAGCAACTTTCCTGATTTTACTCCTGATGCTTAGGGTTTTCCCATTATATCTACACTACGATCTGTGTAGGTGCTTTGTGTCCTACTAGCAGCAGTCCACCCTTTAAAGCTAAATAACACACCAATCATACGTCCTAAGGTTCTTCAAATATGAATGTGATATGATACTAACATTAGCTAACAGACACACATTTAATTGGTTAGCTAATGCTCCCACTTGAGTTTCCAAATGCATTTGGCCACATATAGAGAGACATCATGGAATTGCATTTCTTAAGGCGCTCTGACTCATCATGGGTGGGCAACCAACATTGCATAGAAAGAAGGGGAATCTCAATAATATGCTTCCCCTTCTATTCTTTAACATGTTTGTCTTCTGTTCTTCTTTAGTAAGTACAGTATGTTCCTTGTCACGAAGGGGAGCAGGGACATCTGCAGTCGACAACTCTATTAGGCCGGTTCTGCTACATGATTTTGCACTTCGAGTTGGTCTGTCATAATATCCCGGGAATTGTGGGAGCCATGCGGTCTTTGATAGACTAAACTGATAGTAGTAGTTGTGCGCCTTCAGATGAATATAGCTGGCCTGTAGGTGATCGATAGGCTGCATATTAGTAGCGGCAAAACCCTGTATTTTCCAGCCAGTTCCGCTTTCCCGATTTATTTATGGTGGTTATGGTGTACCCCTATTATCTACACTATGATCTGCCTACTGGATCTGCGCTCTCATTATCATGGTTTGGCAATAAACTTTCTATACGGTATATTATGAACCTATCATCTGCCAACTATCCTTACATATGGACCTCCCAACAGGGGGCCTATTTTTTGTGTAGTTGTGCCAGATTATATTAATCTACTCACCATATTACAACACACATGGGCTCTCTCATCAGAATCCAGTGATAGCACACAAGGGTTTACAGGGAGCCCCTATTATATTACAATATCCTCTGCATTACAAAGATAATCTCACTATTATTTATGTTTTCATGCTTTTTTGATATTGTACGTAATCACAATGAATATAAGAGTGTGCACATCAGAAGAATATTGCAGAACAGTTCAATGGATAACAAACTTGGCATCAAGGGCTTGAGGTCCATTATGGATGCAATGAAACCCACATGCTCCCGGCCTATAGACTCGTATTCAGAATATGATCCTAATGACTATTCTAAGCTCAAGGAGTCAAAGGCAGATGGCCTATCATGTTCACCCAATAAGGTGCCTGTTCTAATTTGGCAAGGATTTATTGGTTGCACATATCTTGCATAAGGTGTCTTGCATTTCTTTTTCTTCGTTGCACCTCCATCTGCTTAGTTTACTCATGATATATGTGAAGATGCCATGCCCATCCATTATCAACACCTATTCCCACTACTAGGGAAAACCTTATACACAGAACTTTAGCAGTAGCGAGGGTCAAAAAAGCACGCTGGTGCTAAGTAGCAGTAGCGCCCCTCTGCAAACCGCGCTACAGATAAAGTTCTAGCAGTAGCGCGTCTCGTCCTAAACACGTTACTACAACAATTCCCACGGCTTAGCCGATAGGCTACACATAGTAGTAGCGACCTAAAACGAACCGCGCTACCGCTACTTTATTTGTAGCAGCGCATTTTAATATAAACTCACTACTGCTAAAGGATATAAAATTAAATGGAAAGCAAATAGAAAGGTAATTGAAAATGAAAGAAATAGAATAAGGTGAAAGGAAAAAAATAAAATGTGAAGAAAACTAAATGAAAAGGGGGAAAAGAGAAAGGAAAGCAGTAGCGTGTATCCCAGAACGCGCTTTAGCTAACCTAGCAGTAGCGCCTTTTCTGGAACGCGCTACTGCTACTTCTGACTTAACCACGGGGTTCGTCCTTCCCCACGGCCACTTCCCCCAAATCCAACTCTCCACTCTCACCGCCGCTGTCGCCCGTCGCCCGCCGCGCGCTCTCCGCACACCCTCTACGCCGCCTCCGACCCCAGATTCAACGCCGCCCCTGCCCCCGACCTTCAACGCCGCCTCGGACGCCGCCCCCGCCCCCCGACCTTCAACGCCGCCTCGGACGCCGCCCCCGACCCCGACCTCGACGCCGCCTGCCCCTCGCTCGTCGCAGGCACCCGATCGAGGTGAGCACGCCTGCTCCTCCCTCTCCCCTACCTCTGCCTAGGGTTTCTTTATTTTTTAGTTGCATCAAATTAGTTAGGGTTCATGTAAGGGTTGAAACGAATCGGATGCGGATGCGGCTCAAATGAGTTAGGGTTCATGTAAGGGTGGAAACGAATCAAATTTCTAAGATGAATCATAAAACGAGTAAAATTTGACCACTTATTTCACTTTATAGTTGGATAATTGGAATATCCGCTACCACTTTCCACCCCTAGGTTTATCAAATTAGATGGTAATTAGGGTAGTAGTTCCTAGGTACTCCCTCCATTCCTAAATATAAGTCTTCATAGAGATTTCACTATGAACCACATACGGATATATATAGATGCATTTTAGTGTAGATTCACTCATTTTGCTCCATATGTAGTCCATAGTGTAATCTCTACAAAGACTTATATTTAGGAACGGAGGGAGTACTAATTAGTTAGTAAGAACTTGTTGCTATTTTTATTTATAGTAAGTTTATTTTTAGTAAGAACTAGTTGAATTAATAGAACTAGTTAGTAAGAACTTGTTGCTATTTTTTTAGTTAAAGCCATTTTTCTCGCATCGACGTGGACGATGCCTATCCTGCATCCTCATCGTCGAGTCGGCGGAGGACGACACCTGCTTGACCAGATGGGCCATGTCCGGGACTGGGCTCCGCCGGGGTGGTACTGGGAGGCGCTACCTACCGGGGGCGCAGGTTGGTGAGGAGGCAGCCTGTCGTTAACCCGAACCTTCTTTGGTGGCGGTCGCGTGGGCCAGTGACTGTCCAGAGGCTCGAGGACTCCACGGAGGTGGTGCGTCACCGTGTCAGTGAGGAGGATGTGCACGTCCGTCGCTACTTGTTTGCGTTGGAGCACAGGTTCTCCAGGGATCTCACTGGAGCTATGATCCCGTGATGGTTCCTTCTCTGTGGGTGTCCACCGCTCGCGCCGATACCCGTCGTGTGCTAGGGTTTTAGTTGTATTAGTGATGTTATATGTATGACACTATTTGGGATGTATTAGTGATAATATTCAACGATGTACGGACGCATGAGATGATTTACTTTTGCTTATTGAATGCATGCTAATTTGAGTCCTATAAGATATTTTGAAATGTATATCTTGTGTTACTCAATATCCAAGTGGCCGGTCATGTTTGCAGGTTACACCTCCGAGTGGCCTATGTTTTGCCGGAGTGTTGATTCATTTCTTCTGACAAATTTCAGGCGCTCGATATGTCCTATTTTAGCAAAGGTCATGCCAGATTTTTCCGTGAATTTTGGCATGAGTTGTGCCAGAATATGTAGGAAATATCGAGTGCCCCAGATTTGTGTGTTGAGTATCCTGGTAGTTGTCTTCGATCGATTTTCAATTAATGTTTTAACTATGAACATAGGAAATGTCTGACGACGAAAAGGATTTCGGTATTTGCAAATACTGTGAAGACGAGCGCGGCCTATGCGACAGAATCTTCCTAGATGATGATAGGCGCTTCAGCATCAAGCTGGACGAGAACTTTGAAGTGGATACAGTAAGTCACAACGACAAGTCTTTTTTCGTAATTAAGCATGACATCTGCTTCATTTGCTTCAACTTATATTTTTTTACTATTGTACTAGCGTATCCCCTTCCATGCAAGAGTTTTTGTATTGGATAAGATAGGTTTCAGTCATACTATGGAGGTAAAGAAAGTTTACTTGATGACCGAGCATGGTTATATTTTCCACGCAAAATTATACAATTCAGACGACTACACCTATTTTGGATGCAAAACATGGCGAGCACTATGCAAGACTTATGCATTTGAGCCTAGTATGTTTATCACCTTTGATATTCATCCGGAAGATGATATTGAAGGTAATACCGACATCTGGGTCGATGTGCAGACGCCTCCAGTTATACCATTATGTAAGTTTCTCAACCATATTTATGTCTTTGATATTGTTTATTCAAAAATAGTTGACAACTAATTTGTATTGTCAGCTTATTTCGATGCAAGCAAACATGTCCTGGGCTTGGTAGACAGGACCTACTACTGTCCCGAGGCTGAACTCAACTGCGAGGAGCTAAGTCATTATGTTTCATGACTTGAGGATCTTGATACTGTCAAGACAAATTTTCTTCCTGCATTTAGAAATGTTAGTACTGAAAATGTGCGACCAATAGTGTTTGTAATGAACTACGGTCACATCTATTTAGGAAGGATGGTAAGATTTTTACTATTTGTCCTCAGTGCATCTTTTCCATACATTATTTTTGAAGCTAAACTTCATTTCTAAGTATGTTACCATACGATGTTCTTCAACAGGGACTCCCGATGAATGTTGTGCCTTATGGGATCGAGACTAAAGGTACCATGAGTATTATTAGCTTACGGCCAAGATATCCTACAGATTACTTTAGTGCATTCAAGATTAGCGACGGATGCTTAATAGTGCAAGACTGGACCAAATATGCGATGGGGGAGCGCAGAGAAGTACTAGGGGGCAGCAAACAGATGCGCTACCCACGATTAGGAGACAGGTTCATCTGCATGCTCCAACTTGATCAAGGAGGAGAGCTACACATATTTTACGTTATTTTACCTAAGAGAGAGCAGCAGGAGTGATTAGCTAGCTAGAAATGAGTTTGACGATGATGATGTGCTACACTATTACTATGATGATAAAATAGCTAGTGTTGGTGGTAATGACTATGATGATTATTATTAGCTAGTGTTAGTGGTGATTAAATAAATACTGTTGGTGGTAATGACTATGATGATGATTAAATAGCTTGTGCTGGCGGATTAGATTCAAGTGGAGGCAACATGTGGTGCACATCGAAAGTACTACTAGTCCAAACTAGATCAAGCTTGGATTAGTTGTATACTTTTGACATGCACCACATATTGCCTCCACTTGAACCTAATCCACCTTCATTTGACACACTGTTATGGACATAATGATGTAAACCTCATAACTGGTATTATACCAATATTTGTCCTATGGTGCATAAATACACTAAAAATAAAAAAAATAAAAAAAGAATACTAGTAGTGATGGCGAGAAAACACGCTGCCAGTAGTTACATTAGCAGTAGCGCGGGAGTGAACAAATGTTGCAGCTATTTTCCCTAGCAGTAGCGCGTGCGAGCACGCGTTACTGCTAAGCAATAGCTGTAGCGCCTTATTAGTAGCGCGCCTACCCGCGCTACTAGTGAGCACAAAACCCGCGCTGCTGCTAGCCTTTTCCCTAGTAGTGTCCATTTGTCGTCATACCATGTTTTTCCATTCAAATGTTGTTCTTGTGTTTCAGACATCCAAAAGGAAGAGGGTGATTGCAGAATCTGAAGGAGTACAAGCAAAGTCCTTGAAAAAGGTGGTGCTACCGGAGAAATCACATAGCACCCCACGTATATTGGTGATAGAACCAGCGCCGCAAAACCTAGGATATCGCAACTATGCTGGTCGCTGCTTTGCTCTTGTGAGTACCTACTGTCCTATCGTTGTCCTTACATTCATACTAGGTGGATTATGTAACATCATTGTGCATTATAGCTAGCTTATCCACTATTCGCTCCAAATTATCAGATCTATATTAATGCTTAAATTAATGTAGAATAAACCCAATGCTTATGAAGAAATTTAGTTCTGCATTGTTCTTGTAAGTATATGATGTCCTTCATCATTGTACTTATATTTGTCAGCTAGTTCTTCATGTACACTTTGCAGCTTATTTTCCCTTGTCCTCCATTTTCTACACATCAGATCTAGATTTACTCTTGCCAAAATATTAAATAAAACCAATGTTACTGAAGAAGTTTAACTCTACATTGCTCTTGTCAATGCCTTTTCCTTGTATGATGTATTTACATTTGTACTCTGCATCTTAAGTTAAATAATCGCCATTTGTTCCTCTATTTTCACATCTTTATTTACTCTTAACAAAATTTAGAATAAAGCCAATGCTCTTGAAGAAGAGTGTGCGGTTAACTTCTTGAATTGCCCCCCCCCCATCAATATGGACAAGGGCTTTATAGAGCCTGTCTTCACTACTAATGTAAGTTTGTCCTCCTCGAGCCTTCAAACTTTGTTGTGTATATTTGGATAGCTATGAGCGCAAATGCTAATTATTTTTGTCGTCTACATCAAATTGCTTGTTCAAAGTTTATAAAGAAGAAGTACATAAACATAAGTTTGTCCTTCTCAATTTCAGTCTTTAGTTGTACAACCTAGTTCCTTACTCGAACCATGTAAATTAAACTAAACATAGCAAGTTATCTTCTTTAGCACTATGTGTATTCTTGTGTTCTTGATATGTAATCCAGTGGTGTGGTGAAACTACCAACAACAGAACAATGTCATATCCTGCTATGTCTCAACTATGAACAATGCCATATTGTATTAATGTTATTTAAATCGTTTCTCTTTATTTACCAATCTGAAATGGTATAAATTGACAGTACACTCACCATTCATGCTTATATGTTGTTTAGAACTACATGTATGCTTGTGTTCTTGATCTATAATCCAGTGGTCTGGTGAAGCTAGCCGCTCCTGCACAATGCCATTTCCTGTCATCTTAACTATGAATAATGCCTATTATGTTAATGCTATTTTAAACCGTGTCTCTTTATTTCTGACAAAGAAATGAGATGAATTGACAGCGTTGATGCTTATACATGCAAAACATGTTATCTACCTACTTGTTTCTCTTTCAGGGTGACAACACTGCTGCTAGGAAGAACTGCCACAATGATAGTGAGACGAACCCATTGTTTGTCCCTCTAACACATATTCCAAAGAAGAAGGCAACACATCTTGAGGGTAGGGATACAACCACGAAGTCATATCTTGATGTAGTGTCGAACTTACTCAGTGACACAAGCTCGATGAAGTCGCCGCCTGAATCTGTTCGACTTCTTCAGTCTGAAATTCAAGCAAAAAGACATGCTTCCGCTCAAATCCGACTGGAACTCCAATCTCTATGCAAGATTAACCGTAAGTACATGACGTCTATTGATGCTATGCAACTTAAGTTGGTGGATATAAGGGCCAAAGGAGCACAGTCTCATCAGGTTGCTAAGCTGCGTGTGCAATAGCTCCTGGGTCGGGCTAACCTTTCTTGAACTGTGTTGAAGTGTTGTTGATACATCTCCAACGTATCTATAATTTTTTATTGTTCCATGCTTTTATATTATCTGTTTTGGATGTTTAATGGGCTTTATTATACACTTTCATATTATTTTTGGGACTAACCTACTAACCAAAGGCCCAGTGCAAATTGCTGTTTTTTTGCCTATTTCAGTGTTTCGCAGAAAAGGAATATCAAACGGAATCCAAACGGAATGAAACCTTCAGGAGAGTGATTTTTGGAACAAACGCAATCCAGGAGACTTGGAGTGGACGTTAAGAAGGAAATGAGGAGGCCACAAGGAAGGAGGGCGAGCCCAGGGGGTAGGCGTGCCCCCCACCCTCGTGGGCCCCTCGTGGCTCCCCTGACCGACTTCTTTCGCCTATATATACTCATATACCCCGAAAACATCCGAGAGCACCACGAAACTCTATTTCCACCACCGCAACCTTCTGTACCCATGAGATCTCATCTTGGGGCCTTTTCCGGTGCTCCGCCGGAGGGGGAATCGATCATGGAGGGCTTCTACATCAACACCATAGCCTCTCCGATGATGGGTGAGTAGTTTACCACAGACCTCCGGGTCTATAGTTATTAGCTAGATGCTTCTTCTCTCTCTTTGGATCTCAATACAAAGTTCTCCTTGATCTCCTTGGAGATCTATTCGATGTAATTCTTTTTGCGGTGTGTTTGTCGAGATCCGATGAATTGTG
The DNA here is from genome assembly GCF_056163025.1 of Triticum urartu. Taxonomy (NCBI): domain Eukaryota; kingdom Viridiplantae; phylum Streptophyta; class Magnoliopsida; order Poales; family Poaceae; genus Triticum; species Triticum urartu. Next base: position 700,027,694 of record NC_141874.1, on the reverse strand, counting down.
GGTTTATGATCAAGATTATCTATTAACAATATTTGAAACTCCTCTGAATTCTTTTATGTATGATTTATTATCTTTGCAAGTCTCTTCGAATTATTAGTTTGGTTTGGCCTACTAGATTGATCTTTCTTGTAATGGGAGAAATGCTTAGCTTTGGGTTCAATCTTGCGATGTCCTTTCCCAGTGACAGTAGGGGCAGCAAGGCACATATTGTATTGTTGCGATCGAGGATAAAAAGATGGGGTTTATATCATATTGCTTGAGTTTATCCCTCTACATCATGTCATCTTGCCTAATGTGTTACTTTGTTCTTATGAACTTAATACTATAGATGCATGCTGGATAGCGGTCGATGTGTGGAGTAATAGTAGTAGATGTAGAATCGTTTCGGTCTACTTGTCACGGACGTGATGCCTATATACATGATCAGACCTAGATATTCTCATAACTATGCACTTTTCTATCAATTGCTCAACAGTAATTTGTTCACCCACCGTAATACTTATGCTATCTTGAGAGAAGCCACTAGTGAAACCTGATGTCTACTATGCACCCTTCTTCTTGTAGACGATGTTGGGCCTCCAAGTGCAGAGGTTTGTAGGACAGTAGCAAATTTCCCTCAAGTGGATTACCTAAGGTTTATCAATCCATGGGAGACGTCGGATGAAGATGGTCTCTCTCAAGCAACCCTGCAACCAAATAACAAAGAGTCTCTTGTGTCCGCAACACACCCAATACAATGGTAAATTGTATAGGTGCACTAGTTCGGCGAAGAGATGGTGATACAAGTGCAATATGGATGGTGGATATAGGTTTTAGTAATGTGAAAATATAAAAACAGTCATGTGTACAAAAGTATCCGTATATTAGTAATCTGCTAGTATGTCACTAGTTTGGTACAAGTAATCTGCTAGTATATCATGCATATTAGTAACCTCTACAATAAAAGCTAAGTATGGAGAACTTGGCAGATTGCTTTACCTTTTTCTAGTTCTTCTAATTCTTCCAAGTTCTCCTTGATGTCGACGGGATCTGTTGACCTTCTCAGCCAGTCTTGCGTACAAACTAAAGCTTGTACCATAAATGGAGTTAGAGATGTCCTAAAGTCATCAAGTATGCGTCCACTTGTGCTAAAGGCTGAATCGGAAGCAACCATTGTAATGGGGATAGCAAGAATATCACGAGCCATATTTCCCAAGATTGGGAACCTAGATGAATTCTCTTTCCACCATCCTAGGATGTCAATTTTTTGTCAGGGTCTTCGGAGTCTTCAGCAAGGTATTCTTCAAGCTCGGATTTACTACTTGCACTTCCCCCACTATTATTTTGCCTCAACTTGTTTGCAATCAGCTACTTCATCATACTTGCTCCTCCTCCTTCTAATGTTACTTGGCTATAGGTTGGTGTTGTTGGTTCTGGTGTAGTTAATCTTACTCGGTATTCTTCAAAAAACTCATGAACACATTTGTTGACAGCATACCACACCTTCTCTTTACACTCAATACCAAATATTTCCAAAGTAGTCAGCCTAGTGAAATCAGATAGCTTATACCTTGGATCAAGAGCTGCAGCAACGAAAATTAGCAAGTTGAGATTTTTCCTTCACCTTCTCCTCTTTCTCCTTCTTCCCTTTACCTCTTTCATTCACAATAGGATCCTTCTCCTTCGCCTTTTCATTCTCATGCCAAGACCCCCAATACTTGTCAAACTTTTCTTTCATCCTTTCTGCCATAGCTTTTTGTAATGGATCTATACTGCTCATCCAATTTTGAACCAAGATGTGTACATTGCCAACCTCAAAATAAAGTTGTTGGAAGTGACATGAAGTGAGGATGACACATGAACGGTAAGATTATAAAAATGCCCAAGGAAGGCATCCATTTTCTTAGCATTTTCCCAATCCATCTCATCTAGATACCCAAATCCTCCTTTCTCTTCAGACAAGTCCAATGCATACAATGGGTCATCTTCACAATACCTTGTAAACACCTTCACATAGATGATGGTAGCCTTCAACATTATGTAAGTTGAGTTCCATCGAGTGCATACATCTAGGTTCAAGAATGCCTTGCTCTCAACTTTCTCTTCCAATGCTAGCTCCTCGAATTTTACCAATCGAGAAGTCCCATTCTTGATGTATCGCACAGCAGCTCGAACACGTTTGATTGAAAGTTCAACTTCTTTTAGGCCATCTTGTACAATGAGGTTGACAATGTGTGCCGCGCATCTCATATGCAGAAACTTTCCAACAGCTATGCTAGTTTTAGCGTCAACCAAGCACTTTCTCAAGTGAACAATGCAGCCATCATTATTGCTTGCATTATCCATGGTGATTGTCATAACTCTCTCTAACCCCCATTCCATCAAGCATCTCTGCAAGTTCTTCCCAAGATCCTTCCCCTTGTGGCCCTTCACCATAATGAAATCGATAATCTTCTTATGATATTTCCAGTCTTCGTCAATAAAGTGTGCAGTCACTACCATATAGTCGTCTTGCTGCTGAGAAGTTGATACATCTCCAACGTATCTACAATTTATGAAGTATTCATGCGATTATATTATCCTTCTAGGATGTTTTATATGCATTTATATGCTATATTATATGATTTTTTTGGACTAACCTATTAACCTAGAGCCCAGTGCCAGTTTCTGTTTTTCCTTGTATTTGAGTATCGCAGAAAAGGAAAACCAAACGGATTCCAATTGACTTGAAAATTGATGGAGCTTATTTTTTGGACCAGAGGGCCACGGAGTCAAAGAGTTGGGCCAGAAGAGTCTCAGGCTGCCCACGAGAGTGGGGGCGCGCCCACCCCCCTTGGCGCACCTCCCTGCCTCGTGGACAGCCCGGAGACCCCCCTGACTTGTTCTCGACGCCAAAACCTCTTATATATACCCAAACTTCTAGAAAGAAACCTAGATCGGGAGTTCCGCCGCCGCAAGCCTCTGAGTCCACCGAAAACCAATCTAGACCCGTTCCGGCACCCTGCCGGAGGGGGGATCCCTCACCGATGGCCATCTCCATCATCCCGACGCTCTCCATTATGAGGAGGGAGTAGTTCACCCTCGGGGCTGAGGGTATGTACCATTAGCTATGCGTTTGATCTCTCTCTCTCTCTCTCTCGTGTTCTTGAGATAGTACGATCTTGATGTACCGCGAGCTTTGCTATTATAGTTGGATCTTATGATGTTCCTCCCCCTCTACTCTCTTGTGATGGACTGAGTTTTCCCTTTGAAGTTATCTTATTGGATTGAGTCTTTAAGGATTTGAGAACACTTGATGTCTTGCATGTGCTTATCTCTGGTGACAATGGGATATTCACGTGATCCACTTGATGTATGTTTTGGTGATCAACTTGCGGGTTCCACTCGTGAACTTATGCATAGGGGTTGGCACACATTTTCGTCTTGACTCTTCGGTAGAAACTTTGGGGCACTCTTTGAAGTTCTATGTGTTGGTTGAATAGATGAATCTGAGATTGTTTGATGCATATCATATAATCATACCCATGGATACTTGAGGTGACATTGGAGTATCTAGGTGACATTAGGGTTTTGGTTGATTTGTGTCTTAAGGTGTTATTCTAGTATGGACTCTATGATAGATCGATCCGAAAGAATAACTTTGAGGTGGTTTCGTACCCTACAATAATCTCTTTGTTTGTTCTCCTCTATTAGTGACTTTGGAGTGACTCTTTGTTGCATGTTGAGGGATAGTTATATGATCCAATTATGTTATTATTGTTGGGAGAACTTGCACTAGTGAAAGTATGAACCTTAGGCCTTGTTTCGACGCATTGCAATACCATTTGTGCTCACTTTTATCATTAGTTACCTTGCTGTTTTTATATTTTCAGATTAAAAATACCTATATCTACCATCCATATTGCACTTGTATCACCATCTCTTCGCCGGACTAGTGCACCTATACAGTTTACCATTGTATTGGGTGTGTTGGGGACACAAGAGACTCTTTGTTATTTGCTTGCAGGGTTGCTTGAGAGAGACCATCTTCATCCTATGCCTCCCACAGATTGATAAACCTTAGGTCATCCACTTGAGGGAAATTTGCTACTGTCCTACAAACCTCTGCACTTGGAGGCCCAACAACGTCTACAAGAAGAAGGTTTCATAGTAGACATCGGAAGTACAGCAATCCGTAGTTACGCAACACTTCCACAATTCTCTTTGAAAAACCTTTTCAACTTCGCCTTCCCATCTAGATAGATCTTGACAGTGTCCCTGGTACAAGTTCTTCTTAATGGTGGACTAAAGCGGGGGCAAGCAACTGAAATGAACTTTCTGAATCCAGATTTCTCACCAAATGCAAAAGGCAGCTCATCTTCTATGACCATTACAACAAATGCCTTCCTAACTGCCTCTGCATCATATCTCCAAGTGTTGATGCCATTTCCCGGGGTTGCTTGCAAAGTGGTCTGATTTGGATCCATCTTCCTACTCGGATTGCGCTTGCATATATCGAAGTGCCTACGCATTGCTGTTGTCCCATTGCATGATGTAGTAGCTTGAATTGGTCGGTCATAATACTTGCACTTTCCTTCCTTCACTAACGCCTAATCATCAAAAACTTTGGTGAAATGCTCCCAGATTAGTGATCTTGACGCCATCTGCCTCCGTCCTTTTGGCTTGTCATCTTGAGCAGCTTCTAGATTGGCATCCTCGACGATTGTTGGTTCAACATCTTCATCTTCAATAATACTACGCAAAATGGATTCATCTCCTGCTTCTGCAGCTGCTGCTTCTTCATCCGCCTCTGCCTCTACACTCATAAGTGCATCTTCATTCTCATTTAGTTCCTCATCATGTTCAGAAAACATCTAAAAAAAGAGGACATTGGTTTGTCAAACAACATTGACCTGATCAAATCACAACATAAATATACACCATGTATATATATTTTTTCAGGAAACAAGCACAAATGCATTACTATGTATGCAGTACTAAAGTATTGAAGCTGCTAACATTTGACACAAAACAAGCACAAATACAGTGTTCTATTTGTTGTCCCCAAGTGCTAACATTTGACACAAAGCAAGGGCATGTATTGCCTACAAAATACATTCTGCAGGAGTGCTTATTTTCGTTGGAATCACAGGTTTACAGAGAGATGGCGTAGCCCACCTTCAGCTGTGAGTGTCCTGGAAGAGGACGGGTAGTGGTGAGTCGTGACGTACTGCGGTGGTTGAACTGGTTGTCGGGAGGTGGAGCACCGGCGGAGAACAGCTGCGAGGCGGTAGAGCGACCGACGGGAGGTTGAGGTTGGCGGCGGCGCGAGGCGACAGTGTTCACGGTCAGGGCCGCCGCTCGCAGCGCCCGTCTTCACCTGCTAGGGCTGCCGCTTGGGCGCTGTTCTTCACCGGCCAGGGCCGCCGCTCAGGCGTCGGTCTTTGTTCTGGGGTGCGCGGCGCGCATCGAGCCAAGCAGCAGGCGGCGGCTAGGGTTAGCAGTGGGAGAACGAGAGATTTGTTGTCGGTGGCTTCCATGAATCGGGATGTGAGGTCGTGTACTAGACTTTGTAGTTGGGTGTTGTGCGTGACCATTGGGCTTGGCCGGACGGGCCTTAGGATGGGCTTTTATTAATCGGTCTATACGGGTTATTCGGTCCTAAACAAAGCATGGCCGATCAGACTGAAACTAGTTCGGTCTTCTATTTGCACAGACCGTTTTTTATACGGTCTTTTCTAATTTGGTCTTTTCGGGTTCGGTCTTGGTCTTTTTGGGTTCGGTTTCTGTCTTCGGTTTTTATGCCCGGGGCAATTTCTGGTGACCCGATAAGTACCCGGTACCCCCCGAAACACTTTTGGTGTCTGAATACCATCATCCTATATATCAATCTTTACCTCTCGACCATCTCGAGACTCCTCGTCATGTTCGTGATCTCATCCGGGACTGCTAACAGCATTCGGTCACCAAATCACATAACTCATATAATACTATATTGTCATAGAACGTTAAGCGTGCGGACCCTACGGGTTCGAGAACTATGTAGACATGACCAAGACACCTCTCCGGTCAATAAACAATAGCAGAACCTGGATGCCAATATTGGCTCCTACATATTCTACGAAGATCTTTATCGGTCGAACCGTTATGACAACATACGTAATTCCTTCTGTCCATCGGTATGTTACTTGCCCGATATTCGATCATCGGTATCTTCATACCTAGTTCAATCTCGTTACTGGCAAGTCTCTTTACTCATTCTGTAATACATCACCTCGTGACTAACTCCTTAGTCGTTTGCTTGCAAGCTTGTGATGTGTATTATCGAGAGGGCCCAGAGATACTTCTCCGATACTCGGAGTAACAAATCCTAATCTCGATCTATGCCAACTCAACAAACACCTTCAGAGATACCTGTAGAGCATCTTTATAATCACCCAGTTACGTTGTGATGTTTGATAGCACACAAGGCATTCCTCCAGTATCCGGGAGTTGCATAATCTCATAGTCGAAGGAATATGTATTTGACATGAAGAAAGCAATAGCAATAAAACTGAAAAATCATTCTGCTAAGCTAATGGATGGGTCTTGTCCATCACATCATTCTCCCAATGATGTAATCCCATTATCAAATGACAATTCATGTCCATGGTTAGGAAACCTTAACCATCTTTGATCAATGAGCTAGTCTAGTAGAGGCTCACTAGGAACATGGTGTTTGTTTATGTATTCACACATATATTAAGGTTTCTGATCAACACAATTCTAGCATGAATAATAAATGTTTATCATGAATAAGGAAATATAAAATAACAAGTTTACTATTGCCTCTAGGGCATATTTTCTTCAAAAATGACTTATATACCAGAAGACGGGCACCGGAGGTGGGCCGAGGAGGGCACAACCCACCAGGGCACGCTTGGGCTCCCCAGCGCGCCCGGGTGGGCTGTGGGCCCCCTCTGGTAGTTGTTTGCTCCAATATTCTTCATATATTCCAAAACAATTCTCCGTAAATTTTCAACTCATTTGGAGATGTGCAGAATAGGTAACTTGACGTAGCTTTTTCAGGTCCAGAATTCCAACTGCCGGCATTCTCCCTCGTTGTCCAAACCTTGCATATTATGAGAGAATAGACATTATAATTACTTCATAAAGCATTAATATGCATAAAAACATTATAAATAACAGTAGGAAAACATGATGCAAAATGGACGTATCATTGGTGGAGGGGGAGTAAAAACTTTACCATTCTGTTTGGGAACCTCCTATAATGTATCTAGCATGGAAGATAGTGATATCTCTTGGTTGTTATGTTGACAATGAAAGCATACCGCTCAAAATTATATTCATCTCTGTTTTAAAAGCTCAAGCTCTGGCACCTCTACAAATCCCTGCTTCGCTCTGTGAAGGGCATATTTATTTACTTTTATTGTTGAGTCATCATCGTCTTATAAAAAGCACTAGTTGGAGAGCAGCACTGTCATTTATATGCTTTGTTTTTAATTGATGTTGAGTATGAGTGTGATTGGATCTCTTTTGCCATGAATTATAATTTCTAGTCAGTCTTTAATCTTCAGGGGTGCTCTGCATTTATGTTTTGCGGTCTCAGAAAGGGCTAGCGAGATACCATTTTGTCATATCATATCATGATTGTTTTGAAAAAGTGTTGTCATCGAGATTTATTATTATTGCTCCCTAGTTGATTGTGCCATTGATATGAGTAAATGTGAGACCTAAATGGTATTGTGAATATGATTAGTTCGTAATCTTTGCTGAAAACCTGAATATTGACTAGACATATTTGCAACAACAAGATTAAACAGAGTTTGTAAAAGTTTTTCTTTGTCACTTTCAGTTTCTTGACTGAATTGCTTGAGGACAAGCAATGGGTTAAGCTTGGGGGAGTTGATACGTCTCCATTGTATCTACTTTTCCAAACTCTTTTGCCCTTGTTGGACTCTAATTTGCATGATTTGAATGGAAATAACCCGAACTGACATTGTTTTCAGCAGAATTGCCATGGTGTTATTTTTGTGCAGAAATAAAAGTTCTCGAATTGACCTAAAAATTGAAGGAATATATAAAAAATATTGGTGCAAGAATTAACTAGAGGGGGTCCACCCAGAGGCCACAAGCCTGGCGGCGCCCCCCTTGGGGCGCACCTAGAGGGCTTGTGGGCCCCCTGGACCTCCTCCGACCCTAACTCCAACTCTATATGACCCTATTCGGGGAGAAAAAAAATCAGAGAGAGGGATTCATTGCATTTTATGATACGGAGCCGCTGCCACCTCCTGTTCTTCATCGGGAGGGTTGATCTGGAGTCCATTCGGGGCACCGGAGAGGGGGGATTCATCACCAACCTTCCTCCACCAATTTCATGATGCTCACTGCCGTGCGTGAGTAATTCCATCATAGGCTTGCTGGACGGTGATGGGTTGGATGCGATTTATTATGTAATCGAGTTAGTTTTGTTAGGGTTTGATCCCTAGTATCCACTATGTTCTAAGATTGATGTTGCTATGACTTTGCTATGCTTAATGCTTGTCACTAGGGCCCAAGTGCCATGATTTCAGATCTGAACCTATTACATTTTCATGAATATATTTGTGTTCTTGATCCTATCTTTCAAGTTGTAGACACCTATTACGAATTATGATCCGCATACCCCAAGGTGACAATAATTGGGATTCTTTCCGGTGATTACCGTAGTTTGAGGAGTTCATGTATTCGCTAAGTGCTAATGCTTTGTTCTGGTTCTCTATTAAAAGGAGGCCTTAATATCCCTTAGTTTTCATTAGGATCCCGCTGCCACGGGAGGGTAGGACAAAAGATGTCATGCAAGTTGTTTTCCATAAGCACGTCTTACTATATACAGAATATATGCCTACATTATATTGATGAATTGGAGCTAGTTCTGTGTCACCCTAGGTTATGACTGCTACATGATGAATATCATCCAATACAATTATCATTGCCGATCCATTGCCTACGAGCTTTTCACATATTGATCTTTGCTAAGTTACTTTGCCGTTGCTGCTGTTACAATCACTACAAACTGCTACTGTTACTTTTTCCACTGTTACCGTTACTTCCACGCTACTTCTCTACTAAATACTTTGCTGCAAATATTAAGTCTTTCCAGTGTGGTTGAATTAACAATTCGGCTGCTAATACTCGTGAATATTCTTTGGCTCCCCTTGTGTCGAATCAATAAATTTGGGTTGAACAGTCTACCCTTGAAAACTGTTGCGATCCCCTATACTTGTGGGTTATTAGTGGTGCACGCAGGAGGACGACGAGGCGAGCACGGGGCGCGGACGAGTGTCATTCACGCACGGGGAGTGAGCTTGGCCACGGTGCGATGAGCGCAGGCGGGAGCACGGCTACGGCACGACAGCGTACATCAACTACGGGCTAGAAATAAGGGGGGAGCAGAGGGGGCTGGCGAGAAGCTTACAGGGAGCCGGACGGGGAGGGCAGCGGGCTCGGGGGAGGTATGGTGGAGCGAGACGGCGGCGAGTTCCAGCGATGCAGAGGATGAAGATGACTCAAACTCGATGATGCAGATGCGTTCGGCTTGGGCTCGTGGGCGAGGAAGGCGTAGCAGTCAACAACAAAGCTTGTGGGCATGGCAGTGCGGTGTAGGGCGGCCGGTGGCTACGTGGGCGGCGAGGCCAAGGCGACGACAGTGGTGGGCAAGCTCGGGGGGAAGAGAAGAAAGAGCGTGGGGGCGGCGTGAAGGGGTAGTAGGCGGTCTAGGGTTGGCAGGTGGCGTCACTAGCGACCATAGCCGCGCGAGACAACAACAGATGGCCGGCACGTGGCCATCCTGGCCATGTGCGGCCGCACGACGTCCACGACGCCCCGTGAACAGAGGTGGAGGGAGACAGGGGCGCATGGTGGGCTGGGCTGCGCCGTGCCTTAGGCTAGAGGCCAGGTAGGCCCTTTCTCTTTTATGATTTTCTGCTTTTCCCTTTATATTTAAAACAGAGACAACTAGGGAAAGGTTTGGGCTACCAGAAGACTTTGAAAAAAAAGGTGGGACTAGGCCACTTAATTTCTTTGTAGTATTTGGCACTGCCACAAAAAGTTTGAGGGACAACTGAATCCATTTGGATTTTGCATAAATAAAAAAGCATTTTAAAATGCTGAAATGGCACTGTTTTAATTGCTATAGTCCATCTTGGCTTGGAGGTGATGTTGTTTTCCTTAATAATCATTTGTTATGGAATTTTGGCTAAATGATGAACTATTTTGCAGCAACTTTTGTGCAACTTCATATTTCACTTGCAAATTGAATTTGAATTCAATGAAGGAGTTAGAAATGAGATATGATTTCACTATGATCATTCTTTTCAAAATAGAGTAGCTTAGCATTAATTTGAAGATCACTATAGCTCATTACACAGGGGTGTTATAGATTAGTGCACAATCGAGGCGGGGGCGTCACAACAGACATCTATCAAATTTTGTTCTATCAATAGATCGATGTATTGTTCTTCACAATATCAAAATTTGCATCCATCCTACACAAAAGTGTAAGTATAAGCAAAGAGCTATCGAAAATGCGCCGAATCCGGGAGCACAACCAAAGCTAAAACTAGCACATACCCTATCGTTTTTGCACTTGATGAACACCCATCCGGGATGTTCCTACATTGTAGACACATGGCGCACAACCTTCTGCGGATAGTTGTCGCACTTTATAAGCGGCAACGGTGTGCCGACGAGCCTTTGGGCTTGCACCGAGCCCAGACGACGAGTTTATTTGTCGGCGAACCGGCGACGGAGTAGATCTGAGCGGCTAGAGGCGGAGTCAATACCTGCATGCGGTCCGGTACCCAGCCAATCCATGGCACGGGGCAGCCTCCGGCGGCTGGGTGCACTCAAATCCAGCCTCCGCTCCAAATCTGCCGGATGCACGTAAATCAGGCTCCCGGGGTTGGACAGCTCGGGGGTCCGATGGGGCTGTGACAAGGGTAGGCACGGGAGCGCGCGACCGTGCTGGACAACGACGTGACCAAGAAGAATGACGACGGTGGTGGCTACGACAGGGAAAAGTGGGGCGGGGAGGGAGGCATATGAGAGGATAGAAAAAGGGGCGTTGTGTCCTTGACGGGCGGGCCAGGAGAGGACAAGGGCACACGCCGCACCCGTTCGCGCGTGTCCGTTTGGACGCAAAGACGGCCCAAAGTTAGGCGGGAAATGGGTCAAAAGCGGTCCGAAAATTGACATTTGTCCCCTTTTGTTCCCACGCATTGGGCCGTGTTTTGTGTCCGTTTACCCCTAAACGGACATGGCCGGAGCCCAGTTGCCCTAAAATCCAGCAGCAAAAGTTGGGCCGGCCCAACTGGTGTGGCTGGTGGTGGCACGGTTCATACTGCAGCACCAAGCAAACACCCGTGTCGATCCTAAAAAAAAAAAGAAGCAAACACCCGTGTTTCGAGCACCCTGGATTTAGTCGCCCCACTCGTCCCCAAATCCCTAACCCTAACCCAAAGATGGCGGCGGCTGAGGAGAGCAAAGGGGAGGGGACGATGGCGGGGGCGGAGGAGAGGGAGCGCTCCTATCCTGGCCCCTCCGACCCCTTCATTGAGGTCAAATTCGGCAATGATTTCGTCGACATTCCCTCCGACGCCGACGAGAGCCCCGCCTGGTCGCTGCTCGTCGGCGTCAAGAGCGGCGCCCTACGCGTCCACCGTTTTCGCGTAGCGAGATCCGGGCGAATCTCAGGTCAGAGCGACGACACGCTCGAGATCTTCCACGACCTCAAGAAGCGGCAGGGGTGCAGCTCGAGCGCCAGCGCAACCCTGGCTCCTGACGGCCGCTCACTCTGCCTCCTGCAGCTGGTCGAGAATGCGCAAGCCGACGGCCTGCAGCTGCTGCTGCCGGCCGAGGAGGAACCGCCGGCCGAAGTAGCGCTTCCCCCGCTGGATCCAAGCATGCGTGGCCGGTGCATGCCCATCTCGGCCGACGGCCACATATGGGCCGTGTCGGCTACCTACTCTTCTGCCACGAGTTTCAGTCTCCGAGTACAACGCCTGGTCATTGAAGAGGAAGAGGGCGCAGCCGCACAACGTTGGGAGCAGGTCGGGATCCCCTTGGTCCAACTTTGCAAATTCGAGCCCTACCGCCCCAGCATATGGGGCATTGACTTCCTTCAGGGCTACGCGGTGCTCCCTGGCCATGGCCGTGAGGGGGGCACCCTCATCCTGCTCTCCCTCCAAAACGGCCTTTTCTTCACTTTCAACTGTTCCTCCACTGACTTGGGCTGGACCAAGGTAACCCAAACCTCAGACGCCAAGGACTACGTCCCTATCCTTGGCCGTGGCCTCTATGCACAAGAAAGCAATGCCATCTACATGCTCCGCAAAGATGCCATCTATGCATACAAGCTGAGATATGAAGAGGGAAGTCTGAAGATGGATCCCCCTGTGGACATTATATTTCCTTATGTTGACAGAAGCACAGCCCATGGCTTCCTCACCCATCTGGGCTCTGGGGTCATGTGCTCTGTCTTGATGAGTGTGGGGCTCCCATGCTGGCCAGACCACCTACACGCCATTATCACCACCTTCCACCTTGGTCCTGACCCCTCCCATATCAAGGTTCTGCACTCCACCTCCCGCCAGGTGGACATGTTACCCATGAAAGACATCAATGAATTTGAATTCTCCTTTCTCCAGTAAGTTTCTCCGTCCACTAAAGCCATGTATTTATTTTGACCATTAATCCATTCATTCATGTTGGTCATCTTGCTTACAAATTAATATTAATCTTGTGTCCACCAATCAATCACTTAGAGAGTATAAGGATGACAAGGTGCGTCATCAAGTCCATGAAGTTCATGATGCAGAGGAAGTCCATGAAGAGAAAGTGCTTCATGATCCTTGCAGGTCTTGTTCCGCAAGCTTGAGCTTAGCTTAGATATCTTATTTCAAGTTTCTTGTGCATGACACACATATTTTGCTTCTTGCATGCAGGCATCTTCTACCACCAGGTCCTCCTCCTCCCTATGTGAAGCCACATATGGACAATGAGCTCTTGTTTATCATCTGCCAAGCTGGTTCACAATCATTTATCTATAAAACAAGTCTCATGGATCTGAGTCCAGATCTGAGTTCAAGGTTAGGAATAGCGACCCCTCTCAAGCCACATTACATTGTACATGGAGATAATCGTGGTCCGAGGCATTTTTTTCTCCTTGACTCAAAACTACATGCTGTCTCGTTCCTAAAAGATGGCATGGATGTGCTTAACCTGGACACCAGATGTGAGCATTTAGATTTGCAAGCACGGCGGCCTGTTTCTCCTATTGATCCTTTTGTCATGGTTATCCAAGTTGGTAGGACAACTCTTGCTCTTACTGAAACTCTCCAAGTTTACCGTAAGGCCTTCCTTGTTTGTCCTCCTGGATCCATCTCATGGGTGCGCTGCATGACAGATCACTCTAATATTCTTGACAGGAAGGTTGCGCTGTCCGGATATGTAGTAGTGAGTGATAATTCCTTTGTAGTCTGTGATACTCTCACATGTTCTTGTTTTCACTTTGACCTGGATTCCAAGAAGTGGCATCTTGTTATGCCTTGGGCTCCATGGGGAAAATACCTGCCAAGGGATATGTCTAGATACCGCTTTCTAAATGGCAAATGTGTATTTGTGGATGGTTTTATCTACACATGCTCAGGAAAAGGGCTTGCTGCTTATGAACTAGTCGATGAAGATCATTGTGTGTACCTAGACATCCCAATATTTTTGCCACTCTCATGGGAGAGTGAAAATTGGAAGACTGAAAGGATGTGTTTGGATTATGCTGGCAAAGATGTCAACTCGGGTGCCATCTTGTTTTGGGTGGTGCAAGGTGAATCTCTCTCTCTCTCTCTCTCTCTCTCTCATGCATTTCATGAAAGATGCCATCAACTCTAATGTTCTTGCCATCACCTCTAATGTTCTTTGTATATATAGGTTTGCAAATCAAGCACCGTGACCACCATAATACATTATGGATCACAGCAGTGGAGGTTGAGACTGAGAAAACACCCAGGAAGAGCATGAAACCGGTCGGAATTAGGCATGTAGTCTCTGCTACACGTCTCATTGATCAAGAGGAAACCATGGATCAAAAGGAAGTAATCAGTACCAGATGCTGTGCTCTCTCTTTCTGATGCCGTTCCCCACTATTTTTTGCTATGAAGTCAACTTGGTACTTTATTGTGGTAGACTCTCATTGCACCAGCTGGTCAGCTAGTGACAAGTGAACTTGTATGATCCTCTTGGTTCTGTGAATTCTCACAAGTCAACTTGTACTTTATTTTGGTAGACTCCCATTGCACCAGCTAGTGAAAGTGAACTTCTATGATCCTCTTGGTTTTCTGTGAACTCTGAACTTGTATGCACCTTGCTTGGAACTGTGAATTTAAAGTAGGTGGACATTGGGATTATATTATGATTAATTGTTGCTTTAGAATTTTGGTTTCCCGGGATTTGAGAGGTTTTGGGAGGCAGGGATACGGGAGGATTTGGTGAATCCCTTCCTTCCATCAAATCCCCTCAATTCCCCTCATATCCCCAAGTTTTCATTCCCCTTCCATAAAAACTTGTTTAATAGATGTGGTTTGATATAATAGACTGATGGCAACAGTGCAGTTAAAAGTCCAATCTTTGCAAGTTTAACAACTCTAATCATGTTCTGTTACAAGAACAACGGGTCCTCACAATATTCTGTTACAAGAACAACAGGTTACTCCCAGATAATCAAACTTGTTCCCAGATTATTCTTTTAGAAGAACATGTCCTCACAATATTCTGTTACAACCAAAGTTTGACATAGAGTGGTAGCCATCTTTGTATTTCTCTCGAAATAGGCTTTCGCTCCGCTATATAGATATAGCAACCACCCGATAAATCTGAGAATCCATTGATGAGGCAGACAACACAAGCACGCCCAAAAGGAAATAGAAAATGAAGAAAAAGAAAATAATGACAGCAGAGTCGGATCAACGAAAACAATGATGATCCACAGCCACTGCGCCCACCGAAAATTTCCACCGCACTCCTACCACTTCGGACCGCCGCATACCAAGCAACACCTTCAGGAAGGAACGTGACGATGACGACGCTGCTGCCTGGACAGGTCCTAGGGTTTCCCCCGGTACGCGAAGAGGCATGGGTGGGGGATACCCGACGCCCTTCAAGAAGGAAAGATGGCGTCCACGGGCGTCGCCGCATCGGTGCCGGCCAAGCCGGCAGGGGTTTCTCCCGTCCACCACACACCCACCACCCTGACCGATCCGCCGTGCTCCACCACACTTGCCACCCACCAACATGCGCCACCACGGTCTTGGAGCCACCATCGCCGTCTCACCATGGAGTCTGAAGCGGGACCGACGGATCCGAGAGGAAGCAGCCGGGAACAAGGACCGGCAGCGTTAGCAGCCATGCGGGAGGGGACAACCTCCACCGCTATCGGCGGTCACCGACCGGACGCAACAAGAGGAGCAAACAGGCACAAAGGCCCGGCCGAGCTCGATATGGCTCGTGAAGCTGTGCGAATTAACCATGTGGTATGTGCCTCCGGGTGGCTGCTGACTCGCCGGAGGACAGAGCACCTGTTGTACCTGAATGTACCAGGACGATTCAGAGCTCCGAGCTAGGTTAGCAAAATTTGCCCCGTCGCCTCTCACTATGTATACCCTCTGTCTTCTGCACCTGGTTCTGGCACCGTTGAAGCAACAGCGCAGCCGACAGTGCACGTTTTTCGTCTGGCGCCGCCGATGCGGACATTGCAGGCGCCGGCGCGCTGCAGATGCATGCCTTCCGATATTGATTCTTGTACATGCGATTCTCAGGTATTGTCTGCATGTTCAGCTACCAGCTACAAAAAACAAGTTTATTATACAAGCTCTTCTTATTTCTGGACCGTAATATCTAGTTGACGGCGGCCGGGGAGGAACCCTTGGGGGATGGACCGACATCTATACGTAAGGAATCAGCTGGTCCAAAAAAGAAAATGCCCATTTTTTTCATGCACTGCAAAGCTTTGAAATCTGGTATCTTATACCTCATTTTAAAATGGTTAAAGAGGAATACAAGAACTATCAACAGTGACGGAGTTAAGGGCCAGTTCTTTTTGCAACTTAAAAATAAGTCGTCTCCTTCCCAGCTTTTTCCACATCCAATCTCTCTTACCTATATAGAGTAGTTACGGGATAACTAATTTAGAATTGTCAACAATTTTAGAGGGCGGCTTATTTTTTTAAGATGAAGAGAGGCAACTTTTTTTAAGCTGCCCAAAAAGACTGGCCCTAAACATTGTTTGATGAAGAGAGGCAACTTTGAAAAATGGTATATTTGTTGAAAATTGAACATTTTTTTAAAACATGAAAGTTTTTTAAAATTCTGTATATTTTTCGGAAATGCAATTTATTTTGAAAAATAAAAATAAACTTAAAAAGTAAATATAAAAATATAAAAAAATTAAAAATACTCCCTCGGTCCTAAAATAACTGTCTCAACTTAGTGCAACTCTGTACTAGAGTTAGTACAAAGTTGAGACACTTATTTTGAGACTGAGGCGAGAGCAACAGTAAAGTCATTTTAGAAAAAACATTGCATGATAATATGTGTCTTATTTATATCGTAAAGATCATAAGTACAAGCCAAATATGTACCGACCTGACAAAAATGAAAAGACCAGCAGAACACTAGTATTTGTACATAGGAACACTAGCCATGAAGTAAAATTATAAACAAGACTAAAGAATCCTCTGAACTTGACACCAACGCTCGTCACGCCTCTGGCACCACCATAGCAGCCATCAAAGAAAAAAAATGACGGATCACCTCCATACCCGAGCTCGACGCGGCTTCATCGCTTATATGCAGCTTTGCGGACCTTCAAGGTGGCTCGCCAATAAAAGCGAAGCCATTGCCGTTAAACAAACCAGACCAGGGCAACACCCCGAACACGCCATCGAACTTCAGATCCGGCACCACAGCCCAACTAAGACGTTGGAGGAGGAAACAACACATGCCTGCCACGAGCCACAAATCCAACACATGATCCACCATCTTCCAGATGTCGCCGATGCAGACCACAATCTGCATCCGCTCCTGGACTACCTCCCAAGCTCCGCGCCGGTGCTGGAGCAAACGCCGTCGCAACGACGGAGCCTGAGGACACAGGTGCACCACGAGGATGCCACCGTCATCGCACCATCCTTGCTTGAACAGTCTGGTTTCCAAATCCACCCCTAAAATGGATTTCCTCGTTGAGAAAGGATCTGAAGATTTATTAGTCGGCACCGCCGTCGTCATCGCCGACGGAAAAATGACGAACAACCCAAAACCCTAAAAGCCTAATGCGTAAAACAATACACACGCATAAATCCGGCGACCTCCCTCACCACCGAGGACCGAGGTCTTCAGCGGAGGGAAGCCGCCGGAGGACGACGGCGGTTGGAGGCGAGATCGCCTTTCTTTCTTCTCCTAGAAGAAAGCCATTTTAGAAACCTTCCAGAAGATTTCCAAAACTACCGAAAAACCTACGCTAAGCCGGCTGAATGGGCCGGCCCACTACCTTCTTGGCTCGCTCGTTCCTATGCGTTTATGCGGTTGGTCGACAACTTTCTTTTTGAAGGCAAAGCATAGCTTTATAAATTAACGGCGCCCGGGCATATCCCCGGAGACGCAGACAGCCACAGCGGGCGGTACAAAGGAGTCCCGCTCCATACAAACGCTAGGTAAGCACATTCGACCTATTTGAGCTAACTCATGAGCTACAGAGTTGGCCGAGCGCCTACAATGGGTCACACTATATTTGGCGAACTACATTTTAATTTGGAACTTCAGGTCCTCGATGATCGCAGCATATGGGAAGGAATCAGCTATCCTCATGTTCATGGCATCAACAAGTAGCTGCGAATCCGTTTCAAAGGCGACTCGCGTGGCACCCAGCTCCGTCGCAGTTGAAATGGCCGCTGCCAGCGCGTTGATCTCAGCCCCAAAGGCGTCTGTTACTTGGTCTTGGCGCCCGGCACGAGCGACCACCACTTGGCCATCAACACCTCGAGCCATAACACCCCATCCAATCATGGACTGCCCCGCAGTAAAAGCCCCATCTAGGTTGAACTTCAACGTATCAGATTCAGGCGGTTCCCATTTGGCCACGGGCATGTTCCGATTTCCTGGAGCGAACACTTGTTCATACTCCAAGGCAGTGCTTCTAATGCGCCTTATAATCTCCGGAGCTTGCAGCGGTAGATGCCCATCACGTACATTATTGCGTTGGTTCCACCATTGCCACCAGAATACAATGATCAGGACCCGTTGGTTCTCATTAAGCTCCCAGAGCTGGTCGAGCATCTCATGCACACTCGTGATCTTTTCCAACCGCATGCGCTCGCTCTCCAGGCCTAGACCACGCCAAATTTCTTTGGCCCATTTGCATTTTATGAACAGGTGTCCTCCATCTTCTTTCCCGTGACCGCAGAAGAAACAACAGGACTTCTCCAACTTAACTCCTCTCCTCTCCAGGTTTTGACAGAGGGCAAGAGCTTCATGTCTCAACCGCCATACAAACATCTACAGCTTGGCTGGGCAAGGTAATTTCCAGATGCGTTTCCAAGTCTGATCAGCCGTGCGCTCAAGTTGTCCCCCTGCGCTTGTACTCGTACCGGTCGATCCGTTGCCCGCGTGCTTGCTCAACTCAACCTGCAGCTTATATGCACTTTTCACGGAGTGATTTCCTTTGCTATCATAATGCCAAGCTATGAAGTCGTCCACACCATCCCTTAGCGGAATCTGGAGTATCCGTTGGGCATCTTCGGCATAGAAAATATCCCTCACAAGCTGTTCATCCCAAGTTCCGGAAATTGGGCACATAAGTTCAGTCACATGAGTTAACATGTTTGCACCTCTCGGGGTGATGACACGCCGTGACCAAGACCTTGGTATCCAAGGGTCATTCCAGATACGCACCTGTGTTCCATTTCCAATTCTCCATATGTATCCATCTTTGATCAGTTGCAGCCCATGTAAGATACTCCTCCAGGAGTACGAGATACCATCATGAGCTTGGGCCTCAAGAACAACTTTGAGGCAACGACGTCAATTAAGTAATTTCCTAATTTCCTAGTAGATAAGAAGAAGAAGAAGAAGAAAAGGAATTTCCTACATAAGCACCTCCCATAAAAACTACTCCTGCGCACGCAGCAGCCCTCGTTTTTCTCAGAAAAAGAAAAAGAAAGGAAGAAGCACGCAGCCACCGCCGCCGCCCCCGACAGACCGTCACAGAGGGCACAACAGCCGCCGGCCAGCGGCACACATCGGCCGCCGTCCACCGCCGGCCTTCCCACCGGCACAAAGCAACACGACGACGTCAAGTCAGCCGACCCACGACCCCGCGCCACACAACCGCACGCAGTTAGCAGCGGCAAGCCGGCGGCGCAGCTCTTTCTCTGAATCTGATCCTCTGCCCTTCTCCCTGAATCCCTGCAAGCTGCACACAGGTAATTTTACTTGATTCACTCTTCTTTCCCCTAAAATTTCACTTAGGGTATCGCGTATTCGTCCGTGGCAGCATAAATAAATCACTGGAGATTGTGTTGTTTACAGTTTATGCAAGAGACATTGTTGTTTAAAGGTGGTATTTTGCAAAAGAGATTCCTTGACTTGAGTATATTTCCAATTTGTTTTGAAAGTAGTACTTCTCTACACCCAAATTTTATATGTGGTCTATACTAGGTACATGTATTAAAACTGGTTTAGTTATGCCCAATAAACATATGTCAATTTGTAGGAACTGGCCTCAATCCCTCAGTTTAACAAGCTTAAGTTTTGATAGTCTATCCACATGACCCTGAGTGGCCCAGCAACAACAAGCTCTCTCTCATCCTCTGCCTAAGGACTTTTTCCTTCGGAGCTGTCGAGCTCTCTATTGAGTTTCTGTCTTGTGGGTTGTGGCTGCCCACTTTTTCTCTTTTGATGTAGCTGTTAAATTTTGTAGATCTCCTGTCCTGTAGATGTAGGTGTGAGATTTCCCAGTGAATGGTTAATTTGCTGTTCGTTTAGGGTACGTGGTTGTGCTCTGTATTTTGGCGGATCGTTAACCTGTTTTTTTCGCTGATGATGTAGAGAATGGAGTTCATGCGTGCTATGTCCTCTTAGGGTTGGCATTAGTCCTGAGCGAATGTTGTTACTCATCATTCTTAGTTTTTGGTGTAGCTTATATGCTCCCACTTGGATTACTGTGTAGCTTTTAGTTCTTGATCTTAGTTCAGTCTTCCCCCTTGCAAGGCACTGGACTTTTGGACTAGCCCATCTGGTATCTTGAAATTGTAGGAGTTTCAGAGTGGCCTGCTTACTTTCATGTATTTTGTGTTGGAAGCCTTATTGTAATTTGCTTTATTTTTTGGCACAAAGATATGTTTTGTATTAAGGTTCATAGATGTACGCATTTATCCATCAATTCTCACTATAAGTCATTATCGATTAGAGTGTAATGGTCCAGCCTTTGTGCTGTAACTAGTTATGACTTACTATGTAACTCCTGCTCATGTAACTCATGATCAGTTATATGGTATCTCATAGTGTTTTACAGTTCAGTAGTATTGCAGTCTTTTGTGCTGGAAGCTTTGCTGTAAATTTGCTCCTAGTTTTGTTGTAGACTATGATTATCAGTAAAGTTCCGGGATACTGTATTTTCCTTTTGACATGTGGACGCTATCAATTATTCATCGGTTATACTATAACGAATAAGCAATTATAACCTTTTATTTCTGTTTTACCTTTTTTCCTCCATAGTTTGTTCTCTTCTTTCATGTAATCCGTGAAGCTTGTGTGTTGTAATTATGATGCAAGCAATGTTCACTATTGTTAGAGTATAATATTTTGAGACAGAAAGCACCCGAGTTGCAGTTTCTATGCAGTGTTGATGATCCATTCTTTCTTTAAATCTTCTTTTGACGGTGTTTAGTAGTCACACTTATAAAGATCTAGAGCTTGATGTAATCTTTTTTTTTTGTGTGTATTATTTTGTAGTGTGGAGTAACTAGGTTAGATTAGTTGAGCTACAGTTTTTGTACTACCAAGAGTTATGTTCATCTATTTGCTGTAATCCTGTAGATGTATTATATTGGTCTATTCGTCTGTTGGAATTTTTATGTTAGGCTGGATTTTATCTCGTTTGATTGTTGTGTGGGCTTTATGGCTTTTTGGTACCTTCAACTTCTACTCATAGCATAATGTTTTTACATTCATATCCTTCTTTAAGTTACGTACCTACATACCTTTTGTTTGTGTTTTAGTCCGTGAAATTTAGTACTCCCTCTGATCTAAATTAATTGTCGCAGCTTTGGTACAACTTTGTACTAAAGTTGTATTAAAGCTGTGACAATTAATATGGATTTTGTATTTTCTTCTTTTTGCAATGAACTTCTAGTGGTAGCACAATGTTTTGATGGTCCTATACCACCAAAGTTACACTTCTTTTTAAATTGTATTTGGTGATCAAATTAATAAATATATTTTGGTCTGTATGTTGGGTATCATCATGCTCCTTTTAATTGGGTATCAGTATTTTTCAGTTCTATAATTCATATCGTATTGGGTAATATCATATCATTTGACAGTTAAAGCAATTTCTTCTACCATTACAACGTGACCATGCGAATTGCATCTACTTCACCTAAATGGAGGTTGATATTTACAATACCTGTGGTTTGTTGGTAATGTTTGCTTCTAGGTAACTGTCGTGGCTCATGTTATGGTGGTTCATGATATGATTTGGTGATCTTGCGACTTCTTCCCCTCCTCCATGTCGTGGCTCATGTTATGGTGGTTCATGATATGATTTGGTGATCTTGCGACTTCTTCCCCTCCTCCACGCAGATGAGTGTAGTCAATGATTTGTTTTTAAAAACTCGTCTCGTGGGGGGAAGACAGCCCCCACGATTTTGCACTAAGAAGAATCTCTTCCTGACCCAGTCGAGAAAAGGCCTCGAAGGTCGGCTGACCGGACGCGCCACAGGGTGCCCAGGACATGTGTCACATGTATAACATTGTTAGGCAACCGCAGTGGTTAAGCATATACCACGGAACAGCCGACGAGGGGCCTTTTTTCTCTAGAAATTTTAGCCAATGAGTTGTTTTTACACTCTATTAACTGAATTATTGCTTCTTACTGAAATTGTATGAACTATTTTTTGGCGGCCAGTGATTGCAGTTGCATGAATTAGCAGTGATTGCACTTATATAGTTCTAAATAATTAGGGCTATAGCGTTGAATTACCATTGAAAGTGTAGCCTGATGCTGTTTGTTTTTATCCAAGTGCTTTCTGTGTTTCATGTTTCGGGGTTTATATGACTTAACTATGATTTACAACTTGATTCCTGCTAGTTGTGACTGTTGTTGATTGACATATTTGAATGTTATTTTGTTTCTTACTGCCAACTATGGTTATATGTTCTTCTAACTGACAATTAGTTCTATATGAATATTTGTAACCATGGAAATATTCTCTGAAAATTAGTTATACTCTTTGTGATAGAAAAAGAGAGTTGAAGGTGCACTTAAATAAAAGCTAAGGTGTTGGCTAATTATGATGCATCTGTTGTGTTGTGCCCCCATTCTTTACATGCAAAATGTTTTTGTTCTACAATATTCAAACATTTGTTAGGTTGTCTTAAAACTCTCTTTATGATGATTCATGCCTAATTCTAGCTTATAGACAATCTAGGGCTAAATCAAAAGGAGAGGTTGTGTCATGTACTCCCTCTGTTCCTAAATATAAGTATTTTTAGACATTTCAAATGAAATACAACATACGGATGTATGTAGACATATTTTAGAGGGTGGATTCATTCATTTTGCTCCGTATGTAGTCACTTGGTGGAACCTCTAGAAAGACTTATTAGTATTTGGGAACGGAGGGAGTAGA
Organism: Triticum urartu; assembly: GCF_056163025.1. Classification (NCBI taxonomy): domain Eukaryota; kingdom Viridiplantae; phylum Streptophyta; class Magnoliopsida; order Poales; family Poaceae; genus Triticum; species Triticum urartu. The sequence continues at coordinate 700,004,799 of NC_141874.1, read as the reverse complement.
AGTTTTGACTGTTGATAGAGAATGGTGATTGTTGAGTTAAATTTGTAATATTTCTCCATCCATTTGGTTCTTGTGTGGTTCTTAGATACCTTATTTTGGGGGGTTAATTTGTTGCTCCCCCCCCCCCCCCCCCCCCCCCCCCCCCCCTATATCTGACAAGTTCTGATGTTTGATGTTTGCCCATGACTTGCCCAGGACAGTCGATATGGATGAATCAATTGATATTAGTGATGTTCTCGCACATGCTTTGCACCCTGATGACAATATACGGTCAATAGCAGAACGGAAGCTAAAGCAGCTCCATGGTCTTGATCTTCCCAACTTTCTTCTACATTTATCATCTCATCTCTTGAGGGAGGGGAATCCAGAAGAGACTAGGACACTTGCTGGCATCATCCTGAAGAACTCCTTGGAATCAAGGGATCCTACACTCAAGGACGCACTCAAGGATCTACCAGCTCTACAATGGCTCAACCTCGATCCATCTATTTGATCAAAGATCAAGGAGAATTTGCTCATGGCACTAGAATCTGATTCAAGGCAATCTGATTCAAGGCGCCCCTGGTCGAAAGTTATTGCAAAAATTATTGCAAGGGTTGCATGCATTGAGATACCGAGGAATCAATTGCAGGACCTCATTGGCAAATTAGTGGACAACATGGCAAGGCCATCTTCTTCACTAAAGGAAGCAACTCTAGAAGTTTTGGAGTATGTCTTCGAGGGGTCCCCTTACCTTCTCAAGGGGGATCAAGGGGATCTTGTTAAGGCCAGTGTCGTAAATGCAGTGAAGAACCATGCAGGAGAGCTAAGTTCTCAAGTCCGTCTGGCAGCGGTTAAAGCTCTACTCAACGTTCTTCAGGTTGATGATTTTGCTCGGTTTAAAGACCATGCTGGCAGAAATTCTGTAGTGGCTGTAGTTTGTGATGCGGCTGAATCCAACGAAACTGAGATCAAAGAGGTGGCATTTGAGTGCCTTGTTGCAATTGCATCCAGATATCATACCAATTTAGAACCGTACAAGGAAATCATACTAAGTCTTACATCCCAAGCTTTGAAAGGAGATGTGGAATCACTTAAAGTCAAATCTATTGAGTTGTGGAGCACTATTTGCCAACAAGAGGTTGATTACCAAGAAGAAGAAGAAGATTTAGAAGAACAAGAACAAGAACAAGAGACCTCTAACTTTATTGGTCCTCTCTCTTCATTTGTTCCACTTCTGCTAGAAACTTACTTAAAAGAAGAGGAAGATTTAAAACAAGAGGACATTTCCATGGGTGCAGAACAAGAGGGAGATGGTAATTTAGAGGACATGGACATTTCCATGAGTGAGGAACAAGAGGGAGATGAAAATGTGGAACAAGAGGGAGCAAATCTTGAGGACATTTGGGGACAAGAGGGAGATGAGACTGTGGAAGGCATTTATATGACATGCCTAGGCCTCGCCGCTAGAACTATGAAGGATGCAGTTGTCCCCCTTGTGGTGCAATTTGTTGAGTGCAACATCCATGGACCACATTGTCATAGTCGCAAGGTAGTCATTTTTCCATTAGCTTTTATCCTTGAAGGTCCCTCTGTCAAGCAACTTTCTCCTGTAGTTCATTTGTTGCTTGACATGATGAAAGATCCTGAGGAAGGTGTAAGAGGCAGGGCTGCATGGACTCTTGGGCGGATGTTTGAGCTTGTGGGTGCAAATAGAATCATCAGAAATGAGGGGGGCCTTCCTGGGATCATGGCTGTCTTGATAGAGAGGAGCAAAGATGTCCGTCAAGTGTCCATTGAAGTGTATAGAGCTCTATATTTTCTTGCGAGATGTTATGGAGAAGATGCAAAGTCATGTGAGCTTTCACCTTTTGCTAAGCCTCTTATTGATGCTCTTCTTTGTGCTTCAGAACTTGCTAAGGAGAACCCTTTTAGGCTTCCAGCATGTACATCTGCTTATGAAGCACTGAGTGAGATTGTGAGAGTTTGCAACATTGAAGAATTAGAAGTTTGCAGGGCTGTAGGAGGCTTAATGTCTCAAATCTTTAGGAGATTGAACATCATGATTAATCGTCAAGGTGAAGCAGTTTCATCCATTGAGAGGAAGAACCGTGGCCTTCTTGAGGTTTTGCTGTGTGGTCTACTAGAACTCTTAATCCGGAGGCTTGGCACTAGCTACTTGGCGACCAGTGTGGCATTTAAACTTAATGGGTCTGCTAAGTGTGTATTGCTCCTATTGTGCATTGTCTTAACCAGTGACAGTAATAGTGCACATGATGGAGCAGCCCTTGCCATTGGTGCTCTTGCTCATGCCAGTGGTGGTGATTTTGTACAACACATGCCTATCCTGCTACAGCATTTTAATGTGAAGCGGCTCTCCCTAGTTTATTTAGAAGTGATGTGTGATATCTGCCGTGTCTTGGGAAAAGAGGAAGAGGCGGTGCCATCCTATGATCATATTATGGAAGTTCTCTACCAAGGTATCCTAGAATCGACACTTCAACCTTCAATTTTATCGAGCTTTGGGCAGATTGCTCTTGCTATTGGTGAGAAATTTGAGAAGTACCTGCCTCCAGTTATGGAAAAGCTTAGAGTAGCTGCTGAGTTGAAGTCCCAGGATAAGGATCATGGTAACAAGGTTAGAGAGGGGATATTTAAGGCTTACCATGGCATATTGGGTGGTATAAATGACCAAAAGTCTGGGTTGAAGGTAGCGATGGCTCTAGTTGACTTCACCGAAGGTGTGTGCAAGGACCACAGCAAGATCAAGAGAAGGTACGCACGCCTTCTTTTTCGGTTTGGTTATAGTATGCAGTACAATTATAGGTCATATACTCATTGATTGGTTTTTTCTTTCTTTCTTATAGTTCTTGGGACAGAAAGGATAAAAGTGTGACCAAGGCAGGAATTGATGCCTTGTCTCAGCTTCCTTCCGGAGTGGGGGCCTGGTCACAGGGGTTGATTGAAATGATGAAGGAATAATGGTAGGGTGAAGGAGAGGAACTAAAGTGTGCTTTATTTTGGTACGCTGAAATTTTATGACTTGGTTGATCTAGGTGTCGGATAGAAACTCCTTTCTCCTCTAATTGTTACTAGTTATTATGGTTTTGCACAGATTTTCAGACAGCCTTCTAGGCAATTTTGTTATAAGAGCAATGTAGAAGGAGCTCACCTGCTGCAAGTTGGTATAAGTAATGTGTAAACATCACGAAAAACTTTCAAACCGTGACATTCTGTACTAAAATCCCCTGCCGCCATAACCATTCCTTGAAGTGTAATTTGTACACACAATTTAGCTTGGCTCCCTTTTTTGTGTACCGGTATAAATGATTGAAAAAAAATTCCGTGTACATTTAACTCTGAGAATATATGTCTATCTGTTGACAAGTGTTCTGTGCTGAGTGCACTCCTCTTCAGTAGTTTGTTACCCCCTCTCTAACTTAATTTAAGACGTTTTTTACATTATATTAAGACATTTTGACACTGTTATAGTGTCAAAAAATGTCTTATATTAAGTTACGGATGGAGTACTATGTAAACTTGTTTTTTGTTAGTTATTGTGGGAACTTGTTTCTGTAATGCATGTGTAGTCATTTTGCCACTTTGGGCAGTTTATCTGTCCGTGACAGAACTTAGTGATGCAGCTTTGTGCTCTGAGCAGGAAGAAAAGTGCAATTTATCTATTTGTTACCAGTATCATATAGGAAGTTTTTGGAGGAAATTAACTGTTGTTTCTGAGTTGCTTTTTCTCTTATGAGGAGGTTTCCAAAGCGGTGGTACGACCAAGCTGCTGTTCGAAAACATACTTCTCATATCTAGCTTCAATTGCAAAACAAGGCAAAAACCACATGTCACCTCCTTCGTTTCTCACAGAACATTGCTAAGACAAAATGGTAGGTCTGCAATTGTAAGAGCATCTCTAGCAGATCCCACAAAAGCGGTCAAACCTTTGTATTTTCGCTATACAAGTGGGAAAAACGCCCCGAATAGATCCTGTAAAATAGCAACCTTTGAATTTACGGTACAAACTGGAAAAACACCCCAAATAGATCCCGTAAAATAGCAACCTTTGCATTTACGGTACAAGCTGGAAAAAACGTCCTAAATAGACCCTGTAAAATAGCATATCCCGTACAAAATTTGCCCTATATTCGAGCTCTCATCCATCATATATGGAGGCTTTCAGCCACTTTTGGAGGATCGACGTGGCGCACGAGCGGCAAGCTTGCCGTTCTAGCCGGACGGAATTTGAGTCTGTTCGTGCGTGCGTTCCGGGGAAGAAGAAGTGTGAGGAGAACAGAAAAAAATACAGTACGGGTTTACAGGATCTGTTCTGTCCGATGCCTCGTGGTACCGTAAATTCGTTTTAGGTGTTTTTTACAGGTGGTGCTTTACGAGATCAGCTAGAGATGCTCTAAGGTCGTCCCCAACAATGCTGCTTCACCTACAACAAAACCAAATCGTAACTATTCGCATCATGATCCTCCGGACAAGTTGAGCTCCAAAACACTAGTTCCAACAAACGGAGTGAATTGCAAAAAACCACCACATTTGGGGGCATCGATTGCAGAAAACCACAAGGTCGCTAATCATTTGCAAAAAACACCGCACATTCAGTAAACTTTTTGCAGTGTGCACTGATCGACCGATTTGCTTCGTTTGAGTGCGTTTCCGACAGATGGGGCCCGGTTTCCCCCTACGTGGCATAACGGACGGCAAACGGCGCCGTCTGGTCGAGACGACTTGGTCGGCTCACGTCGGACCGGCCGACCGCGCCGCCCCCACTCCACTTCTCACTCACTCGCTCCTTTGCTCTCCCTGGGGCTTCAATGGGGAAGGCGAAACCTGGCGGCGGCGACGGCCGCGGCAGCGACGGCGCTTCCGCTAGCGATGCTGGTGGTGCTGGAGATCCACTGGAGCTCTGCGGGAGCTCGAATCCTTCTCAGGCGGTGCCTCCTCCCCAATCCCCGGACCCGCAGTACACGGCGGCTAGGGCATTTGCCAAGGCGGTGAAGGCAAATCCGACGGGCAGCCACCACTTTGCATCCTCCTTCGGCGGTGTGGTGTAAGCCATCCATCCTCTCCCCCTCCTCACTGTTTCCCTGTTTCCCCGATCTGGATTCTAGGGTTAGGGTTCTAGGACAAGTACAGAGTTGGGGATTATGTTGTTGGTATTTGGTTTGGATTATTGTGTGTAATGTTAGCGAACTGCAAATTAGCTTGCCCTTAATTATTCAGTCATGCTAACTGAATTTTATCTGTAATGTTTGGGTTCTAGGGTTAGGATTATTGGGTTACAGTAATGGTTTGGAGTGCAAATTAGCTGTAACACTAGTTTTCAACTTACACAGTAGTTTAACATAATTGCACTGCTCAGTCTTGCTAACTAAGATGTTTTTAACTTAACTTTAACACTAGTTTAACATAATGGCTCAGTAGTTTCAACTGCAATTGCACACTAGTTTTGAACATAATGGCTCAATAGTCAGTTGTTTTAACTGAATTGTTTAACACTAGGTTTACTGAATTTTATCTGTATTGTTCAACACAAGTTTTATCTGAATGTTAACAACTATGTTAAATGAACTAGGTTGGATGATGAAGAATGGGAAGTGAGGTTCCATTTCTTCGATAGAGATAATTTGGAAAGAACCATTTGCTTATCAGACATAACATATTGGAATCTTATTGCACTAATAGAGTTGGAAGGCTTTAGTTCAAGAGATTATATGTATTATGTCAGAGATCCAGGAGTTGGGGTGCCAGGAATGGAAGAATTAACTGATGATGACAAGGTTGAAGAAATGTTGGATGACATATGCAGTAAAGGAAATAATGTGGTTAACATTACAGTCATGAGAAGTGATGCACCCACACCAGCTGACCTAAACATTGGTCATGTTTATGAAGAGCAGGTCCCTTTGTCTGAATTAGGTGTACCACTTGTCTATGAGGTAGATACTTCAGGAGTTCTTTTCCCTAGTCCAGTTAAGCCCCAACCACAGCCTGTCCAGGTCATGAACACCCAGGAGAGTTCATGTTTGAAGCTTAAGGGTCCAAGTGAACCAGAGTTTGCATTGGACTATGGTAGTGAGAGGCATGAGTACTTCATGAAGACAGACCAAGATCAAGAGAAGATTGAGAAGATGATGGAGCAGAGGAGGAATGAAGAGATTGAAAAGTTTAGGACCAATAAGAAACAAAAAGAGAAGTACAAGGAAGCAAAGAGAAAACTTCCAGAGCTGCTTGCTGAAGAGTTCACTGACAGTGATAGTGACAATGAGATTTTAGAAGATGAAGACATAATAGCTAGGCTGGAGGCAATGAAGAGGCATAGAGCTGATCCTCTCAATCACTTTGAAGGAGACACTGATGTAGAAGAGCTTTATGAACCAGATGAGGAGGAGTTGGAGGATGAAGCAGGAGAGGAGGAGGTAGGACAGGATGAGCAAGCTGAGGAGGGTAGGAGAGGAGGAAGCACTATAGGAGGAAGTAGTGCAGGAGAAAGCAGCATCACAGGAGGAAGCCAGAGGAAGGGGCCAACAACCAGATCACATGAAAGTCTTGACCAAATCATAGAGCAAGATTGGATACCTTCATCTGATGAAGAGAGCAACCCAGGTGACTTAAGTCAGGATGATAATGATGGTGCTCAGCTTCCAACATTTAGGCAACCAAATGGTAGGAAGAGTAGGGCCAGAAAGCAGAAGCCTAGGCTTTGGTATGATGAGAAGAGGGAGAACCCACAAGAACAATTTGTGAAGAAACTTTGTTTTCTAGATGTCCAACAATTCAGGAGAGCACTTCTTACATTTCACATCTCACAAAACAAGAACTACTCTTTTCATAGGAACTGCTCAGATAGAGTTATTGCAGTTTGCAGTACAGAAGACTGTCCTTTTTTCATTGCTGCTTCTCAAATAGCACATGAGAAAACTTTTTGTATAAAGAAGATGAAGTTATACCACAATTGTGCTGCTGTAGGAGAGAGCACCAAAGTGACTGCAAGATGGTTGGCACATGAGTGTGAGGAACAGTTGAGGGCAGACATAAACACACCAGTCCAGACCATAATAGCCAATTTAAAGAATAAACATGGAATAGAAGTGTCCATTCACATGGCCTACAGAGCAAGGAAATCAGCTAAGAGTGTTGTCCAAGGAGATCCAAGGGCACAATACACAAGGATAAGGGATTACCTCCAAGCTGTGTTGGATACCAATCCAGGAAGTAGATGCATTGTTACAACAAAGCAATTGAAGGCCCATCCTAGCATAAATCCTAGATTCCATGGCTTGTTCATGTGCCTGAATGCTTGCAAAGAGGGTTTCCTAAATGGTTGCAGACCCTTCATAGGTACCTATATTAATTTGTGTGAACACAATCATTTATGTTGTCCTAGTACTAATGTGAAATTTTCTGCTGTAGGTGTTGATGGCTACTTCATTAAGTTGACCACAGGGCAGCAAATATTGGCTGCAACTGGTAGAGATGGTAATAACAACATATTTCCCATTGCATTTGCAATTGTTGACAAGGAAGACACTGCCAGCTGGTCATGGTTTCTAACACAACTGAAGTATGCTCTTGGTGGTGAGTCAGGGAAGCATGGCTACTACACTATCATATCTGATAGACAAAAGGTAACTCATACACCATAGTACTTACAAATAGTGCAAATTAGAACATGCTTAGTACTTACAAATAGTGTCTTCTGGCATCATATTCAAACATTAGTTTACTTTCACAGGGTCTGCTTAAAGCAATAACCAATGTATTCCCAAATTGCCCTCAAAGATTCTGCCTTAGACATATTTATCAGAACTTCCAAACAGCTGGCTTTAGAGGTGAAGAGTTAAAGAAATACATGGATCAGGCTAGTTATTCATATACTGAGTATGGATATAATCAAGCAATGAATGGTATGAAAAAAGAGTGTCAAGCAGCTTGGAAATGGCTTAGTAAGATACCAAAGCATACATGGGCTAGACATGCCATGGACACAAATTGTAAAACTGACTTGGTTGAGAACAACATAAGTGAAGTATTCAATAAAATGATACTTGATGTGAGAGGAAAACCAATTAAAACCATGGTTGATGGGATCAGAACAAAATTGTTAGTTAAGTTCAATGCCAATAGGACCAAGACAGAGACAGCTAAGTGGCAGATATGCCCAACATATGCTGAAAAGCTGGAAGAAGCTAAACATCATTCCAGATTATGTCAGTCAATCAAGGCTGGACCTGATCTATACCAGGTTGCAAGTGGAGAAAGCACATATGCAGTAAATCTGAAAGATTACACATGTGGGTGTAGAAAATGGGACATGACTGGGGTTCCTTGCAATCATGGTGTTTCAGCAATTAACAAGAATAAACTACATCCAGAAGATTTTGTTAATGCTTTCTTCAAGAAACCAATGTATCAACAAGCCTACAGTCCAATTGTCTACCCTGTGCCTGGGCCTGATCTATGGCCAAAGACTGGGACCCCTGACATAGAGCCACCTGTTTTCAGAGACAAGCCAGGGAAGAAGCAGGCAAAGAGGAGAAAGAATCAGTTTGAGAAGCCAGCTCCCAAGGATACTTCTAGGATGGCATCAATCACTTGTAGTAATTGCAATTTGAGTGGGCATAGGTACACTAGCTGCCACAAAAATCTTAAGCCAGCCCTTGCAATGAGAAGGAACCAACATCAGGTTAATTGTCCAAACTTCAAAAAATTCAGTTTATGATTATATTTCCTATACTATGTTCTAATCTTTGTATGTTTACACTGCAGGAAAACAGAAGAGTTGATGCAGCTTCATCAGCCCCAAGGGCAGCTCCATCAGTACCCAGGGCGAGAACTACAGCTCCACCGGCACCTAGGCCAGCTCCAGCAGTTCCCAAGGCAAGAACTACAGCTCCACCAGCACCTAGGCCAGCTCCATCAGCTCCTCCTGCAACTAGGAGAGCAACTGCATCTACTGTTGCTGCTTCTAGGCCAAGTTCATCTACTGCTGTAGCTAGAAGGCCAAGTTCATCCACTGCTGGTGCTTCTAGGCCAAGTTCTTCTACTGCTGCAAAGAAAACATTCATACCACCTAGAGCTTCAGGTACTGGAAGGCTGAGAAAACCTTCTTACAAGATGTCTGAGTCGTTCAGTTGTTCCCAGGGCAGCAAGAAGAAGTAATTTCATGATGGTGATGTTGAAAACAATTTCAAGTTTTTGATGTTGAAAACAATTTCAAGTTTGTGATGTTCAAAACAGCTGTGAGTTTGTCATGTTCAAACCAGTTTAATTCAGCCTATTTTGGCTACTTTGTGATGGCACTATGTAAGTTACCTAATTATGGTTGTGATCAAGACTTTTATGCATGAGGATGTCAAGTAGACTATGATAATGATTATGTTGAATATGATGCTGTCATTTAGACTTTGTTGCATCAAGCTATTTAGGATTTTATCACTTAGGGTGGCTCGGTGTCGACCAATCTTAAATGAACCATTTTTGTCACTTAGTTTGGCTAGGCGTCGCCCAACCCCTAAGTGAAGCAAATTTGTCACTTAGGGTGGCTCGGCGTCGACCAACCCCTAAGTGAAGCAAATTTGTCACCTAGGGTGGCTCGGCGTCGCCCAACCCCTAAGTGAAGCAAATTTGTCACTTAGGGTGGCTCGGCGTCGACCAACCCCTAAGTGAAGCAAATTTATCACTTAGGGTGTCTCGGCGTCGACCAACCCCTAAGTGAAGCAAATTTATCACTTAGGGTGGCTCGGCGTCGACCAACCCCTAAGTGAAGCAAATTTGTCACCTAGGGTGGCTCGGCGTCGACCAACCCCTAAGTGAAGCAAATTTGTCACTTAGGGTGGCTCGACGTCGACCAACCCCTAAGTGAAGCAAATTTATCACTTAGGGTGTCTCGGCGTCGACCAACCTTAATTCAACAGATTCATAGCTTAGTTCACAGCTTAGCCAAGCTAAACCCATTACATGCCATGCCATACTTCACAGCTTAGTTCAACAGATTCAAATTTAGCACACATTACAAGCCATAGTTCAATGCTTCATAAGTAAATTAGTTCAACAGATTCAAACTTAACACATTACAAGCCATAGTTCAAAGCTAGTAACTAAAGACAATGACCCACATGGTCATATGACAGCACAATTTATTCTTCACCACAAATACCCTTGATTTCCTTCAGCTTCCTCTTGTTACTTTCACCTGCTTTCTTCAGGTCAGCAACAGCACACTGCAAAGTACTCTTCTCAATGCTCAACTTCTCCTTCTCTTTAGTCAACTCAGCAATGTAACAATCCAGCTTCTCCTTCTCTTTCTTTAGGTCAGCAAAGCTAAACTCCAAAGTCCTCTTATCAGAGCTCATCTTTTCCTTCTCTTTCAGATGATTGAACTTCAAATTCCTAATGACATTGGCTTGAGCAACATGAATGCACTTCAACTGATCAACAACTGCCTTCAATTTTTTGATCTCAGCATCCTTTTCCATGCTGCTGTCAGCAACATTCATATCAGTTTCATGTGGCAGATTATCCTGAGAATCCAAGAGGTTGTTCACATCTTCAACAAGCTTCTCATAAGTCTCCTGCAACTCTTTTTTCTGTTGTGCTAGATTGTGCATAGTAAATGAATGCTCAAGGCATGCCATCTTATTGGCCTGAATGCTATCCTCATACATAAGCCACGGTTTGTGGAGTGCATTCTGCAGATGATCTGGCCACTCCTCATCTACCCATTGCACTAATCCACAATTATTAACTCCCTGCAATACAAAATAAAGTAGTTCAAACATGTTGTCACATGTTACATTTTCAGTTAAGTTCAGGTTACAGTTAAGGTGCAGATTCAGTTAGATCAATTCAACTCAAAAAACTAAACAACAATTATTGTGAGCATGTTTCCTAACATGAACAGTTACTATGAACATAAATCAATATCAATGAACCATGAACAGGAACTATGAGCAATGAACAGTAAACCCTAGAACATGAACAGTTAACCCTAGAACAGATGAACTGTACTACACAGGAGAGGTTTCACATTGCAACTAATTTACTAACTTACTTCTGTTGGAAATATGCCCTAGAGGCAATAATAAATTGATTATTATTATATTTCCTTGTTCATGATAATCGTTTATTATCCATGCTAGAATTGTATTGATAGGAAACTCAGATACATGTGTGGATACATAGACAACACCATGTCCCTAGTAAGCCTCTAGTTGACTAGCTCGTTGATCAATAGATGGTTACGGTTTCCTGACCATGGACATAGGATGTCGTTGATAATGGGATCACATCATTAGGAGAATGATGTGATGGACAAGACCCAATCCTAAGCCTAGCACAAAGATCGTGTAGTTCGTATGCTAAAGCTTTTCTAATGTCAAGTATCATTTCCTTAGACCATGAGATTGTGCAACTCCCGGATACCGTAGGAATGCTTTGGGTGTACCAAACGTCACAACGTAACTGGGTGACTATAAAGGTGCACTACAGGTATCTCCGAAAGTGTCTGTTGGGTTGGCACGAATCGAGACTGGGATTTGTCACTCCGTGTGACGGAGAGGTATCTCTGGGCCCACTCGGTAGGACATCATCATAATGTGCACAATGTGATCAAGGAGTTGATCACGGGATGATGTGTTACGGAACGAGTAAAGAGACTTGCTGGTAATGAGATTGAACAAGGTATAGGGATACCGACGATCGAATCTCGGGCAAGTACAATACCGCTAGACAAAGGGAATTGTATACGGGATTGATTAAGTCCCTGACATCGTGGTTCATCCGATGAGATCATCGTGGAACATGTGGGAGCCAACATGGGTATCCAGATCCCGCTATTGGTTATTAACCGGAGAGTCATCTCGGTCATGTCTGCATGTCTCCCGAACCCGTAGGGTCTACACACTTAAGGTTCGGTGACGCTAGGGTTATAGAGATATTAGTATGCGGTAACCTGAAAGTTGTTCGGAGTCCCGGATGAGATCCCGGACGTCAAGAGGAGTTCCGGAATGGTCCGGAGGTAAAGAATTATATATAGGAAGTGCGATTTCGGCCATCGGGACAAGTTTCGGGGTCATCGGTATTGTACCGGGACCACCGGAAGGGTCCCGGGGGTCCACCGGGTGGGGCCACCTACCCCGGGGGGCCACATGGGCTGTAGGGGGTGCGCCTTGGCCTACATGGGACAAGGGCACCAGCCCCTAGAGGCCCATGCGCCAAAGGGACAAGAGGAGGGGAGAGTCCTAACGGGGGAAGGCACCTCCGAGGTGCCTTGGGGAGGATGGACTCCTCCCCCCCCTTGGCTGCACCCTTCCTTGGAGGAAGGGGCAAGGCTGCGCCCTCCCCCTCTCCCTTGGCCCTATATATAGTGGGGGGAAGGGAGGGCAACCATACCTAAGGCCTGCCGCCTCCCTCTCCCTCCCGTGACACATCTCCCTCCTCCCGCAGCGCTTAGCGAAGCCCTGTTGGAATCCCGCTACTTCCACCACCACGCTGTTGTGCTGTTGGATCTCCATCAACCTCTCCTCCCCCCTTGCTGGATCAAGAAGGAGGAGACGTCGCTGCTCCGTACGTGTGTTGAACGCGGAGGTGCCGTCCGTTCGGCGCTAGGATCATCGGTGATTTGGATCACGACGAGTACGACTCCATCAACCCCGTTCTCTTGAACGCTTCCGCGCGCGATCTACAAGGGTATGTAGATCCACTCCTCCCTCGTTGCTAGATGACTCCATAGATAGATCTTGGTGACACGTAGGAAAATTTTGAATTTATGCTACGTTCCCCAACAGTGGCATCATGAGCTAGGTCTATGCGTAGTTACTATGCACGAGTAGAACACAAAGTAGTTGTGGGCGTCGATATTGTCAATTATCTTGCCATTACTAGTCTTATCTTGATTCGGCGGCATCGTGGGATGAAGCGGCCCAGACCGACCTTACACGTACTCTTACGTGAGACTGGTTCCACCGACTGACATGCACTAGTTGCATAAGGTGGCTAGCGGGTGCCTGTCTCTCCCACTTTAGTCGGATCGGATTCGATGAAAAGGGTCCTTATGAAGGGTAAATAGAAATTGGCATATCACGTTGTGGTTTTGCGTAGGTAAGAAACGTTCTTGCTAGAAACCCATAGCAGCCACGTAAAACATGCAAACAACAATTAGAGGACGTCTAACTTGTGTTTGCAGGGTATGCTATGTGATGTGATATGGCCAAAAGGATGTGATGAATGATATATGTGATGTATGAGATTGATCATGTTCTTGTAATAGGAATCGCGACTTGCATGTCGATGACGTGACAAGATGATCATGGAGCCCCAAGATGGAGATCAAAGGAGCTATATGATATTGGCCATATCATGTCACTATTATTTGATTGCATGTGATGTTTATCATGTTTATACATCTTATTTACTTAGAACGACGGTAGTAAATAAGATGATCCCTTACAACAATTTCAAGAAGTGTTCTCCCCTAACTGTGCACCGTTGCTAAAGTTCGTCGTTTCGAAGCACCACGTGATGATCGGGTGTTATAGATCCTTACGTTCACATACAACGGGTGTAAGACAGTTTTACACATGCAAAACACTTAGGGTTAACTTGACAAGCCTAGCATGTACAGACATGGCCTCGGAACACAGAGACCGAAAGGTCGAGCATGAGTCGTATGGTAGATACGATCAACATGAAGATGTTCACCGATGATGACTAGTCCGTCTCACGTGATGATCGGACACGGCCTAGTTGACTCGGATCATGTAATCACTTAGATGACTGGAGGGATGTCTATCTGAGTGGGAGTTCATAAGATGAACTTAATTATCCTGAACATAGTCAAAAGGATTTTGCAAATTATGTCGTAGCTCGCGCTTCAGTTCTACTGTTTAGATATGTTCCTAGAGAAAATTTAGTTGAAAGTTGATAGTAGAAATTATGCGGACTAGGTCCATAAACTGAGGATTGTCCTCATTGCTTCACAGAAGGCTTATGTCCTTAATACACCGCTCAGTGTGCTGAACCTCGAACGTCGTCTGTGGATGTTGCGAACATCTGACATACACGTTTTGATAACTACATGATAGTTCAGTTAAACGGCTTAGAGTTGAGGCACCAAAGACGGTTTTGAAACGTCACGAAACATATGAGATGCTTCGAGGGCTGAAATTGGGATTTCAGGCTCGTGCCCACGTCAAGAGGTATAAGACCTCCAACGATTTTCTTAGCCTGCAAACTAAGGGAGAAAAGCTCAATTGTTGAACTTGTGCTTAGATTGTCTGAGTACAACAATCGCTTGAATCGAGTGGGAGTTGATCTTCCAGATGAGAAAGTGATGTTTCTCCGAAGTCATTACCACCAAGCTGCTAGAGCTTCGTGTTGAACTATGATATATCAGGGATATATATGATGATCCTTGAGATATTCGCGATGTTTGACACCACAAAAGTAGAAATCAAGAAGGAGCATCAATTGTTGATGGTTGGTGAAACCACTAGTTTCAAGATGGGCAAGGGCAAGAAGGGATACTTCATGAAACGGCAATTCAGCTGCTGCTCTAGTGAAGAAACCCAAGGTTGAACCCAAACCCGAGACTAAGTGCTTCTGTAATAAGGGGAACAGCCACTGGAGCAGAATTACCCTAGATACTTGGTAGATCAGAAGGCTGGCAAGGTCGATAGAAGTATATTGGATATACATTGTGTTGATGTGTACTTTACTAGTACTCCTAGTAGCACCAGGGTATTAGATACCAGTTCGGTTGCTAAGTGTTAGTAACTCGAAATAAAAGCTACAGAATAAACGGAGACTAGCTAAAGGTGAGCTGACGATATGTGTTGGAAGTGTTTCCAAGGTTGATATGATCAAGCATCGCACGCTCCCTCTACCATCGAGATTGGTGTTAAACCTAAATAATTGTTATTTGGTGTTTGCGTTGAGCATAGACATGATTGGATTACGTCTATCGCGATACGGTTATTCATTTAAGGAGAATAATGGTTACTCTGTTTATTTGAATAATACCTTAAATGGTCTTGCACCTAAAATGAATGGTTTATTGAATCTCGATCGTAGTGATACACATGTTCATGCCAAAAGATAGTAATGATAGTACCACCTACTTGTGGCACTGCCACGTAAGTCATATCGGTATAAAACGCATGAAGAAGCTCCATGTTGATGGATCTTTGGGCTCACTCGTTTTTGAAAAGTTTGAGACATGCGAACCATGTCTATTAGTGTATATGCATGAAGAAACTCCATGCAAATGGACCATTTGGACTCACTTGATTTTGAATCACTTGAGACATGCAAATCATACCACATGGGCAAGATGACTGAAAGCCTCGGTTTCAGTAAAATGGAACTGGAAAGCAACTTGTTGGAAGTAATACATTTTGATGTGTTCAGTCCAATGAGTGCTGAGGCGTGTAGTGGATATCGTTATGTTCTTGTTGGGGAACGTAGCAGAAATTCAAAATTTTCCTACGTGTCACCAAGATCTATCTATGGAGAGACTAGCAACGAGGGGAAGGAGAGTGCATCTACATACCCTTGTAGATCGCTAAGCGGAAGCGTTCAAGTGAACGGGGTTGATGGAGTCGTACTCGTCGTGATTCAAATCACCGATGATCAAGTGCCGAACGCACGGCACCTCCGCGTTCAACACACGTACAGCCCGGTGACGTCTCCCACGCCTTGATCCAGCAAGGAGAGAGGGAGAGGTTGAGGAAGACTCCATCCAGCAGCAGCACAACGGCGTGGTGGTGATGGAGGAGAGTGGAAATCCTGCAGGGCTTCGCCAAGCACCACAGAAGAGGAGGGAGAGAGAGATGCAGGGCTGCACCAACCAGAGATCGAATCACGTGTGTGTTATGGGCAGCCCTAGGCCTCATATATATAGGGGAAGGGGAGGGGTTGCGCCCCCTCTAGGGTTCCCACCCCTAGGGGGGGGCGGCAGCCCTAGATGGGGATCAAGGGTGGTGGCCAAGAGGGGGAGAGAAGGATGGCGCCCCTAGGGTGGGCCTTAAGGCCCATCTAAGCCTAGGGTTTCCTCCTTTTTTCCTCCTAGCTGCCCTTGGGCCTTGTGGGAGGCGCACCAGCCCACTTAGGGGCTGGTCCCTCACCACCCTTGGCCCATGCAAGCCTCCGGGGCAGGTGGCCCCACTTGGTGGACCCCCGCGACCCTCCCGGTGATCCCGGTACATTACCGATAAACCCCGAAACTCTTCCGGTAACCAAAACAGGACTTCCCATATATAAATCTTTACCTCCGGACCATTTCGGAACTCCTCGTGACGTCCGGGATCTCATCCGGGACTCCGAACAACATTCGGTAACCACATACAAACTTCCTTTACAACCCTAGCGTCATCGAACCTTAAGTGTGTAGACCCTACGGGTTCGGGAGACATACAGACATGACCGAGACGTTCTCCGGTCAATAACCAACAGCGGGATATGGATACCCATGTTGGCTCCCACATGTTCCACGATGATCTCATCGGATGAACCACGATGTCAAGGACTTAATCAATCCCGTATACAATTCCCTTTGTCTATCGGTATGTTACTTGCCCGAGATTCGATCGTCGGTATCCAATACCTAGTTCAATCTCGTTACCGGCAAGTCTCTTTACTCGTTCCGTAACACATCATCCCGTGATCAACTCCTTGCTCACATTGCGCATATGATGATGTCCTACCGAGTGGACCCAGAGATACCTCTCCGCTTACACGGAGTGACAAATCCTAGTCTCGATTCGTGCCAACCCAACAGACACTTTCGGAGATACCTGTAATGCACCTTTATAGTCACCCAGTTACGTTGTGACGTTTGATACACCCAAAGCATTCCTACGGTATCCGGGAGTTGCACAATCTCATGGTCTAAGGAAATTATACTTGACATTAGAAAAGCTTTAGCATACGAACTACACGATCTTTGTGCTAGGCTTAGGATTGGGTCTTGTCCATCACATCATTCTCCTAATGATGTGATCCTGTTATCAATGACATCCAATGTCCATGGTCAGGAAACCGTAACCATCTATTGATCAACGAGCTAGTCAACTAGAGGCTTACTAGGGACATGGTGTTGTCTATGTATCCACACATGTATCTGAGTTTCCTATCAATACAATTATAGCATGGATAATAAACGATTATCATGAACAAGGAAATATAATAATAACCAATTTATTATTGCCTCTAGGGCAAATTTCCAACAGTCTCCCACTTGCACTAGTGTCAATAATCTAGTTCACATCGCCATGTGATTAACACTCACAGGTCACATCACCATGTAACCAACATCCAAAGAGTTTACTAGAGTCAGTAATCTAGTTCACATCACTATGTGATTAACACTCAATGAGTTTTAGGTTTGATCATGTTGCTTGTGAGAGAGGTTTTAGTCAACGGGTCTGAACCTTTCAGATCCGTGTGTGCTTGACAAATCTCTACGTCATCTCCTTGATGTAGCTACCACGTTCTATTTGGAGCTAATCCAAATAACTGTTCTACTTGGAGTTATTCTAAATTGTTGCTCCATTATACGTATCCGTTATCTCTACTCAGAGCTATCCGGATAGGTGTTAAGCTTGCATCGACGTAACCCTTTACGACGAACTCTTTTACCACCTCCATAATCGAGAAAATTCCTTAGTCCACTAGTTACTAAGGATAACTTTGACCGCTGTCCTGTGATCCATTCTTGGATTACTCTTGTACCCCTTGACTGACTCATGGCAAGGCACACTTCAGGTGCGGTACACAGCATAGCATACTGTAGAGCCTATGTCTTAAGCATAGGGTACGACCTTCGTCCTTTCTCTCTATTCTGCCGTGGTCGAGCTTTAAGTCTTAACTTCATACCTTACAACTCAGGCAAGAACTCCTTCTTTGACTGATCCATCTTGAACACCTTCAAGATCATGTCAAGGTATGTGCTCATTTGAAAGTACCATTAAGCGTTTTGATCTATCCTTATAGATCTTGATGCTCAATGCTCAAGTAGCTTAATCCAGGCTTTCCATTGAAAAAACACCTTTCAAATAACCCTATATGCTTTCCAGAAATTCTACATCATTTCCGATCAACAACATATATTCATCAGAAATTCTATAGTGCTCCCACTCACTTCTTTGGAAATACAAGTTTCTCATAAACTTTGTATACACCCAAAATCTTTGATCATCATCAAAGCATACATTCCAACTCCGAGATGCTCACTCCAGTCCTCAGAAGGATTGCTGGAGCTTTGCATACTTATTAGCATCTTTCAGGATTGACAAAACCTTCCGGTTGTATCACATACAACCTTTCCTCAAAAAATGTCGTCGAGGAAACAATGTTTTGACATCCTATCTGCAAGATTTCACAAATAATGCAGTAATCGCTAATATAATTCCAGCAGACTCTTAGCATCGCTACGAGTGAGAAAGTCTCATCATAGTCAACTCCTTGAACTTGTCAAAAAACATCTTAACGACAAG
Source organism: Triticum urartu (assembly GCF_056163025.1). NCBI lineage: Eukaryota > Viridiplantae > Streptophyta > Magnoliopsida > Poales > Poaceae > Triticum > Triticum urartu. The sequence goes on along the minus strand of NC_141874.1, from coordinate 699,986,311 downwards.
TCGAGCTTTCTTAATGGTGACATTTACCATCATTGTCCGTCTTCCTTTTAAAATCCATCTGTACTCAACAGCCTTACGACCATCAAGTAGTTCTTCCAAAGTCTACACTTTGTTTTCATATATGGATCCTCTCTCGGATTATATGGCCTCGAGCCATTTATCGGAATCCGGGCCCACCATCGCTTCTTCATAGCTCGTAGGTTCATTGTTATCTAGCAACATGACTTCCAAGACAGGATTACGTACCACTCTGAACTAGTACGCATCCTTGTCATCCCACGAGGTTTGGGAGTGACTTGATCTGAAGTTTCATGATCACTATCATAAGCTTCCACTTCAATTGGTGTAGGTGCCACAGGAACAACTTCCTGTGCCCTGCTACACACTAGTTGAAGAGACGGTTCAATAACCTCATCAAGTCTCCACCATCCTCCCACTCAATTCTTTCGAGAGAAACTTTTCCTCGAGAAAGGACCCGATTCTAGAAACAATCCTTTATTGCTTTCGGATCTAAGACAGGAGGTATACCCAACTGTTTTGGGTGTCCTATGAAGATGCATTTATCCGCTTTGGGTTCGAGCTTATTAGCCTGAAACTTTTCACATAAGCGTCGCAGCCCCAAACTTTTAAGAAATGACAGCTTAGGTTTCTCTAAACCATAGTTCATATGGTGTCATCTCATCGGAATTACATGGTGCCCTATTTAAAGTGAATGTGGTTGTCTCTAATGCCTAACCCATAAACTATCGTGGTAATTCGATAAGAGACATCATGGTATGCATCATATCCAATAGGGTACAGTTATGATGTTCGGACACACCATCACACTATGGTGTTCCAGGCTGTATTAGTTGTGAAACGATTTCCACAATGTCTTAATTTTTGTGCCAAACTCGTAATTCAGATATTCATATCTATGATCATATCATAGATCTTTTATCCTCTTGTCACGACGATCTTTCAACTTCACCCTGAAATTACTTGAACCTTTCAATAATTCAGACTCATGATTCATCAAGTAAATATACTCAACATCTACTCAAATCATCTGTGAAGTAAGAACATAACGATATCCACTACATGCCTCAGCACTCATTGGACTGCACACATCAAAAATGTATTACTTCCAACAAGTTGCTTTCTTGTTCCATTTTACTGAAACCGAGGCTTTCAGTCATCTTGCCCATGTGGTATGATTTGCATGCCTCAAGTGATTCAAAATCAAGTGAGTCCAAACGGTCCATTTGCATGGAGTTTCTTCATGCATACACACCAATAGACATGGTTCGCATGTCTCAAACTTTTAAAATTGAGTGAGTCTAAAGATCCATCAACATGGAGCTTCTTCATGCGTTTTATACCGATATGACTTACGTGGCTGTGCCACAAGTAGGTGGTACTATCATTACTATCTTTTGGCATGAACATGTGTATCACTACGATCGAGATTCAATAAACCATTCATTTTAGGTGTAAGACCATTGAAGGTATTATTCAAATAAACAGAGTAACCATTATTCTCCTTAAATGAATAACCGTATTGCGATAGACATAATCCAATCATGTCTATGCTCAACGCAAACACCAATCTCGATGGTAGAGGGAGCGTGCGATGCTTGATCATATCAACATTGAGAACACTTCCAACACATATCGTCAGCTCACCTTTAGCTAGTCTCCGTTTATTCCGTAGCTTTTATTTCGAGTTACTAACACTTAGCAACCGAACCGGTATCTAATACCCTGGTGCTACTAGGAGTACTAGTAAAGTACACATCAACACAATGTATATCCAATATACTTCTATCGACCTTGCCAGCCTTCTTATCTACCAAGTATCTAGGGTAATTCTGCTCCAGTGGCTATTCCCCTTATTACAGAAGCACTTAGTCTCGGGTTTGGGTTCAACCTTGGGTTTCTTCACTAGAGCAGCAGCTGAATTGCCGTTTCATGAAGTATCCCTTCGTGCCCTTGCCCTTCTTGAAACTAGTGGTTTCACCAACCATCAACAATTGATGCTCCTTCTTGATTTCTACTTTTGTGGTGTCAAACATCGCGAATATCTCAAGGATCATCATACATGTCCCTGATATATTATAGTTCATCACGAAGCTCTAGCAGCTTGGTGGTAATGACTTCGGAGAACCATCACTATTTTATCTGGAAGATCAACTCCCACTCGATTCAAGCGATTGTTGTACTCAGACAATCTGAGCATAAGTTCAACAATTGAGCTTTTCTCCTTAGTTTGTAGGCTAAGAAAATCATCGGAGGTCTTATACCTCTTGACGTGGGCACGAGCCTGAAATCCCAATTTCAGCCCTCGAAACATCTCATATGTTCCGTGACGTTTCAAAAAGTCTTAGGTGCCCCAACTCTAAACCGTTTAACTGAACTATCACGTAGTTATCAAGACGTGTATGTGAGATGTTCGCAACATCCACAGACGACGTTCGAGGTTCAGCACACTGAGTGGTGCATTAAGGACATAAGCCTTTTAAGAAGCAATGAGGACAATCCTCAGTTTACGGACCTAGTCCGCATAATTGCTACTATCAAGTTTCAACTAATTTTTCTCTAGGAACATAACTAAACAGTAGAACTATAGCGTGAGCTACGACATAATTTGCAAAATCCTTTTGACTATGTTCAGAATAATTAAGTTCATCTTATGAACTCCCACTTAGATAGACATCCCTCTAGTCATCTAAGTGATTACATGATCCGAGTGAACTAGGCCGTGTCCGATCAACACGTGAGACGGACTAGTCAACGTCGGTGAACATCTTCATGTTGATCATATCTACCATACGACTCATGCTCGACCTTTCGGTCTCTGTGTTCCGAGGCCATGTCTGTACATGCTAGGCTCGTCAAGTTAACCCTAAGTGTTTTTGCATGTGTAAAACTGTCTTACACCCGTTGTATGTGAACGTAAGGATCTATCACACCCGATTAACACGTGGTGCTTCGAAACGACGAACTGTAGCAACGGTGCACAGTTAGGGGAGAACACTTCTTGAAATTTTAATGAGAGATCATCTTATTTACTACCGTCGTTCTAAGCAAATAAGATGTATAAACATGATAAACATCACATGCAATCAAATAATAGTGACATGATATGGCCAATATCATATAGCTCCTTTGATATCCATCTTGGGGCTCCATGATCATCTATTACAAGAGCATGATCAATCTTATACATCACATATATCATTCATCACATCCTTTGGGCCATATCACATCACATAACATACCCTGCAAAAACAAGTTAGACGTCCTCTAATTGTTGTTTGCATGTTTTACGTGGCTGCTATGGGTTTCTAGCAAGAACGTTTCTTACCTACGCAAAACCACAACGTGATATGCCAATTGCTATTTACCCTTCATAAGGACCCTGTTCATCGAATCCGATCCGACTAAAGTGGGAGAGACAGACACCCGCCAGCCACCTTATGCAACTAGTGCATGTTTGTCGGTGGAACCGGTCTCACGTAAGAGTACGTGTAAGGTTGGTCCGGGCCGCTTCATCCCACGATGCCGCCGAATCAAGATAAGACTAGTAACGGCAAGCATATTGAACAAAATCAACGCCCACAACTACTTTGTGTTCTACTCGTGCATAGAATCTACGCAATAGACCTAGCTCATGATGCCACTGTTGGGGAACGTAGCAGAAATTCAAAATTTTCCTACGTGTCACCAAGATCTATCTATGGAGAGACTAGCAACAAGGGGAAGGAGAGTGCATCTACATACCCTTGTAGATCGCTAAGCGGAAGCGTTCAAGTGAACGGGGTTGATGGAGTCGTACTCGTCGTGATTCAAATCACCGATGATCAAGTGCCGAACGCACGGCACCTCCGCGTTCAACACACGTACAGCCCGGTGACGTCTCCCACGCCTTGATCCAGCAAGGAGAGAGGGAGAGGTTGAGGAAGACTCCATCCAGCAGCAGCACAACGGCGTGGTGGTGATGGAGGAGCGTGGCAATCCTGCAGGGCTTCGCCAAGCACCACAAAAGAGGAGGGAGAGAGAGATGCAGGGCTGCACCAACCAGAGATCGAATCACGTGTGTGTTATGGGCAGCCCTAGGCCTCATATATATAGGGGAAGGGGAGGGGCTGCGCCCCCTCTAGGGTTCCCACCCCTAGGGGGGGGCCGGCAGCCCTAGATGGGGATCAAGGGTGGCGGCCAAGAGGGGGAGAGAAGGATGGCGCCTTTAGGGTGGGCCTTAAGGCCCATCTAAGCCTAGGGTTTCCTTCTTTTTTCCTCCTAGCTGCCCTTGGGCCTTGTGGGAGGCGCACCAGCCCACTTAGGGGCTGGTCCCTCACCACCCTTGGCCCATGCAAGCCTCCGGGGCAGGTGGCCCCACTTGGTGGACCCCCAGGACCCTCCCGGTGGTCCCGGTACATTACCGATAAACCCCGAAACTCTTCCGGTAACCAAAACAGGACTTCCCATATATAAATCTTTACCTCCGGACCATTCCGGAACTCCTCGTGACGTCTGGGATCTCATCCGGGACTCCGAACAACGTTCGGTAACCACATACAAACTTCCTTTACAACCCTAGCGTCATCGAACCTTAAGTGTGTAGACCCTACGGGTTCGGGAGACATACAGACATGACCGAGACGTTCTCCGGTCAATAACCAACAGCGGGATCTGGATACCCATGTTGGCTCCCACATGTTCCACGATGATCTCATCGGATGAACCACGATGTCAAGGACTTAATCAATCCCGTATACAATTCCCTTTGTCTATCGGTATGTTACTTGCCCGAGATTCGATCGTCGGTATCCAATACCTAGTTCAATCTCGTTACCGGCAAGTCTCTTTACTCGTTCCGTAACACATCATCCCGTGATCAACTCCTTGGTCACATTGCGCATATGATGATGTCCTACCGAGTGGGCCCAGAGATACCTCTCCGCTTACACGGAGTGACAAATCCCAGTCTCGATTCGTGCCAACCCAACAGACACTTTTGGAGATACCTGTAATGCACCTTTATAGTCACCCAGTTACGTTGTGACGTTTGATACACCCAAAGAATTCCTATGGTATCCGGGAGTTGCACAATCTCATGGTCTAAGGAAATTATACTTGACATTAGAAAAGCTTTAGCATACGAACTACACGATCTTTGTGCTAGGCTTAGGATTGGGTCTTGTCCATCACATCATTCTCCTAATGATGTGATCCCGTTATCAATGACATCCAATGTCCATGGTCAGGAAACCGTAACCATCTATTGATCAACGAGCTAGTCAACTAGAGGCTTACTAGGGACATGGTGTTGTCTATGTATCCACACATGTATCTGAGTTTCCTATCAATACAATTATAGCATGGATAATAAACGATTATCATGAACAAGGAAATATAATAATAACCAATTTATTATTGCCTCTAGGGCATATTTCCAACAGTTCTTACTTCACAGATGATTTGAGTAGATGTTGAGTATATTTACTTGATGAATCACGAGTCTGAATTATTGAAAGGTTCAAGTAATTTCAGGGTGAAGTTGAAAGATCGTCGTGACAAGAGGATAAAAGATCTATGATATGATCATAGATATGAATATCTGAATTACGAGTTTGGCACAAAAATTAAGACATTGTGGAAATCGTTTCACAACTAATACAGCCTGGAACACCATAGTGTGATGGTGTGTCCGAACATCATAACTGTACCCTATTGGATATGATGCATACCATGATGTCTCTTATCGAATTACCACGATAGTTTATGGGTTAGGCATTAGAGACAACCACATTCACTTTAAATAGGGCACCATGTAATTCCGATGAGATGACACCATATGAACTATGGTTTAGAGAAACCTAAGCTGTCATTTCTTAAAAGTTTGGGGCTGCGACGCTTATGTGAAAAGTTTCAGGCTAATAAGCTCGAACCCAAAGCGGATAAATGCATCTTCATAGGACACCCAAAACAGTTGGGTATACCTCCTGTCTTAGATCCGAAAGCAATAAAGGATTGTTTCTAGAATCGGGTCCTTTCTCGAGGAAAAGTTTCTCTCGAAAGAATTGAGTGGGAGGATGGTGGAGACTTGATGAGGTTATTGAACCGTCTCTTCAACTAGTGTGTAGCAGGGCACAGGAAGTTGTTCCTGTGGCACCTACACCAATTGAAGTGGAAGCTTATGATAGTGATCATGAAACTTCGGATCAAGTCACTACCAAACCTCGTGGGATGACAAGGATGCGTACTACTTCAGAGTGGTACGTAATCCTATCTTGGAAGTCATGTTGCTAGACAACAATGAACCTACGAGCTATGGAGAAGCGATGGTGGGCCTGGATTCCGATAAATGGCTCGAGGCCATAAAATCCGAGAGAGGATCCATGTATGAAAACAAAGTGTAGACTTTGGAAGAACTACTTGATGGTCGTGAGGCTGTTGAGTACAGATGGATTTAAAAGGAAGACGGACAATGATGGTAAATGTCACCATTAAGAAAGCTCGACTTGTCATTAAGAAGTTTCCTGACAAGTTCAAGGAGTTGACTACGGTGAGACTTTCTCACTCGTAGCGATGCTAAGAGTCTGTTGAAACTATATTAGTGATTACTGCATTATTTATGAAATCTTGCAGATAGGGTGTCAAAACATTGTTTCCTCGACGATTTTCTTGAGGAAAGGTTGTATGTGATACAACCGGAAGGTTTTGTCAATCCTGAAAGATGCTGATAAGTATGCAAAGCTCCAGCAATCCTTCTGAGGAATGGAGTAAGCATCTCGGAGTTGGAATGTATGCTTTGATGATGATCAAAGATTTTGGGTTTATACAAAGTTTATGAAAAACTTGTATTTCCAAAGAAGTGAGTGGGAGCACTATAGAATTTCTGATGAGTATATGTTGTTGACATATTTTTGATCAGAAATGACGTAGAATTTCTGGAAAGCATATAGGGTTATTTGGAAAGTGTTTTTCAATGGAAAGCCTGGATTAAGCTACTTGAACATTGAGCATCAAGATCTATAAGGATAGATCAAAACGCTTAATAGTATTTTCAAATGAGCACATACCTTGACATGATCTTGAAGGTGTTCAAGATGGATCAGTCGAAGAAGGAGTTCTTGCCTGAGTTGTAAGGTATGAAGTTAAGACTTAAAGCTCGACCATGGCAGAATAGAGAGAAAGGACGAAGGTCGTCCCCTATGCTTAAGTCGTAGGTTCTACAGTATGCTATGCTGTGTACCGCACCTGAAGTGTGCCTTGCCATGAGTCAGTCAAGGGGTACAAGAGTGATCCAAGAATGGATCACATGACAGCGGTCAAAGTTATCCTTAGTAACTAGTGGACTAAGGAATTTTCTCGATTATGGAGGTGGTAAAAGAGTTCGTCGTAAAGGGTTACGCCGATGCAAACTTTGACAGTAATCCAGATTATTCTGAGTAGTAAACTGGATTCGTATAGTAGAACAGTTATTTGGAATAGCTCCAAATAGAACGTGGTAGCTGCATCTAGGAGATGACATAGAGATTTGTAAAGCACACACGGATCTGAAAGGTTCAGACCCGTTGACTAAAACCTCTCTCACAAGCATAACATGATCAAACCCAGAACTCATCGAGTGTTAATCACATGGTAAATGTGAACTAGATTATTGACTCTAGTAAACTCTTTGGGTGTTAGTCACATGGGGATGTGACCTTGAGTGTTAATCACATATCGATGTGAACTAGATTATTGACTCTAGTGCAAGTGGGAGACTGTTGGAAATATGCCCTAGAGGCAATAATAAATTGATTATTATTATATTTCCTTGTTCATGATAATCGTTTATTATCCATGCTAGAATTGTATTGATAGGAAACTCAGATACATGTGTGGATACATAGACAACACCATGTCCCTAGTAAGCCTCTAGTTGACTAGCTCGTTGATCAATAGATGGTTACGGTTTCCTGACCATGGACATAGGATGTCGTTGATAACGGGATCACATCATTAGGAGAATGATGTGATGGACAAGACCCAATCCTAAGCCTAGCACAAAGATCGTGTAGTTCGTATGCTAAAGCTTTTCTAATGTCAAGTATCATTTCCTTAGACCATGAGATTGTGCAACTCCCGGATACCGTAGGAATTCTTTGGGTGTACCAAACGTCACAACGTAACTGGGTGACTATAAAGGTGCACTACAGGTATCTCCGAAAGTGTCTGTTGGGTTGGCACGAATCGAGACTGGGATTTGTCACTCCGTGTGACAGAGAGGTATCTCTGGGCCCACTCGGTAGGACATCATCATAATGTGCACAATGTGATCAAGGAGTTGATCACGGGATGATGTGTTACGGAACGAGTAAAGAGACTTGCCGGTAATGAGATTGAACAAGGTATAGGGATACCGACGATCGAATCTCGGGCAAGTACAATACCGCTAGACAAAGGGAATTATATACGGGATTGATTAAGTCCTTGACATCAGCGTTCATCCGATGAGATCATCATGGAACATGTGGGAGCCAACATGGGTATCCAGATCCCGCTGTTGGTTATTAACCGGAGAGTCATCTCGGTCATGTCTGCATGTTTCCCGAACCCGTAGGGTCTACCCACTTAAGGTTCGGTGACGCTAGGGTTATAGAGATATTAGTATGCGGTAACCCGAAAGTTGTTCGGAGTCCCGGATGAGATCCAGGACGTCACGAGGAGTTCCGGAATGGTCCGGAGGTAAAGAATTATATATAGGAAGTGCTATTTCGGCCATCGGGACAAGTTTCGGGGTCATCGGTATTGTACCGGGACCACCGGAAGGGTCCCGGGGGTCCACCGGGTGGGGCCACCTACCCCGGGGGGCCACATGGGCTGTAGGGGGTGCGCCTTGGCCTACATGGGCCAAGGGCACCAGCCCCTAGAGGCCCATGCGCCAAAGGGACAAGAGGAGGGGAGAGTCCTAACGGGGGAAGGCACCTCCGAGGTGCCTTGGGGAGGATGGACTCCTCCCCCCCCCTTGGCCGCACCCTTCCTTGGAGGAAGGGGCAAGGCTGCGCCCTCCCCCTCTCCCTTGGCCCTATATATAGTGGGGGGAAGGGAGGGCAACCATACCTAGGGCCTGGCGCCTCCCTCTCCCTCCCGTGACACATCTCCCTCCTCCCGCAGCGCTTAGCGAAGCCCTGTTGGAATCCCGCTACTTCCACCACCACGCCGTTGTGCTGTTGGATCTCCATCAACCTCTCCTCCCCCCTTGCTGGATCAAGAAGGAGGAGACGTCGCTGCTCCGTACGTGTGTTGAACGCGGAGGTGCCGTCCGTTCGGCGCTAGGATCATCGGTGATTTAGATCACGACGAGTACGACTCCATCAACCCCGTTCTCTTGAACGCTTCCGCGCGCGATCTACAAGGGTATGTAGATCCACTCCTCCCTCGTTGCTAGATGACTCCATAGATAGATCTTGGTGACACGTAGGAAATTTTGAATTTATGCTACGTTCCCCAACAACTTGTACGGCACAGGCAATGAACCTCCTCCCAGTGCTTATCCCCTGGAATGCAACACATTTCTTCCCTGGCTTGCCATGCTCGCACATCACCCTCAAATCGTCAGCAGAACCAGTGAACAACGGGTCATCCATTGTTGGTGGGATCTGGGCAACACAAATGTACTGGTTCAAATCGAGCTGAAACCCTAAATCCAAAATGCCCAAATCAAAACCCTAAATCCAGTCCCTGTGGAACCAACTGACCTTAATAGGGGAGTCGTAGGAAGAAATGATCTGCACCTCGGAGTCCTCACTGCTCGAGCCGTCGCTCCAAGACACCATGGCGGCCGGCAGCGAGCGGAGAGGAGAGGAGGCAGAGCAAGGTTGAGAGCGGGAGGGAGAGCAGAGGAGCGAGTGAGTGAGAAGTGGAGTGGGGGCGGCGCGGTCGGCCGGTCCGACGCGAGCCGACCAAGTCGTCTCGACCAGACGGCGCCGTTTGCCGTCCGTTATGCCACGTAGGGGGAAACCGGGCCCCATCTGTCGGAAACGCACTCAAACGAAGCAAATCGGTCGATCAGTGCACACTGCAAAAAGTTTACTGAATGTGCGGTGTTTTTTGCAAATGATTAACGACCTCGTGGTTTTCTACAATCGATGCCCCAAATGTGGTGGTTTTTTGCAATTCACTCCAACAAACGAAACGATTAATAAGCGTTCAACCAGGAGCGCGGATTAGATTAGATACATCACTCAACTAGGGGAGATTTCGGCATCATCGCATCGATAAACTTCTTCAAGGTGATCAATGCATCACTGAACTGACGGAGAAAAATAATCTACTACGTCCTAGCTAGACTGCACTTGGCTAATTGTTAACGATGGGGGTTAAAACTTAAAACAAGGAAGGAGCAGGGAGAAAGGAGTAGTTCCCGTTCCCGTTTGCGCTTGGGAAATCATCATCTCATCGGAGAAGAAAAGAGTCCGTTTTCACTTGTGATCCAGTCCGGCCCAGAATCCGCGTTTACTTGTTTTCTTCCATGATGATGATGATCCGGACTCGGTAGTTTTCCACTACTCGAAGCCCGCGACGGACCCGGCTTCCTCCTAAGGCACCCCGACCTCGATCCCATATTCCCATGCATATAAGTAGCCACGTCCCCGCAGCCCCATGGCCACCAAAGCAACACGGCAACAACCGGCGACATCGTCTAAATCTCTTCACGTAGACAAGTTTTCAGTCTCAGATTTCGAGCTTGATGGAGAACCAGGGGGCAGCAGCGGGAGCGGCGGTGCCGGAGAAGGAGGCGCAGGCGCCGGCGCCGTGCTTCAAGTGGACGGTGGGGGAGGGCGCGTCGCTCATGGAGCGGGCCAAGGACCAGTACAAGCAGTTCACGGAGGCGGGGGCGAGCGAGCACTGGGAGTGCCTCAAGAACAAGGTCAGCTCCATGTTCGCCGAGCCAATCTTCGGCGGAGGCGCCAAGGAGCACGGCTCAACCGCCAACACGCCGCCGTTCGTCGAGTCGCAGTAGATCATCGCCACCGTCGTCTATAGACGGCCTATATATTGTTTCAGGGAGTATATATTAGTACTAGTTGTGAAAGTTGAGGTCTTGGATTAAACTCGAGGAACTGTATATTGTGTTTGAGTCGATTATAAATTAGTCCAGTGATTATATCGAAGACGAGCTCTTTTTTTTCCTTTTCCTGTTCCCTTATTCTGAGGCTCGACCCATAGCAATTTCGTATGATTTTTTTTTTGTTTTTTTTTCCACTTGAATATGATTCTTGTTCACTTCTTCATAGGGCTCGGTTCAAAGAAATTTACATGTTTTTTTTGAGGATCTGGATCCGTGAATTCCTAGGTTTTGCACTTTATTTTAAAAGAAAATTGCCATCCACCCAAATCTCTTTACAAATCAATTGTTTTCCTGTGCTGTAAAATCTAAATTTCTGTGGTTTTGCAAGGGATCCTAGTGATATCCCACAGGGTTAAAGAGGCCATATATCACTGATCCAATGCTAATTGTTTTTCCTATTCGAGTCCTGAAAAAACCATGTAGTATAAATCAATGTTTTCATCATCAAAATTAGATACAATACTCAGCTAAGGGAGATTTCGGCATCATCGCGTTGATAATAAACTTTATCAAGAGGATTACTGAAAAAGGATTTCCCTCCGCTTTGTATACAAAGCAACCAACCGAGACAGCCAACGATAGGTGCTGTGGCGGAAGCAGCACAGTCACACCCAAAAGAAAAGAAAGAGAAAATACAAGAGAAACAAATGCCGACAACTACGGATTGACAAAAACGAAGAAGCCTCGTGGCCGCTGCATCCACCGAAGATCGCCCACCAAGCTCTGGGCCTCTGAAGCACCGGTACCAATCAACACCTCCAAGAAGGGACGCGACAATGACGACGCTGCTGCCAAGGGTTTCCCCCGGTACGCGGTGAGGAGAGAGGAAGGGTAGCCCCGACGCCCTCCAGGAAGGTCCGGCGACACCCTCATGCGCCACCGCGTCGGTGTCGGCCAAGCCAACAGGGATTTCTCCCGATCCCAACCTTCACCTCAGGTACTCCAGAGCTCGCCACCAAACTGACCACCATCCTGCGCAAACCCGACCAGGAAGTTTCCCACGCTGTCTCGCCACGACACCGTGAAGAATGACCTGCACAATGAAGAAGAGGAGCCGGGACAAGGGCAGCAGCACCGTCGGCACGTGGGAGGGCCCCGCCTCCACCGCCGAAGACAATAGTTGACCGGACGCAATAGCAGAAACAAACCAGGCCCGTGGCCGCACAGGCCCGTCCGGGATCTCCGAGGCCCGTAAAGTTCCTGCCTTCGCGCTGCAGCCGGCACGCCCTCGGTGCCGCCGCCCCTGTCCAAGCCGCCCCCGCCTCCCCGCACAGAGAGCCGCCAAGTGGAAGCACCACCTCCACGCGCACCGCCGGCAACCACCACCAGGTTGCCAGACCGCCATCGGCCGAGCCGCACCACCACCGCACGCCCGCGACGGAGAGGAACCAACACCGCCGCCGGGGGCCCGAAGCCGGACCCCAGCCGCAGCCCGCGCCGCCTTCCAGACGGATCCGGGCGCCACGGCGAGGCGCGCACCACCGCGCAGCCGGCCATGCCGCGCCACGCCCGCCAGAAGGCCGCGCGCCGCCACGCCGCGATGCCCCGCGCCCGCACCCGAAGAAGCGGCCCGCGCCGCCCTGTTGTGCCGGGGGAAGAACAGGCCTCGCCGGCGCCGGCGCCGGTCGGGCTTCGCCCGGCCGTGCCCCCTGGCGGCAGCGAGGGAGGAGGGGAGGCTCGCGGCAAGCGGATCTGAGGGCCCTCGCCGGCCGCCTCGCGGGTGGCGGCCTGGGGAGGGAAGGGTTTCGCGAGAGCCTCCGCCTAGTACCAATCTTCGTAGCTCGAATGCTCACATTGACAGAGAAAAAGAATGAAGGGCCATCTGCATCTTGATTGATGCACAAGGTTTAGCCCCCAAACTATCTCTATACTTCCTGACTCTTCAATCTGCTCTGCCGGCTCTTCAGTTACTGCAGGTTTCGTCCTGGGCCACTCATCAGCCCTGCCTATTACTACTGGTATTGTGTGTTGACTGAGAGAATAAGGTGTTGAATAATCTACTGGAAATAGTGTGCTTAATAAAACTTTTGACAGCGTTATATAGAGAATATAATGTACTTGTGCAGGTGCCTGCCCCTCTCGGAACTCCTGAACCAGCTTGGTCGTACTGAAAACCTTAAGGCCTTGTTCGGTTGAGGTGGATTTTGAAGGAGAATGGCAGGGTTTGAGGGGGATTAGATCTCCTACAAGCCAAAATCCTCTCCAATCCACTCCAATCCCCTTGGGAGGAGGATTAAACGAACAAGGCCTAAGTTCAGTTTGATAGATATGGTACGGCCAAGCTTCTTTGATAGATGTGGTTTGCTGGTGCTGTTACCTCGTCGTGTGTTGCTTTCACTGTGATGGAGCTAAAAATGCAAGACATCTGCTTTGCATATCTCTACATAGATTACTACGTACTGGTGTTGTGTACTCCGGTACTGAAAACCTTCAGTTCAGGAGCCAAGCAGCAGCTGTCACCCATTGCACCTACAGATGCTACTTCTCCTGTCAAAGGTCCAGTCCAGGGTACACAGACTCCAGCTATCTTTGCTGGTGAAACTCCCTGGCAAATCACACAAAACGAGTTACAAAAGGAGGGGGCAAATAAATACACAAAAGACTTAAACTAATTCTGCTATGAACACTGACACACAAAAGACTTACATTAAACTGGGTGCGTGCAACAATGATTATTCTTTCAAAAATTCCGCACAGTTTCGACTGATAATAAGTTGATATTGCAGCGGCTCATGACTAATCTTCATTAGCTACGATTTAGGCTCTGCCACACAATTCGGGATTTCGGCGACGCATCCCTTTCTTACAAAGTTCAGCTATAACTTACGGACTAAAGCCAAGCATCAAGACAAGAGTCATTCATCCCTGCAGTTAACCACTTCCATCGAGCTGGCCATGGCATACAAGTTGTGACATGTATTGCTGAAAACACAGTAAAAACTGATGTAGGACTTCCAAACTACATGGGGAGAAAAATCCCAACATAAGGAGCGAATATTTGCAAGTACATACTCCCTCCGTCCGGAAATACTTGTCATCAAAATGAATAAAAGGGGATGTATCTAGATGTATTTTAGTTCTAGATACATCCCTTTTTGTTCATTTTGATGACAAGTATTTTCGGACGGAGGGAGTAGTAAGAAACTTGCAACATGAAACATAACGAAAAAGCAGACTCTAAACTGGTCAGCAACCAAACTACCGACATTATTATATCTTCAAAAATTTCCTGTACTCTGAAGTTTCAATCATAAAGACTGGACTGACCAGAATTATAATGTTAACGCGATACTGACACGACAGACATATTTTCTAGAGAAGTAGCACTGCTACGATCATTTTCTACACACAAAATACATATAATCCCACTACAGATATACAACTCAAATATCAGCTACAGGTTTGACAAAAGTAGCCACCAATTATCATCTCAAAAAATAAAGTAGCCACCAATTATCTAGAAAAAAGTTGCCACCAATTACAAAAGGTCTGCCTTCAGAAGAAAAATAACTTGGATACAGCAACACTACACTAGCACCCTCTCTTTCCTGAGATCGATGGCTTGGACGCTTCTCATCTTTTACCGTCAGTTTCACACAAATGCCAGCAGCTGCAACGTCGCCTAAGTTTGCAGTTCAGCTCTCAGACACTTTGCTACTCCAAGTATATAGTATACTTCAGCACATACTTATGCTCACTCGCATCTTTCCTGTGTTTTTCCAAGAGCAGCATTATGTCCTATTATCATCTTCCAGCGTCACCAGTCTCACTGTGGCAACTGCTCTCAAAGTTATCATATCAAAATACTACTGCCAAACATACCGACATTGGGAAACAAGGAGGCCGTGACAACTTGTCCATTTTAATTGTGCATCTAGCCAAATTACAGAGCTAAAATAAATAGTCTGTTGGTTGGTGGTACATCAGCAACAGATAGAAACAATATCTGCTACTTCATGTTTATATACTAAATATAGCTTGGCTGCAAAAGCTTTCCTGAAATGGCACTATTAGTAGGTTACTATGTCTCTGTTAAGCGGTAAAATCATTGAATAACATAATTTTAAATTAGACATGGTGCTAGCATCAGTATTAAAAATAACAGTTAACTACAGTTGTAGCTAATGGAACTGTAGGTGCAGCTAACAGAGCTTTTTCTTTTTCTTGCCATATTGACCGAGCAGAAATGAAAGTTCAGAGTGATGTATCACAAGTAAGCAATGTAGTGTGTTTTACAAAATTAAAACAGACACGGATGTGATGGCAACCTAGAGCTTATCAGGGTTTAGGCTAAGGTGTATTTCCAAAACAATGACATTATAAATTTGTTGACCATCACAGGTATGCGACGTAGTGTATTTTACAGAACAGAAATGTGGATCTGTACCGGCATATATTCTTATGACACGGAGAAAGTATAGTGCATATATAGGCTTAAACTGCAAACAATAACATCGTGAAATTCATCATGTGATTATATATTAGCAAGTACAAGTCATCATGTGATTATATATATTAGCAAGTACAAGTCATCATGTGATTATATATTAGCAAGTACAATCCTAAAGCAGTGAGAATTTGGAACGATGAAAATTTGATTTGTTTGGTCTTATACCCTGATGGACTGTCAATGCAATTTTGACAGATAGAAGCAGGTGCTTTGGCTACAGACAAGCATTTATACAAGCAAAGGCAGTTAATTTGGAACTTGGTTTGTTTGGTCACACAAATGGCTAACAGTATAATAAAATCTTTTAATCTAGTGAAGCGTCAACTTGCTGCGCTGTCGCACCATCACAGTCCAACTTGATGAAATCATCTGGGAGAATCGGGCACGGGAAACCCTGCTGCAGGCACTACATTGATGCTCCTTTGGCTCCACAATTTTGAATACCTGATGGCAGGCAAACCTCATTCGGGCCTTTCCCATTTCCTTCTGCATTCAACTTGTTTCTTGTGATTCCACCAGGCCCAGAGCAGGACCCAGATCTTCAGTTGCGGCTCATGATCAAAGCTTCCACACTTCTTTAACTAATTCATTCCTAATACTGCACTTCAAAAGAGAAAACAGCCATCTTCCAGGTTGAGGTAGCTCCGACATCGACAGACCATCTTATGTCTGAGGAAGATATGGCAGCCACCCTCATCGAAGCAAAGCACAAGCAAACCGCACATTGAGTGTCCAGATACACACCTCGCCTCTTAAAAATTGTCCTCAAAGCAGGCTGCCAATAAAACATGCTCACCTGGTTGGGGACCTTCATTTGCCATATCTTGGTGAGCGAGGCCAAGGAGTCCGCGTTGATTATGATCACATGTTCTCTCATCTCAATACCCAGTTTATAAGCAGACTTGACAGCAAAAAAATCCCTATTCTATCCGGATGCCAAGCCATACAGCCAGTCATCAATCTGCTCACTCAAGCAGAAGGTGTCTTCCAACAGGTTGCACATCACACTGTCGTGTGATCAGATTAGTAAGCTCCTCTATTTTCCGCAGCAAAGATTCTACCATGAAATGAGCTGGATCTTCTGGTGGATATCCTGATCAGCTATGGATCCCTCCAGATGTTCAGGGAGGACCAGTCTTACCACACGCCATATAAGGTCAGCAGTTGTTGATGTGCAGAGCTCTCCAAGGTTTTTCTCAATTCACATATCACAAATGTGAGCCAGAATGGATATTAAGTGTGCAACAATCAAAAATAAAATTCAGCTACAATATCCACAATTAAAACTCTATTATTGTTGAAGTGTATGTGTGGATTACCTAGCCCTCTCCATTAGTTTGGACTTTCGGTTGTGTTGGCTACTGCATGAAGCTTAACATGGTACCAAGGCCTAAGGTCTTGAGTTCGGTCTTTTGGTTGTGTTGACTAGTGCATGAAGCTTAACACTTCTTACAACAGAAATTCAAAAGCTGATGCAGAACATTAACAATCAGCTGGAGTACTCCTAAACTGAGTGATAATGGAAATTAGCATTGCACGGAAACAATTTCCAGGGCATGATTGTTGCTGCAGCCGGCAAGCATATAAGCACCAATAAAGCTAAACTGCTGATCAGAAGATACTGGGCAAGTAATGTTTGCAAAACCGATGAAGGAATTTCACATACATGCCTACCATTTGTCAGGCAAAGGTTTTGTCCCAAGAAAACCGAACACTACTGGTGAGACATTTCGGCTAGATCAATAATCTTATAAAGAAAATGTAAAGGAAGATACCTAAAGAACAATTGCTTCAACAGCCAAGCTTAAGCTTATATAAGCATCACATGTAATTTTGTGAAAATATACAACATCAGATATGCAAGGACTGAAGAGTAAGGGATGTTATGAAGACTAATTCATGCCATCTTCATGGCTTAGTTCTCACAATTAATGATCGATGTAAAAGATTTCGACTTATTTCGTCAGTTGATCATGATTTAGTCTGTTGGGTTTGTCCAACAGATCGAGCACATCAAAATTCACACGAACACATGCGCACAAACCTAGCCACCTCAAGTCAGCAAATCCCGAGCGTGCCAAAAGGCACGTCTTGTGCATTTCTTTATATCTTTTTCTCATCTTCTGGTGCTCTAAACAGACCTGCAGCTGCTTATATAGGTGAAGCTATGCAGGTTACAGCTTCGGCACAAACTTGACTCAAAACTGATACAAACTCTATAACCATGGCATGCAAGACTCCTAACTTACTAAAGTGAACTCAAGCAAACCTATACGGGCTCAACAAGTAATTGCTTAGTATCAGCGTCCGTGACAAATCGTTCTAGGACTAATACAGTAAAATCATTTGGATTAATCTAACAAAGTCCCATACATTTTCCAATTTGAAAATTTTCCTTGTGAAATAAAGGTCAGCTACATGATTTAGTAATAAAGATAATCAACCTTACGAGAATAAGGGCAAATAAATCAAAAGGGGAAAGAACAAACATATAGCAGTAGATATAATTTTCTAAGCATAATCAGAATACTAAACAGTGAAGTGCATATCAGAATACTAAAAAAGACGATGAAACAAAACCGGCGCATGCTAGATAAAATTTGACATGGAAAAAGATTGTACAGATGCTACTTTTTTTCTCTGCTGAATGATGGCATCAACATGTCATGGCTCAGAAAGCAAAGTATCAGTTTCATTGGGCATTGGACCAGACCAAACCAGCAAATAAAAGACATAGTATAGCAGACAGCCACCATTCAGTCAGTCAAAGAAGGCCGGATTAAGAATTACCAGCTTAATACGGAGAGTAATCCGTGTTACAGCAAGCATTTTCAAGGTTAAATACTACGTTCTTGGTTCATAAATCTGAAACAAGTCTGCATTTTGTTGAAAATATGAGCAAATTACTATGAGATTTAATCCGAATAAACAGAAGATAAATCATGACCACAGCAGCAGTGGTAGGATCAAGTACTCTACCAGGTCTAGGGCGTAGGTGGTAAGGGAAGGATGGAGGGAGACGTGGCGAGGATCGGGCGCGCCGGCGGCAGGGCGCCGTCGCGGCTAGGAGAAGGGCGGCGGCGAGGGCTGTTGGCGGCTAGGGTTCCGGCTCCTCAGGGAGCCGGGCAATAGGAGATAATATTCTTCTTATTGCTTGCCTTCAAAAAGAGTCTTACAACCTATATTTATATCCTAGATAACTTGTAGAAGAATCAACCTAAGATAACTTGCCTAAGATAACTTGCCTAATCTGAAAATAAAAACTAAGATAATTTGCGGGCCTAAGCTGGCCGGCCATAACACTTCTCCCCGCCTGCACAAACAGCTCGTCCTCGAGCTGCAAGGTGGGGAAGCGCTTGCTTGAACTCTTTGAGGTAATCAACCAGCGTCAAACACCTTCTCGACATCTGGGGCGGCCAGGTCAGCGGCGACGACGTCCTCCGGAATGTAGTCTGCCACCTCCAGGTAGAAGAGTCGCGGGCAGGCGTGGCCGGGCTTGTAGGGTTCGTCGCAGTTGAAGCACAACCCTTGGCGGCGACGCTCGAGTATCTCAGCTGGGGTGAGCCGGCGGAACGAGCGCCCCGCGGTCGCGGCGAGGGGTGCCGCAGAAGCCTGCACAGGCCGACCCTGCGCGGAATCTGGTCCGGGTAGCGACCCAGTAGTCTGGGACGGTGATTCCTGCTGGATGGCCACCGTGCGGCACTCGAACGCGCGGGCGTAATACATGGCCGACTGGAGATCCTGGGGTCCCCGAAGCTCCACGTCCATGCGGATATGGTCCGGTAGACCGCCCACAAATAACTCGGCGCGCTGAGTGGCGGAGACGCCCGGCGCGTGGCACGCCAGGGCCTGGAAGCGGTCGGCGTAGTCCTGCACCGTGGATGTGAAAGGTAAGCGGCCGAGGGCCGCCAGTCGGCTCCCGTGGATAGGAGGCCCGAACCGGAGGAGACAGAGCTCCCGGAAGCGCTCCCATGGTGGCATGCCGCCCTCGTCCTACTCGAGGGCGTAGTACCAGGTCTGCGCTGCGCCTCAAAGATGATAGGACGCGAGCCAGGTGCGATCCGAAGCGAGCGTCCGCTGCCCTTGAAAGAACTGCTCGCATTGGTTGAGCCAGTTGAGGGGGTCCTCCGTGCCCTCGTAGGTGGCGAAGTCCAGTTTGGCGAAGCGAGGGGGTGTCGGCCCGCCGTGCCCGGGGGCGGCCGTAGTTGCCGCCGGCGCGTATGCTGGGTCGGGAAGCGCCGGGGCGTAGTTCGCCGAGCTGGAGGGGTGATCAAACCGCAGGGAGGGCGTCGGGTGTTCCGGCGCCGTGGAGTAGACCGGCCCCGAAGACGAGCCGGTCGCCCAAGCGGGGATCGGCGATGGTGACGGTGGAAACTGCACCTGGTGCAAGGGCCGACCCGTAGCCCTAGGCGCGGGTGGTGGTACTGTCGATGGCGGCGGCGCCTGGTGGAGCTGCACCAGCGCCTGCGGCGTGGGGGCCGGCGGTGACGCCGGAAGAAGCTGCTGGGTCTGGCCCTGCTCCGAGGCGCCGGTGCCCAGGTTAGGGCTGGGCGGGGCCGGTGGAGGACCCTGCTTCGAGGCCACTGGAAGGTAGGGCGCGACGGAGGACGGCGCGGCCGGCGCGGTCCAGGTGGGCCACTGCGGCCCCGTGGTGGCGAGAAGTGGCGGGGCTGCCGGCGCGATCTGCGGCGGCCACTGCGCCCAAGGCAGCGGTGCGGCCGCTGGGGCGGGGAGCGCCGGGTAGCCTCTGGTGACAGCCCCCGGTGCCGAGTACCACGGAAGCGCCTGCTGACCCACGGCCATGGCTGGATGGAGTCCGGTGATGGCCCCCGGTGCCGAGTACCACGGAAGCGCCTGCTGACCCGCGGCCATGGCTGGATGGAGTGGTGGGGGCGGCCCGTACGGACCTGCCAGGTAGAGGCGGATCCCTTGAACCGCGGTGACGAGGTCGTTGAGGACGCCCGCCATGGCCTTCGGCGTGAACTGTTGCGGCTGCGGGGGAGGTGATGGCGGCGGCGAGTGTTGGATGGGGGCCTGTGGCTGCCCTTGGCCCGGCGTGGTGCCGGGTGCCGTTAGGACCGGCGCAGAGAGCGACGCAGTGGTGCCCGCCGAGAGCGAGGCCGTGACGCCCGGCGCAGAGGCGGCGGTGGTGGAGGAGTTGGCGGGCAGCGGTGGTGGTGGCGGTGGAATTGGCGGAGACATGGTCGAAACCCGGTTACCTGATACCAAATTGGTAGGATCAAGTACTCTACCAGGTCTAGGGCGTAGGTGGTAAGGGAAGGATGGAGGGAGACGTGGCGAGGATCGGGCGCGCCGGCGGCAGAGCGCCGTCGCGGCTAGGAGAAGGGCGGCGGCGAGGGCTGTTGGCGGCTAGGGTTCCGGCTCCTCAGGGAGCCGGGCAATAGGAGATAATATTCTTCTTATTGCTTGCCTTCAAAAAGAGTCTTACAACCTATATTTATATCCTAGATAACTTGTAGAAGAATCAACCTAAGATAACTTGCCTAAGATAACTTGCCTAATCTGAAAATAAAAACTAAGATAACTTGCGGGCCTAAGCCGGCCGGCCATAACAAGCAGAGATTAAACTAATCATGCGAACTAGCATAGCAGATGAACATATCACATCTAGGGCCTATACTAGAAGCATGAATTCTATCACGATCTCGAACAGGAAGGGTAGAATCACATACGGTGCAGCGGGTGCAGCACCGCCGGCGTTGACGTTGTCGCCCATGTCGTCGAGGACGAGGTTGCCGAGGTCGGGGAAGAAGTTGTCGTTCGCGAAGTCGTCGCTGCCAGCAGTCGCGCGAGTGCACTCCCCAAAAACCTGATCGCCCCTCTCCCGTACAGGATCACGAGAGGCGGGGTTTCAGAGGCCTGCTGTCCCTTCTCGCGGTGCACGCCGGAAGGAGGGATGGAGAAGACTTGCTTGGCGGCGCAATGATCTAGAACGGTGGTGAGAAACCATACGAAGCGGCGGTGGCTAGGGTAGACGTCTGCCTGACTATATAGTGCGGGCCGGGTAGGTCGTGGGAGTAAACCCCACGTCCGAGTCGTCACGATCCAAAAGAATCGGAAACGGTTCAGTAATTAACGCGTCCGTTAATTATTAAGTAATGACTCATTAATTTTCCCATGCAGCAAAAATATAGACAACGTGCATAGCTCTGTCCTTGGCTCAATCCCGCAACCCGCGGCGCATCGTGCCGAGGCGTGGCGTGGCGTGGCGTGGCGAGGCGAGCGAGGAGGAGGAGGGCGCGTGTAGGTCTCCTCTTCTCATGCTCATACAAGTGGTAGAAGAGCTCACCTTATAAAGAGGTGCAACTCTCTCTCAACTTCCGAGGTGGGACTAAACTTTAGCCTCACTCACTCCACTCACATGTGTGCATGAATGGGTCAAGAGAATTCAGAATTTTAGTTGGGCTTTGGGCCAAAGGCCTACTAGCAAAATTCCAACATTCCCCCACAAAGTCTCATTGGCACATCTCATCATTTAGTTCCAAAACATTGTTTTATATATCGGTGCTTAGTGGAGACTGTGAAGTTGAACTTCCACTTAGAAATTTATGCTACACTAGATCACAACTTGAATAGTGGACTATGCCTTGAACTATAAGTTTTCTGTGAAACTAGTTTCACACAAATTCTTGACCGATACTGGGCTGCCGCAAGGCTTCCCCGCGGGTGGAGCGTATATGTCATACTCCAGGGCCTTTCATGAATTTATTAGAGAACACCCAATTCTCACAGACTGCGACGTTAACAGTCAAATTCATATAGGTGTGTTCCTCAGAAGATATTCTGCGGGACAACATCTCTGCTTACCCGAAGAAGCCACTTGGAACACATTAAGATAAGTATCAACCTGCTATGTAGATCAGGAGAGTATTGCATCTTCACGGAGTGGGATAATTAATATAGGGATACTCTCCTCCCAGCTGACCAACAGCTTGTCTCCCACTTCTACTTCACGGGATCTTCGATCACATAGAGTGGGTTACCACTATGGACAACTCATGCGGTGGGTCTCAAACCCATCTCCATCGATGCATTATCTATCACATTACGTGATAGACCCTTTGTGAAGGGATCTGCCAAGTTTTTTGACGTTTGGATATAATCCAACGTAATAACTCCGGAGTTCCTCAGTTTTTTGACAGATTTTAGTCTCCTCTTCACATGCCTTGAGGACTTCATATTGTCCTTAGAACTGTTTATCTTGACGATCACAGTTTGATTATCCCAGTTCATCAGGATAGGGGGTATTGGTTTTTCAACCATAGGTAAGTCCATCAAGAGTTCACGAAGCCACTCTACTTCAACAGTGGCAGTGTCTAATGCTATGAGTTCTGCTTCCATAGTTGACCTCGTTAAGATGGTCTGCTTGCAAGACTTCCAGGAAACAGCGCCACCACCATGTGTAAAAACATAACCACTTGTGGCCTTAATCTCATCAGCATCAGATATCCAGTTTGAGTCACTATAACCCTCCAGTACTCTTGGATACCCGGTGTAGTGAATCCCATAGCTCACGGTGTCTTTCAAATAGCGCATAAATCTCTCAAGCGCATGCCTGTTGAGGAACGTAGCAGAAAACAAAAATTTTCCTACGGTTTCACCAAGATCCATCTAGGAGTTCATCTAGCAACGAGTGATTAGATGCATCTACGTACCTTGTAGATCGCGAGCGGAAGCGTTCAAAGAATGTGGATGAGGTAGTCGTACTCGACGTGATTCGAATCACCGAAGATCCTAGCACCGAACGGACGGTACCTCCGCGTTCAACACACGTACGGAACAGCCACGTCTCCTTCTTCTTGATCCAGCAAGGGGGAAGGAGAGGTTGAGGGAGATGGCACCAACAGCAGCACGACGGCGTGGTGATGATGGAGCTGCAGTACTCCGTCAGGGCATCGCCAAGCGCTATGGAGGAGGAGGAGGTGTTGGAGAGGGAGAAGGAGGCAACCAAAGGCGTGAGATGGAAGCCCTCCTTCCCCACTATATATAGGAGGGCCAAGGGGGGGGCGCCGGCCCTAGGAGATCCAATCTCCTAG
Organism: Triticum urartu; assembly: GCF_056163025.1. NCBI lineage: Eukaryota > Viridiplantae > Streptophyta > Magnoliopsida > Poales > Poaceae > Triticum > Triticum urartu. The sequence goes on along the minus strand of NC_141874.1, from coordinate 699,962,703 downwards.
GGGGGTGCGGCCAAGGGGGAGAATCCCTCCTCCCCAAGGCACCTAGGAGGTGCCTTCCCCTCCTAGGACTCTTCCTCCCTTGAAATCCTAGGCGCATGGGCCTCTTGGGGCTGGTGCCCTTGGCCCATGTAGGCCAAAGCGCACCCCCTACAGCCCATGTGGCCCCCCGGGACAGGTGGCCCCACCCGGTGGACCCCCGGGACCCTTCCGGTGGTCCCGGTATAATACCGATAACCCCGAAACTTGTCCCGATGCCCGAAACAGGACTTCCCATATATAAATCTTTACCTCCGGACCATTCCGGAACTCCTCGTGACGTCAGGGATCTCATCCGGGACTCCGAACAACATTCGGGTTACTGCATATATATATCCCTACAACCCTAGCGTCACCGAACCTTAAGTGTGTAGACCCTACAGGTTCGGGAGACATGCAGACATGACCGAGATCGCTCTCCGGCCAATAAACAACAGCGGGATCTGGATACCCATGTTGGCTCCCACATGCTCCACGATGATCTCATCGGATGAACCACGATGTCGAGGATTCAAACAACCCCGTATGCAATTCCCTTTGTCAACAGGTATGTTACTTGCCCGAGATTCGATCGTCGGTATCCCAATACCCTGTTCAATCTCGTTATCGGCAATTCACTTTACTCGTACCGTAATGCATGATCCCGTGACCAAACACTTGGTCACTTTGAGCTCATTACGATGATGCATTACTGAGTGGGCCCGGTGATACCTCTCCGTCATACGGAGTGACAAATCCCTGTCTTGATCCATGTCAACCCAACAGACACTTTCGGAGACACCTGTAGTGCACCTTTATAGTCACCCAGTTACGTTGTGACGTTTGGTACACCCAAAGCACTCCTACGGTATCCGGGAGTTACACGATCTCATGGTCTAAGGAAAGGATACTTGACATTGGAAAAACTCTAGCAAACGAACTACACGATCTTTATGCTATGTTTAGGATTGGGTCTTGTCCATCACATCATTCTCCTAATGATGTGATCTCGTTATCAATGACATCCAATGTCCATAGTCAGGAAACCATGACTATCTGTTGATCAATGAGCTAGTCAACTAGAGGCTTACTAGGGACATGTTGGTGTCTATTGTTCACACATGTATTACGATTTCCGGATAATACAATTATAGCATGAATAAAGACAATTATCATGAACAAAGAAATATAATAATAATGCTTTTATTATTGCCTCTAGGGCATATTTCCAACAGTCTCCCACTTGCACTAGAGTCAATAATCTAGTTACATTGTGATGAATCGAACACCCATGGAATTCTGGTGTTGATCATGTTTTGCTCTAGGGAGAGGTTTAGTCAACGGATCTGCTACATTCAGGTCCGTATGTACTTTACAAATCTCTATGTCTCCATCTTGAACATTTTCACGAATGGAGTTGAAGCGACGCTTGATGTGCCTTGTCTTCTTGTGAAACCTGGGCTCCTTTGCAAGAGCAATAGCTCCAGTGTTGTCACAGAAGAGCTTGATCGGCCCCGACGCATTGGGTATGACTCCTAGGTCGGTGATGAACTCCTTCACCCAAATTGCTTCATGTGCTGCCTCCGAGGCTGCCATGTACTCCGCTTCACATGTAGATCCCGCCACGATGCTCTGCTTGCAACTGCACCAGCTTACTGCCCCACCATTCAAAATATACACGTATCCGGTTTGTGACTTAGAGTCATCTGGATCTGTGTCGAAGCTAGCATCGACGTAACCCTTTACGACGAGCTCTTCGTCACCTCCATAAATGAGAAACATTTCCTTAGTCCTTTTCAGGTACTTCAGGATATTCTTGACCGCTGTCCAGTGTTCTTTGCCGGGATTACTTTGGTACCTTCCTACCAAACTTACGGCAAGGTTTACATCAGGTCTGGTACACAGCATGGCATACATAATAGAACCTATGGCTGAGGCATAGGGGATGACACTCATCTCTTCTATATCTTCTGCCGTGGTCGGGCATTGAGCTGAGCTCAATCTCACACCTTGCAAAACAGGCAAGAACCCTTTCTTGGACTGATCCATTTTGAACTTCTTCAAAATCTTATCAAGGTATGTGCTTTGTGAAAGACCTATGAGGCGTCTTGATCTATCTCTATAGATCTTGATGCCTAATATATAAGCAGCTTCTCCAAGGTCCTTCATTGAAAAACTCTTATTCAAGTAGGCCTTGATGCTGTCCAAGAGTTCTATATCATTTCCCATCAAAAGTATGTCATCTACATATAGTATGAGAAATGCTACAGAGCTCCCACTCACTTTCTTGTAAACACAGGCTTCTCCATAAGTCTGCGTAAACCCAAACGCTTTGATCATCTCATCAAAGCGAATGTTCCAACTCCGAGATGCTTGCACCAGCCCATAAATCGAGCGTTGGAGCTGCACACCTTGTTAGCATTCTTAGGATCGACAAAACCTTCCGGCTGCATCATATACAACTCTTCCTTAAGGAAACCATTAAGGAATGCTGTTTTGACGTCCATTTGCCATATCTCATAATCGTAGAATGCGGCAATTGCTAACATGATTCGGACGGACTTTAGCTTCGCTACCGGTGAGAAAGTCTCATCGTAGTCAACTCCTTGAACTTGTCGATAACCCTTAGCGACAAGCCGAGCTTTATAGATGGTCACATTACCATCCGCGTTTGTCTTCCTTTTAAAGATCCATTTATTTCCTATGGCTCGCCGTTCAACGGGCAAGTCAGTCAAAGTCCATACTTCGTTTTCATACATGGATCCTATCTCGGATTTCATGGCTTCTAGCCATTTGTCGGAATCCGGACCCGCCATCGCTTCTTCATAGTTCGAAGGTTCACCGTTGTCTAACAACATGATTTCCAAGACAGGGTTGCCGTACCACTCTGGTGCGGAACGTGTCCTTGTGGACCTTCGAATTTCAGTAGGAGCTTGATCAGAAGTATCTTGATCATCATCATTAACTTCCTCTCTAGTCGGTGCAGGCACCTCAGGAACATTTTCTTGAGTTGCGCCATTTTCCGGTTCAAGAGGTAATACTTCATCAAGTTCTACTTTCCTCCCACTTACTTCTTTCGAGAGAAACTCTTTCTCTAGAAAGGACCCATTCTTGGCAACAAAGATCTTGCCTTCGGATCTGAGGTAGAAGGTATACCCAATAGTTTCTTTAGGGTATCCTATGAAGACGCATTTTTCCGACTTGGGTTCGAGCTTTTCAGGTTGAAGTTTCTTGACATAAGCATCGCATCCCCAAACTTTTAGAAACGACAGCTTAGGTTTCTTCCCAAACCATAATTCATACGGTGTCGTCTCAACGGATTTCGACGGAGCCCTATTTAAAGTGAATGCGGCAGTCTCTAAAGCATAGCCCCAAAAAGATAGCGGTAAATCTGTAAGAGACATCATAGATCGTACCATATCTAATAGAGTGCGATTACGACGTTCGGACACACCATTACGCTGAGGTGTTCCAGGCGGCGTGAGTTGTGAAAATATTCCACATTTTCTTAAGTGTGTGCCAAATTCGTGACTCAAGTATTCTCCTCCACGATCTAATCGTAGAAACTTGATTTTCCTGTCACGTTGATTCTCAACCTCACTCTGAAATTCCTTGAACTTTTCAAAGGTTTCAGACTTGTGTTTCATTAAGTAGATATACCCATATCTACTCAAATCATCAGTGAGGGTGAGAACATAACGATAGCCACCGCGAGCCTCAACACTCATTGGACCGCACACATCAGTATGTATGATTTCCAATAAGTTGGTTGCTCGCTCCATTGTTCCTGAGAATGGAGTCTTGGTCATTTTACCCATGAGGCATGGTTCGCACGTGTCAAATGATTCATAATCAAGAGACTCTAAAAGTCCATCTGCATGGATCTTCTTCATGCGTTTGACACCTATGTGACCAAGGCGGCAGTGCCACAAGTATGTGGGACTATCATTATCAACTTTACGTCTTTTGGTATTTACACTATGAATATGTGTAATATTACGTTCGAGATTCATTAAGAATAAACCATTGACCATCGGAGCATGACCATAAAACATATCTCTCACATAAATAGAACAACCATTATTCTCGGATTTAAATGAGTAGCCATCTCGTATTAAACGAGATCCTGATACAATGTTCATGCTCAAACTTGGCACTAAATAACAATTATTGAGGTTTATAACTAATCCCATAGGTAAATGTAGAGGTAGCGTGCCGACGGCGATCACATCGACCTTGGAACCATTCCCGACGCGCATCGTCACCTCGTCCTTCGCCAGTCTCCGTTTATTCTGCAGCTCCTGTTGTGAGTTACAAATATGAGCAACGGCACCGGTATCAAATACCCAAGAGTTACTACGAGTACTGGTAAGGTACACATCAATTACATGTATATCAAATATACCTTTGTTGTTGCCGGCCTTCTTGTTCGCTAAGTATTTGGGGCAGTTCCGTTTCCAGTGACCCTTCCCTTTGCAATAAAAGCACTCCGTCTCAGGCTTGGGTCCATTCTTTGACTTCTTCCCGGCAGCTTGCTTGCCGGGCGCGGCAACTTCCTTGCCGTCCTTCTTGAAGTTCTTTTTACCCTTGCCCTTCTTGAACTTAGTGGTTTTATTCACCATCAACACTTGATGTTCCTTCTTGACTTCTACCTCTGCTGATTTCAGCATAGCAAATACTTCAGGAATGGTCTTTTCCATCCCCTGCATATTGAAGTTCATCACAAAGCTCTTGTAGCTTGGTGGAAGCGACTGGAGGATTCTGTCAATGACCGCATTATCCGGGAGATTAACTCCCAGCTGAGTCAAGCGGTTATGTAACCCAGACATAGTGAGTATGTGCTCACTGACAGAACTATTTTCCTCCATCTTACAGCTGAAGAATTTGTCGGAGACTTCATATCTCTCGACCCGGGCATGAGCTTGGAAAACCATTTTCAGCTCTTCGAACATCTCATATGCTCCATGTCTCTCAAAACGCTTTTGGAGCCCCGGCTCTAGGCTGTAAAGCATGCCGCACTGAACGAGGGAGTAGTCATCAGCACGTGTCTGCCAAGCGTTCATAACGTCTTGGTTCTGTGGGACGGGTGGATCACCTAGCGGTGCTTGTAGGACATAATCTTTCTTGGCAGCTATGAGGATGATCCTCAGGTTCCGGACCCAGTCCGTATAGTTGCTGCCATCGTCTTTCAGCTTGGTTTTCTCTAGGAACGCGTTGAAGTTGAGGACTATGTTGGCCATTTGATCTACAAGACATATTTGCAAAGGATTTAGACTAAGTTCATGATAATTAAGTTCATCTAATCAAATTATTAATGAACTCCCACTCAGATTAGACATCCCTCTAGTCATCTAAGTGTTACACGATCCGAGTCGACTAGGCCGTGTCCGATCATCACGTGAGACGGACTAGTCATCGTCGGTGAACATCTTCATGTTGATCGTATCTTCTATACGACTCGTGTTCGACCTTTCGGTCTCTGTGTTCCGAGGCCATGTCTGTACATGCTAGGCTCGTCAAGTTAACCCTAAGTGTTTTGCATGTGTAAAACTGTCTTACACCCGTTGTATGTGAACGTAAGGATCTATCACACCCGATCATCACGTGGTGCTTCGAAACGACGAACTTTAGCAACGGTGCACAGTTAGGGGAGAACACTTCTTGAAATTGTTGTAAGGGATCATCTTATTTACTACCGTCGTTCTAAGTAAACAAGATGCAAAACATGATAAACATCATATGCAATCAAATAATAATAGTGACATGATATGGCCAATATCACACAGCTCCTTTGATCTCCATCTTGGGGCTCCATGATCATCTTGTCACCGGCATGACACCATGATCTCCATCATCATGATCTCCATCATTGTGTCTCCATGAAGTTGCTCGCCAACTATTACTTCTACTACTATGGCTAACGCGTTTAGCAATAAAGTAAAGTAATTTACATGGCGTTTCTCAATGACACGCAGGTCATATAAAATAAAGACAACTCCTATGGCTCCTGCCGGTTGTCATACTCATCGACATGCAAGTCGTGATTCCTATTACAATAGCATGAACATCTCATACATCACATATAGATCATTCATCATTCATCACAACTTTGGCCATATCATATCACAAAGCACTTGCTGCAAAACAAGTTAGACGTCCTCTAATTGTTGTTGCAAGTTTTACGTGGCTGAAGTAGGGTTCTAGCAAGAACGTTTTCTTACCTACGTGAAAGCCACAACGTGATTTGTCAACTTCTATTTACCCTTCATAAGGACCCTTTTCATCGAATCCGCTCCAACTAAAGTAGGAGAGACAGACACCCGCCAGCCACCTTATGCATCTTGTGCATGTTAGTCGGTGGAACCGGTCTCACATAAGCGTACGTGTAAGGTTGGTCCGGGCCACTTCATCCCACAATACCGTTGACGCAAGATAAGACTAGTAGCGGCAAGAAAGTTGACAACATCTACGCCCACAACAAATTGTGTTCTACTCGCGCAAGAAGAACTACGCATAGACCTAGCTCATGATGCCACTGTTGGGGAACGTAGCAGAAAACAAAAATTTTCCTACGGTTTCACCAAGATCCATCTAGGAGTTCATCTAGCAATGAGTGATTAGATGCATCTACTTACCTTGTAGATCACGAGCGGAAGCGTTCAAAGAATGTGGATGAGGTAGTCGTACTCGACGTGATTCGAATCACCGAAGATCCTAGCACCGAATGGACGGTACCTCCGCGTTCAACACACGTACGGAACAGCCACGTCTCCTTCTTCTTGATCCAGCAAGGGGGAAGGAGAGGTTGAGGGAGATGGCACCAACAGCAGCACGACGGCATGGTGATGATGGAGCTGCAGTACTCCGTCAGGGCTTCGCCAAGCGCTATGGAGGAGGAGGAGGTGTTGGAGAGGGAGAAGGAGGCAACCAAAGGCGTGAGATGAAAGCCCTCCTTCCCCACTATATATAGGAGGGCCAAGGGGGGGGCGCCGGGCCTACGAGATCCAATCTCCTAGGGGGGTGCGGCCAAGGGGGAGGAATCCTTCCTCCCCAAGGCACCTAGGAGGTGCCTTCCCCTCCTAGGACTCTTCCTCCCTTGAAACCCTAGGCGCATGGGCCTCTTGGGGCTGGTGCCCTTGGCCCATGTAGGCCAAGGCGCACCCCCTACAGCCCATGTGGCCCCCCGGGACAGGTGGCCCCACCCGGTGGACCCCCGGGACCCTTCCGGTGGTCCCGGTACAATACCGATAACCACGAAACTTGTCCCGATGCCCGAAACAGGACTTCCCATATATAAATCTTTACCTCCGGACCATTCCGAAACTCCTCGTGACGTCCGGGATCTCATCCGGGACTCCGAACAACATTTGGGTTACTGCATATATATATCCCTACAACCCTAGCGTCACCGAACCTTAAGTGTGTAGACCCTACGGGTTCGGGAGACATGCAGACATGACCGAGATCGCTCTCCGGCCAATAACCAACAGCGGGATCTGGATACCCATGTTGGCTCCCACATGCTCCACGATGATCTCATCGGATGAACCACGATGTCGAGGATTCAAACAACCCCGTATGCAATTCCCTTTGTCAATCGGTATGTTACTTGCCCGAGATTCGATCGTCGGTATCCCAATACCCTGTTCAATCTCGTTACCGGCAAGTCACTTTACTCGTACCGTAATGCATGATCCCGTGACCAAACACTTGGTCACTTTGATCTCATTACGATGATGCATTACTGAGTGGGCCCAGTGATACCTCTCCGTCATACGGAGTGACAAATCCCTGTCTTGATCCATGTCAACCCAACAGACACTTTCGGAGACACCTGTAGTGCACCTTTATAGTCACCCAGTTACGTTGTGACGTTTGGTACACCCAAAGCACTCCTACGGTATCCGGGAGTTACACGATTTCATGGTCTAAGGAAAGGATACTTGACATTGGAAAAACTCTAGCAAACGAACTACACGATCTTTATGCTATGTTTAATTGGGTCTTGTCCATCACATCATTCTCCTAATGATGTGATCTCGTTATCAATGACATCCAATGTCCATAGTCAGGAAACCATGACTATCTGTTGATCAACGAGCTAGTCAACTAGAGGCTTACTAGGGACATGTTGGTGTCTATTGTTCACACATGTATTACGATTTCCGGATAATACAATTATAGCATGAATAAAGACAATTATCATGAACAAAGAAATATAATAATAATGCTTTTATTATTGCCTCTAGGGCATATTTCCAAAAATGCCAATGATCATCTCCCGGTTTTGACACAAACCGACTCAGCTTGCTCACAGCAAAAGAGATGTCAGGCCTCGTGGCACCCGCCAAATACATAAGCGAGCCAATAATCTAAGAATACCTTAGTTGATCTCTAGCAATCCGTCGATTCTTTCGAAGCAACACACTAGCATCATATGGAGTTGGAGAAGGTGTGCAGTCACTATACCCAAAACGACTCAAGACCTTTTCCACATAATGAGACTGAAGCAGTGTGATCCCACCATTCTCATCTCTCAACAGCTTGATGTTTATGATAACATTAGCTACTCCTAGATCCTTCATCTCAAAACAGCGAGATAAGAAATCCTTAACCTCCTTGATTAAATCAAGTTTGGTTCCAAAGATCAATATGTCGTCGACATACAGACAAAGAATAACTCCTTCGCCCCCACCATAGCGATAGTACATGCACTTGTCACCATCGTTTACTACAAAGCCGGCAGCAGTTAATGTTCTTTCGAACTTCTCATGCCACTCCTTAGGAGCTTGTTTAAGACCATATAAAGACTTTAATAACTTTCACACCTTTCCTTCCTGACTAGGTACTACAAAACCATCTGGCTGATCCATGTAAATTTCCTCCTTCAACTCTCCATTGAGGAAAGCCGTCTTAACGTCCATTTGATGAACGAGAAGACCATGTGAGGCAGCCAGTGATAGTAGCACCCGAACTGTGGTCAGTCTAGCCACGGGTGAGTAAGTATCAAAGAAGTCTTCACCTTCTTTCTGGGTATAACCCTTGGCCACAAGCCGTGCCTTGTACTTTTCAATCGTACCATCAGGTCTAAGCTTCTTCTTGAACACCCACTTACATCCTACAGGTTTGCACCCATAAGGACGGTCAGTGATCTCCCAGGTACCGTTAGCTAAGATGGAATCCATCTCGCTACGGACAGCTTCCTTCCAGTAGTCAGCATCAGGAGATGCATAGGCTTCTGAAATAGTCCTGGGTGTGTCATCCACGAGGTACACAATGAAATCATCACCAAAAGACTTTGCAGTCCTCTGTCTCTTACTCCTCATAGGAGTTCCATTGTTACCCTCAACAGGATTCTCAACGTGTTCCATCGCAATGGTGGGTTCAGGAATTACAGTGAATTCCTCACTAGATGGAGTAGGTATCTCCTGATTTGATGAACTCGACATATCCTTCATAGGAAATATGTCCTCAAAGAAAGTTGCATCATTTGATTCCATAATCGTACCAACATGCATGTCGGATACCTCAGATTTTATTATCAAAAATCTATAGCCGATGCTATGAAAAGCATAGCCTAGAAGAACACAATCCACGGTTTTTGGTCCGAGCTTGCGCTTCTTGGGAATTGGTATATTGACTTTCGCCAAACAACCCCAAGTACGTAGGTAAGAGAGTTTCAACCTTTTCCTTTCCCATTCCTCAAATGGAGTCATGGTCTTATGCTTTGTGGGAACTCGGTTTAGGACATGACACGCAGTCATTAGCGCCTCCCCCCACCATTCCTTGGATAGACCCGAAGTGTCTAACATGGTGTTAACCATATCAGTTAGAGTTCGGTTCTTTCTTTCGGCTACCCCATTTGACTGGGGTGAGTAGGGAGGCGTCCTCTCATGGATTATACCATGTTCCACACAAAACAGATCAAATTCATTGGAAAAATACTCTCCACCACGATCGGACCTAAGCCGTTTAATTTTTCGATCAAGTTGGTTCTCTGCCTCAGCTTTATAGTTTTTAAAGAAAGTCAATACTTGCGAGTAGAGTCATCAATCAACGTCATGAAGTATCTCTTTCCACCTTTTGTCAACACGCCATTCATCTCACAAAGATCAGAATGTATAAGCTCTAGTGGCGCCAAGTCTCTTGCCTCTGCAGTCGTATGTGACTTGCGAGGTTGCTTAGCTTGCACACATACTTGGCACTTGGAGCCTTTGACAGTAGAGATTTTCGAAATTAAATTCATATTGACTAACCGCGTCATGCAACCAAAGTTAATATGACAGAGTCGTGAATGCCAAATATCAGACTCATTATTGTGGCAAACATTATTAATAACTTTAGTGCAAATATCTGACAAAGATAGGCGGAACAAGCCTCCGCACTCATAGCCTTTTCCAACAAATTGTCCACACTTAGAAATTACAACTTTATTGGATTCGAAAACCAACTTAAAACCATCTCGACATAAACGGGAACCGCTAACGAGATTTTTATTGATGGACGGCACATGATGAACGTTCTTCAGACGCACAATCTTCCCCGAAGTAAACTTCAGATCGACCGTACCAATACCTTGAACGATGGCATGTGACCCGTTCCCCATCAGCACAGGTGAAGTCCCTGTTGCCTGGTAAGAAGAAACATGGAGGCGTCAGCACAAACATGTACATTGGCACCGGTGTCAATTAACCAATCAGGGGATTGAAATACTGAAAGGATGGTAGGAAAAATACCGTACCCTGATTCCTTCATATCAGTATCACTGATGACAACATTAGCGGACTTGCCGCTCTTCTCATGTTCGCGCTCCTCAAAGCGGTTAGGACACTTCGGAGCCCAGTGATTAGGATCACCGCAGACATGGCAAAGTCCCTTCCCCTTCTTATGAGAATTCTTCTTGAAGTTGGTAGAATGTGATGGCTTGTTCTTTGTATCAAACTTGCCTTTGCCCTGAGTTTTGTTCTTATTGTTTTTGAACTTGTTGGGCTGGGAGTTCTCCTTCTGTACCATGTGGGCACTAGAACCTCCCTCAGCAACTCGAGCACGTGTGTCCTTTGCTCTCGCCTTCTCTTCAACATCAAGAGTACCAATGAGATCCGCAATGGAAAACTCCTGTCTCTTGTGTTTCAGGGAAGTAGCAAAATTGTTCCACGAAGGTGGAAGCTTGGCAATGATGCCTCCGGCAACAAATTTGTCCGGCAACACACACTTGAAGTACTCAAGTTCTTTTGCGAGCGACTGTATCTCATGAGCCTGCTGTACAACAGGGCGCTCATCAGTCATCTTGTAGTCATAGAATTGCTCCATGACGTACAACTCGCTGCCGGCGTCCGAGGCACCAAACTTGGCCTCGAGCACAGCCCACATGTCCTTGCCGTTGTCAAACGACATATACGAATCCATAATGGAGTCATCAAGAACACTCAGAAGAGTGCCTTTAAAGAGGGTATCGATCTTCTCAAAAGCTTCCAGCTGTGCTGGATTAAGATCGCCCTCATGCTTGCCCTTGGTGGCATCATAGCAGCCCATGGTCTGAAACTAGTAGACTGCTCTCGTGCGCCACCTCTTATATTGCGCCCCCTTAAAGGCAGGCGGCTTCAGATGCAGCAAAACCACTCGGAGTAAATTGCCTATAATCAGGTTTTTGGATTGTTGGAAATATGAGCAAATTACTACGAGATTTAATCCGAATAAACAGAAGATAAATCATGACCACAACAGCAGAGATTAAACTAATCATGCGAACTAGCATAGCAGATGAACATATCACATCTAGGGCACATACTAGAAGAATGAATTCTACCACGATATCGAACAGGAAGGGTAGAATACATACGGTGCAGCGGGTGCAGCACCGCCGGCGTTGACGTTGTCGCCCATGTCGTCGAGGACGAGGTTGCCGAGGTCGGGGAAGAAGTTGTCGTTCGCGAAGTCGTCGCTGCCAGCAGTCGCGCGAGTGCGCTCCCCAAAAACCTGATCGCCCCTCTCCCGTACAGGTTCACGAGAGGCGGGGTTCCGGAGGCCTGCTGTCCCTTCTCGCGGTGCACGCCGAAAGGAGGGATGGAGAAGACTTGCTTGGCGGCGCAATGATCTGGAACGGTGGTGAGAAACCATACGAAGCGGCGGCGCCTAGGGTAGACATCTGCCTGACTATATAGTGCGGGCCGGGTAGGGCATGGGAGTAAACCCCACGTCCGAGTCGTCACGATCCAAAAGAATCGGAAACGGTTCAGTAATTAACGCGTCCGTTAATTATTAATTAATGACTCATTAATTTTCCCATGCAGCAAAAATATAGACAACGTGCATAGCTCTGTCCTCGACTCAATCCCGCAACCGGTGGCGCGTCGTGACGAGGTGTGGCGTGGCGTGGTGAGGCGAGTGAGGAGGATGAGCGCGCATGTATGCCTCCTCTTCTCATGCTCATACAAGTGGTAGAAGAGCTCACCTTATAAAGAGGTGCAACTCTCTCTCAACTTCCGGGGTGGGACTAAACTTTAGCCTCACTCACTCCACTCACATGTGTGCATGAATGACCAAGAGAATTTCAGAATTTTAGTTGGGCTTTGGGCCAAAGGCCTACTAGCAAAATTCCAACAATCCCCCCACAAAGTCTCATTGGCACATCTCATCATTTAGTTCCAAAACATTGTTTTATATATCGGTGCTTAGTGGAGACTGTGAAGTTGAACTTCCACTTAGAAATTTATGCTACACTAGATCACAACTTGAATAGTGGACTATGCCTTGAACTACAAGTTTTCTATGAAACTAGTTTCACACAAATTCTTGACCGATACTGGGCTGCCGCAAGGCTTCCCGCGGGTGGAGCGTATACATCATACTCCAGGGCCTTTCATGAATTTATTAGAGAACACCCAATTCTCACAGACTGCAACGTTAACAGTCAAATTCATATAGGTGTGTTCCTCAGAAGATGTTCTGCAGGACAACATCTCTGCTTACCCGAATAAGCCACTTGGAACACATTAAGATAAGTATCAACCTGCCATGCAGATCAGGAGAGTATTGCATCTTCACGGAGTGGGATAATTAATATAGGGATACTCTCCTCCCAGCTGACCAACAGCTTGTCTCCCACTTCTACTTCACGGGATCTCCGATCACATAGAGTGGGTTACCACTATGGACAACTCATGCGGTGGGTCTCAAACCCATCTCCATCGATGCATTATCTATCACATTACGTGATAGACCCTTTGTGAAGGGATCTGCCAAGTTTTTCGACGTTTGGATATAATCCAACGTAATAACTCCGGAGTTCCTCAGTTTTCTGACAGATTTTAGTCTCCTCTTCACATGCCTTGAGGACTTCATATTGTCCTTAGAACTGTTTATCTTGACGATCACAGTTTGATTATCACAGTTCATCAGGATAGGGGGTATTGGTTTTTCAACCATAGGTAAGTCCATCAAGAGTTCACGAAGCCACTCTGCTTCAACAGTGGCAGTGTCTAATGCTATGAGTTCTGCTTCCATAGTTGACCTCGTTAAGATGGTCTGCTTGCAAGACTTCCAGGAAACAGCGCCACCACCATGTGTAAAAACATAACCACTTGTGGCCTTAATCTCATCAGCATCAAATATCCAGTTTGAGTCACTATAACCCTCCAGTACTCTTGGATACCCGGTGTACTGAATCCCATAGCTCACGGTGTCTTTCAAATAGCGCATAACTCTCTCAAGCGCATGCCAATGATCATCTCCCGGTTTTGACACAAACCGACTCAGCTTGCTCACAGCAAAAGAGATGTCAAGCCTCGTGGCACTCGCCAAATACATAAGCAAGCCAATAATCTGAGAATACCTCAGTTGATCTCTAGCTATCCGTCGATTCTTTCGAAGCAACACACTAGCATCATATGGAGTTGGAGAAGGCGTGCAGTCGCTATACCCAAAACGACTCAAGACCTTTTCCACATAATGAGACTGAAGCAGTGTGATCCCACCATTCTCATCTCTCAACAGCTTGATGTTTATGATAACATCAGCTACTCCTAGATCCTTCATCTCAAAACAGCGAGATAAGAAATCCTTAACCTCCTTGATTAAATCAAGTTTGGTTCCAAAGATCAATATGTCGTCGACATACAGACAAAGAATAACTCCTTCGCCCCCACCATAGCGATAGTACATGCACTTGTCACCATCGTTTACTACAAAGCCGGCAGCAGTTAATGTTCTTTCGAACTTCTCATGCCACTCCTTAGGAGCTTGTTTAAGACCATATAAAGACTTTAATAACTTGCACACCTTTCCTTCCTGACTAGGTACTACAAAACCATCTGGCTGATCCATGTAAATTTCCTCCTTCAACTCTCCATTGAGGAAAGCCGTCTTAACGTCCATTTGATGAACGAGAAGACCATGTGAGGCAGCCAGTGATAGTAGCACCCGAACTGTGGTCAGTCTAGCCACGGGTGAGTAAGTATCAAAGAAGTCTTCACCTTCTTTCTGGGTATAACCCTTGGCCACAAGCCGTGCCTTGTACTTTTCAATCGTACCATCAGGTCTAAGCTTCTTCTTGAACACCCACTTACATCCTACAGGTTTGCACCCATAAGGACGGTCAGTGATCTACCAGGTACCGTTAGCTAAGATGGAATCCATCTCGCTACGTACAGCTTCCTTCCAGTAGTCAGCATCAGGAGATGCATAGGCTTCTGAAATAGTCCTGGGTGTGTCATCCACGAGGTACACAATGAAATCATCACCAAAGGACTTTGCAGTCCTCTGTCTCTTACTCCTCATAGGAGTTCCATTGTTACCCTCAACAGGATTCTCAACGTGATCCATCGCAATGGTGGGTTCAGGAATTACAGTGAATTCCTCACTAGATGGAGTAGGTATCTCCTGATTTGATGAACTCGACATATCCTTCATAGGAAATATGTCCTCAAAGAAAGTTGCATCATTTGATTCCATAATCGTACCAACATGCATGTCGGATACCTCAGATTTTATTATCAAAAATCTATAGCCGATGCTATGAAAAGCATAGCCTAGAAGAACACAATCCACGGTTTTTGGTCCAAGCTTGCGCTTCTTGGGAATTGGTATGTTGACTTTCGCCAAACAACCCCAAGTACGTAGGTAAGAGAGTTTCAAACTTTTCCTTTCCCATTCCTCAAATGGAGTCATGGTCTTATGCTTTGTGGGAACTCGATTTAGGACATGACACGTAGTCATTAGCGCCTCCCCCCACCATTCCTTGGATAGACCCGAAGTGTCTAACATGGTGTTAACCATATCAGTTAGAGTTCGGTTCTTTCTTTCGTCTACCCCATTTGACTAGGGTGAGTAGGGAGGCGTCCTCTCATGGATTATACCATGTTCTGCACAAAACAGATCAAATTCATTGGAAAAATACTCTCCACCACGATCGGACCTAACCCGTTTAATTTTTCGATCAAGTTGGTTCTCTGCCTCAGCTTTATAGTTTTTAAAGGAAGTCAAAGCCTCATCTTTTGATTTCAGAAGATACACATAACAATATCTAGTGGAGTCATCAATCAACATCATGAAGTATCTCTTTCCACCTTTTGTCAACACGCCATTCATCTCACAAAGATCAGAATGTATAAGCTCTAGTGGCGCCAAGTCTCTTGCCTCTACAGTCGTATGTGACTTGCGAGGTTGCTTAGCTTGCACACATACTTGGCACTTGGAGCCTTTGACAGTAGAGATTTTCGAAATTAAATTCATATTGACTAACCGCGTTGTCGGTGTACTAGAGTAGGGGTACCCTAGTATCCCGAACTTGTGCACGGGCAGTCGCAGCATCCCGCGGCAAGGCTTGCCGGGTGACCGCCAAGGTCCTCCGTGGTTCCTTTGGAGCCATTCAAGGATAAAGTATCCAAGCCAAGGAGACAAGACCCCGGCAAGAGGAGCTTGCCGGGAAGGCCAACCAAGGCATCTCAAGGAACTTGCCGCGACGCGCCACGCGTCCCGGCAAGGCCCGGTGAGCGACAAGCTCCCGGACGCGACAAGACAACGACCGCGGCAAGGCGCTTGCCGCGGCAAGCCGCCACTCTGTGTCCGCGCTCCAGCACATCCACCAACGTGTCGCTCTGGGACCCTTCCAGGCGTACGTGGCGGGAGGCTGTGCAGCCAGCGGTGCGCGGTGGCAAGCGGCGCTGACAAGATTGCCATCGTGGCGAGCGGTGGCATCCCTGACGGTCCCTTTTGCACTATTTTGGCGACGCAGACGGGCATTTAATGCCCTGGTCCCCCGCCGTCAGGGTTAGGTATGATACACTGTAGCAGGTAGCTGTACCAACCGCAACACCTTTCCATTTCTACCCTTGTCTATGTTGCCACCTGTCGGTGACCCCTTGAGCATATAAAAGGAGGCCCATGCGCAACGTAGAGGGGGGGGGGAGGAAGAGAACACTCACGCTCGGTCTCGTTAGCTGCTGGGGTGTACTGTAGCACTCCGCGCTCCCGAGCAAGAACTCAATACAAACCACAAAGCAGGAGTAGGGTTTTACGCATCCGTGCGGCCCGAACCTGGGTAAACTGCTCGTGTGCTTCGCCTCGATCCGCTCTTCGTGCGACCCTCGCCCCCGCCGAACCGAAAGGGACTCGGTCCGCCGGTCCCATAGGTGCTCGTGGATTAGTCCCCCGACATCCTTGGCGCGCCAGGTAGGGGTGTCGAGGTTGTGTGAACCAGATCCGGCGTTCACACGAGCTAGATCTTCATCATCTTCATCGACATGCCGCCGAAGAAGAAGGCTTCGGAGGCGGCTGCTCCGTCCGCGCCGAACCCACCACCGCCGGAGCAAATGGCTGATGGGGCAGATGCCGGCAGAAGAACGGGCGTCGACGAGGGAGCTCACAGTGCTGCCAGGTCCAAGGACAAGGCTGCGCTACCCATCGGCGGCGTAGCCGGCTCCCACAACGACCGGGCGCACTCCAAGACCTCGGCGTCCGTACATGCACCGCGCCCATCTCAGGAGGCGCGGGACCGGCAGCGTCATGGTACTCACGGTACCACGCGTTTGCTGGACCAAGATCGAGCTGGTGGATCTCGGTGTGCTCAAGACCAGCATGCACGCCAACATGCTGGCACGAGCGATGCACGGTCGCCTGGACGGGATACTGCTCCTTCTAACATAGTTAGAAGTCCGAGCATATCCCGCTCCTCGCACCGTTCGCCACCGCCACCCGCCACTACAGCAGAAGCTTTGGCGCGAGCTCAACTGCTCCTGGACTACCCTCCAACGGCAGACAAGATCGACGACTGGAGGGCCACCATTCAGAGTCTCATCGGCTTCGCCAACGGCGACACTCAACGGTAGCCGAGCACGTCGCAGCCGCGGCAAGTCAGCCAGGCACGAGCCGGTGGCGACAAGACCGGTGGGGGTGCAACCACTGTGCACTCTCCGCCCCGAAGGCCAAGATCGCCGACTCGCCGGATCCACCTCGACAGCGACTCCACCGCGTCATCAGATCCACAAGCTCGTCGCGATCAGCGCCAAGTTCTTCACGAACGATAGCAAGAAGACGCTCGTACTCGCATCGAGCGCCGAAGAGAAGCGCGACGTCAATCGGACCAGCGCGCTGGGCCCTCTGTCGACATGCATGCGCCAGGGGAACCAGGCGACTTGCCGTACGCGGTAGGTTGCCCTGCGTTTACTCGTGAGCTGTGGCAAGTCCAGTGGCCCAGCACGAAGAATTTCAAGCCAGACGTACCAGAAAAGTACGACGGCAAGTCGCATCCGTTGGAGTTCCTCAGCATCTACACCATCGCGGTGCAGGCTGCCGGGGGCGGGACAACAAGATCCTTGCCAACTACTTCCCGCTGGTGCTCAAGCCCAACGTCAGGTCCTGGCTCATGCACTTGCCGGACAACTCCATATCCTCCTGGGCAGACCTATGCCAGTTTGTCGGCGCCTTTACAGGCGGCCACAAACCTCATGGCCAAGAGAGTGACCTTCATCTGCTCGCCCAGAAGGAAGGAGAGCCCCTGCGCAAGTACATTCAGAGATTCAGCCGTGTACAGCACAACATCCTAGATGTCCACCCTGCCGCGGTCATCAGCGCGTTCCATCAGAACGTGCGTAACCGCAGGATGCGGGAGGAGATGGCGATGTGCAAGATCAGAGACGTCAGTGAGCTGTATGCCCTGGCCGACAAGTGTGCACGTGCTGAGGAAGGGAGGAAACTCCCCGGAGAAAATACAGGAGCAGTAGGATCTGACAGCGAGGATGCTGCCCCGGCAAAGAAAAACCGGCGGCGGAACAACAGGAAGAAGAAAGGCAAAGATGTGCTAGTCATTGAGCAGTCCGGCAACGAAGGTGGCGCCAAGAAAGCCAAAGCTGTTAGCTCCAGCAAGGAGATTGCCGCATGCACCAACTGCCAGACTGTGGCGGTCGCCGACAAGCAGGACGGCACCGACAAGCAGTACTGCAAGATCCACCGCACCAAGGGCCATGACCTCCAGAGCTGCAAGAAGGTCGAGCAGCTTGTCCAGCAGCAAAAGGCTGAATACGAGCAACGCGACAAGGAGAGCGCCCAAGGAGGCGCTGGAGAATCCGGCAAGAAGCGCGCCGGCTAGGGAGGACGCCGCGGCAAGGCCAAGCAGCGGCAAGGAGACAGACCTCCCCGCGGCCGCGACAAGGATGAAGAAATTCCAGAAACGAGCATCCCCATCGAGGAAGCAAGCAAAGAGTGGCTGATGTACTTTGATGGTGCCTTTTCGCTGCAAGGTGCCGGCGTTGGCGTGCTGCTTGTCGCACCCACCGGAGAGCACCTCAAGTACGTAGTCCAGATGCACTTTCCCAAGGAGCAAGCAACAAACAATACTGCAGAGTATGAAGGCTTGCTTGCCGGTCTCAGGATCGCGGCAGACCTTGGGATCAAGAAGCTCATTGTCAGGGGTGACTCGCAGCTTGTCGTCCGCCAAGTGAACAAGAGCTATCATAGTCCGTTGATGGAAGCCTACGTCGACGAAGTGAGAAAGCTAGAAGAGCACTTTGACGGCCTACAGATGGAGCATGTTCCAAGAGCTCAGAATGCCATTGCCGATGGCCTATCAAAGTGCGCCGCACTTAAGTTACCTGTGGAACCAGGGATCTTTGTGCTCAAGCTGACTCAACCGTCTGTAACGCCATCAACTGGACAGAGCAAGAAGAGGAAGTTGATTTCTGGTGACTATTTTCTGGCAGAGCTTCCCGAAGCCGCCGCCAAGAAGGTCCCCAAGATCAACGCCAAGAGCGCTGAGGAGCAGTCTGATCCGGCAAGCCCTAGGGTTTGTTCCGTTGAAGCACAAACTCCCGACAAGTTTTGCTCCGGCAAGCTTGCCGGGGAACGTCAAGCTCCGGCAGAGCCGCAGGTTCTCGCCGTAGAAGCGGATGTTCCCGCAGCAGCAGATTTGCCTTTAGTCCTTGTTGTCGAGCCACAAGCTCCAGCATGGACACAGCAGATTGTCCGTTTCCTTCAGACAGGAGAACTTCCCGAAGAGCAAGAAGAAGCGGAAAGAGTAGCCCGGCAGTCAAGTATGTACCAGTTTGTCGACAACACACTGTACAGAAGAAGACTCAACGGTGTGAAATTGAAGTGTATTCACCGGGAAGACGGACAAAAGCTGTTGGCAGAGATACATGGAGGCATATGTGGTCACCACATTGGCGCAAGAGCACTTGCTGGCAAAGCATTCCGGCAAGGTTTCTTTTGGCCGACAGCCCTCCAGGATGCAACTGCACAAGTAACCAAGTGTGAAGCGTGCCAGTTCCATTCCAAGCAGATACACCAACCAAATCAAGCTCTCCAGACGATCCCTTTATCCTGGCCATTTTCGGTCTGGGGGCTCGACATCCTCGGCCCCTTTCCCCGAGCAGTCGGGGGCTTTGAGTACTTGTACGTTGCAATCGACAAGTTCACAAAGTGGCCGGAAGTGGAAGCAGTGAGGAAGGTGACAGCACAGTCAGCAGTCAAGTTCTTCAGGTCGATTGTTTGCCGCTTCGGGATCCCTAACAGGATAATCACCGACAACGGTACGCAATTCACGAGCCGCACCTTCATGCAGTACGTCCAAGATCTTGGCACCAAGGTCTGCTTCGCTTCTGTTGCTCACCCGAGAAGAAACGGTCAAGCGGAGAGGGCAAATGCTGAAGTGCTGCGTGGGCTCAAGACCAGGACTTTCGACAGGCTGCACAAGTGCGGAAGAAACTGGATCGAGGAGCTGCCGGTGGTTCTTTGGTCGATCAGGACGACGCCAAATCGAGCCACTGGCCAGACACCTTTCACTCTAGTCTATGGAGCAGAGGCAGTTCTCCCCACGGAACTCGTATACGGGTCCCCTCGAGTGCTCGCTTATGATGAGCTTGAGCAAGAGCAGCTGCGACAAGATGACGCGCTACTCCTTGAGGAAGACCGTCTTCAGGCTGCTGTACGAGCTGCTCGCTACCAGCAAGCTTTGCGCCGCTACCATAGCCGCAAAGTTAACGCCAGAAGTCTCGAGGAAGGCGACCTTGTTCTTCGGCGTGTTCAGTCCGCCAAGAATTCCAACAAGTTGACGCCGAAGTGGGAAGGCCCTTACCGGGTGAAACGAGTCACTAGGCCTGGCGCTGTCCGCCTTGAGACCGAAGATAGCATTCCGGTGAGCAATTCCTGGAACATTGAGCATCTTCGTAAGTTTTACCCGTAAGGCGCGGTTGCCAGAACCTGTTCCGGCAACCACCTTTTGTACAAGTCTTGCCGCTGTTGCATGTAATCCTTTGTACAAAGCCGAGCGTAGACCCGTGCATAAGTAAAGCTCATATGCTCCGCACATCTTGTCAATTTCATGCTTTCTATTTTTTGCATATGTGATCTGACACTTTGTGCAGCACCTACTCCCCGGTAAGGAATAACGAGCCGTAAGGCTCCATATCTTTACTTTCTCCTCTTTCTTCTTTCTCAAGGAAAGGAAGGTTCCCTCGCCCACAAGTTTGCCGGGGGGGAAAGGAGAAGATAATGGTATGGACCAGGCGTCGTTCAAGAAAGTTTCGCCTTACCGGGAAGCAAACAACAGAAAAGCTAAGTTGCCAAAGTTTGAGCAATCAGATTTTTTAAAATTTTTAAGTTATCTCCCTTGAACGACCGCACTTTGTATGGAAAACCTGTGCGCGGAGGAACCAACTCGTAGCTAGTTGAGCCCTTACTTTGTTTCGAGTCCGCTCAACAACTTAAGTGAGCTGTGACTAGTTGCGACAAGGTTTCTTGTCGGTAGCGGCACCGCCAGCAGGCAGCTGACGTCCCGCACTCAGCGCTCGTGGCTAAGGTGCCTGCACCGGCAAGTTCCCTAAAAGCGTAGGGCAAAAACATACAAAGGGAGGAATCAAGTAAAGGGAATAACATTGCAATCATTACCCGGAATAGAATTATATTACAAGGTAGCTTGTCGCGGCTCTAACAGATTGTTCTCATAACATGACCAGCAGCGACAAGAAAAGAAGAAAACGGGCGGCCTAGTCTACGCGATCGCCCTCAATCCTCTTGATCCCGCTCACCTTATCCACAATGGGTGCGACAAGGGTCTTGAGCGCCTCCAGATCAGCATCCGGCGGCAGGGTCTTGAGGACGTTGGTGAGGTTGAGGCCCGGGTTGCGGAAGGCCACCTTCACCAACACCTTTTGAAGAGCTCCCGCACAGATCTTGCGCGACTCGTCGGCCAGCTGCTTTGGGATCTTCTCCCGGAGCCGCTGGAGGGCCGTCGCCACGCCTTTGAAGAACAAGGTGAGCTTGGCGCTGGGTTGGAGGTTCTCATCAGAGGGATACCCGAGATCCTCCACCCCCAGCTGCGCCAGCTCCCTGTCGATATCTGCGGCAGCATTCACGAGACCCTCCGTCCAGTGCTCCACTTTCTCCCTAAAAGCATTCTAGGCGGCGGCAGCACTCGCCAGCAGCGCCTTGTCTCCCTTGATCTCCTCCTTCAAGGCCACCTCCTGCTCCCTGGCGCCGTCCAGCGTCTTGGTCAAAGTGGTCAGCTTCAACTCAAGATCTGCGTTGGAGTCCTTGGCGGCGCTAAGCTCTTTGCCCTTCTCAGCGAGACGAACCTGCAGCTCTGAGTTGCTGTGGGCGTCCTTCTCCCGCTCACGCTTGAGCGCGGCAAGCTCTTCACCACTCGCCTTGAGATCGGCCTCCAGCTGCGCCACCTTCGTCTCCAGCTCCTTCTTGGCGGCCTCGGCAACTGCAGCAGCATCCTCTGCTTGCTTAAGGGCTCCGCCGAATTTTTGCTCACGCGCGGCAAGCTCCTCCTCGTGGCTGTCGAGGTTAACTTTCCGTTGCACCAGCTCGCCCTCCTGCGCAGACAGCTTCTCAGCGGCAAGCCGCTGTTGCTCTTCAACTTCGGCCTTCTCGAGGAAGAAGGCCTTCTGCTCTTCGGCGAGTTGCTCCCGCTCCTCTGCCAGGGACGGGAGAGCTTCCTGGTTGAGACCCCGGAGCTCCTCCGCGCGCTTCTCGATGTCCGCTCCCGCCTTCGCGACAAGCGCCTCGCTGGATTCCAGCTTGGCTTGCCGCGCACGGTAGAGCGACAATAGGTTCTGCAGCAGCCGCTCCTCCTCAAGCTCGCCGCTGCTGCTGCTCGGCGCATCAACTAGCGTCAGCCCAGCGGAGGCGAGCACCTCTCCATCAAAGCTCTCTCCCTCGACCGGCGCCCTGGAGCTTGACGCCTAGGGGAGGTTGATGAAGACGCCATCGCCGGCCTTCAAGTAGACGCCTGGCTGGGGCTCTTCGGAGCCTGGCGCTGCGGCAGCGGCGGACGGGTCGGCGGTCGACGTAGCGCCTGGCGCTCCTGCGGCCTCAGGGCCGTCAGTGCGATCCCCAGATCCCTCGCCAGCTGCTGCGGCGGCAGCTTTGGCGGCCTCGTCGCCGGTGGGATCATCAGCGTCGGCTGCTTCTTCAGTAGCAGTGGCGTCGTCGGCAGCAACCTCGGTCTCCATCGGCTCCGCAGCAGATGGGTCTGATGGCCGGAAAAGTGAGAAAAGTCAAGCAAATACCCAAAAAGAAGAAGAACCCAAGGGAAGCTTTGAAGAGAAGATTACCTGTACTAGGTTCGGCAGTCGTAGTCTCCGCCGCCGGGGGGACGCTGGTGCTGTCCCTTGCCGGAGAACTCTCCCTTGCCGGAGGACTCTCCCTTGGCATTTCGGGGGCGGCCTCCGGGCGCTCCTGGTGGGGCTGCTCTGCTCCTACACAAACCAACAGTCAGATGTCAGCAAAGAAATAGTATCCATGCGCGCCTAACAGCGGAAAGCGAACCATATACTTACGCTGGGGGCTGCTCTGGAGAACAGTTGCCGGGTCTGGCAAGGTTGTCTCGGACGCACCCCCTGCTGTCGCGGTGGGTTCGTCCTCGATGACAATCACCGGGACCTTGGCTCTCTTCGCTGCTCTCTGGGCCAGAGTCCTAAAAAGGAATAAGTTCAGAGTAAAGCAAATGAGATACAAGACAAAACAGCAAGAATTGAAGAACTACAAGTGCAACAAGAGAATCTTACTCTTCTTCTTCCTCGTCGGACCTGAACGCGGAGAAGTCGAAGTTCGGCTCACGTCCGGCGTGAGGAGGCGGAGGAGTAGTTTCCCTTGGCCGCTTGGCGGGAACAGTGGTGGTGGTCTGAGACGACCCTGCTCCGGCTGCCGCCACGGCGTGAGAAGCGGCAGGAGCAGAAGCGGTGGTCCGGGTGGACCCCGCTCCAGTTGCCGCGGCAGCGTGAGGTGCTCCCGTAGCAACAGTTCTTGCCGCGGTGGAGCGTGTCGCGCGGCGCGGCGACTGTTCACTCGCCCGCCGCCCTGCTATGTCCCCGGCCTTGCGGAGACGCCTTCTTGGTGGGGATGGAGGCTCTGCTTGCGGCGAGCTGCCTGAAGATGAGGAGGAAGAGGAGTCGATCTCCAGCGAGCCGCTCGTATCCTCGGCCGGCTCGCTCGACTCGACGTCATGCCCGGCAAGCTCTTTCTCGCCGACGAGCTCCTCTCGCTCGGCACGGCTTGCCGCCTCTGCTGCCTCTGCCTCCTCCACGATGAATCCAAATTCGCCCGCGGCTGCGGCTGCCGCCGCCTCTTCCAGCCTAGTGGCGATGCGTGTCATCTCCGCATCGGTGGTGTCGCGGGTGAGGCTATTCTTTTCGTCGGAGCGGACCGGCACTTCTACCAAGCCGTCAAAGAACTCCTGCACGACGTCGTCTGCATGCTCTTGCCAAGTTGGGACAATTACATGCGAATCGCACAGCGGCATCATTGCACGGATGCGGTCGAGCGCGGAGTTGTTGCACAGCGGAACGACACCCTTCGGCAACCTGAACACTTCGGGATGTTGAGGGTCATACTTGAACAGCTCCTGGAGCATCGCGTTAAGCTCCAGAACAGTGAAGTTGAAGTTGAGGCCCGGACGCAGCCTCATGATATCCGCCACATTCTTGAATTCCCAGGTGGGTCTCCTCCGTTCCTGCAGGGGGGCGATGCGGCGGCGAAGAAAATCCGCGCCAACAGCGCCTATAGTGAGCTCGGCAAGCCTAAGGCGTTGGATGCGGGTGACGGCAATGTTAAGCCTATCGTCTTCCGGGGCCACGTCACTCCAATCGCTGCCGCGTGCTACTGGGGCTTGGCGCCGGGCGGTAAACGGCTGCGGGTTCTCCTCGACAATCCAGCACCAGTCTGCTCTCCATTCCTCCCACTTGCCGCGGAACTCTCCCTCCAGATAAGTGTCCTTCTTGCCGGCCCTCGAGATCCAGGCGATTCCGCCGGATAAAGGCTCTCCTCTCTCTACTCGGGGCATAAAGAAGTGGCGAGAAAGGGCTACATTGGGATAGACTCCGACAAAGTTTTCGCAGAGATGTGCGAAAACTGCCATGGTCAGAACAGCATTGGGGGTGAAGTCAAGGAGGCGGAACCCGTAGGTGTTCATAATATCGCAGAAAAACTCAGAGAAGGGCGGGCAGAGCCCGCAGTAGAAGAACAAGGCGAAGAAAGGATATCCGTTTGGAGCCATTTTCCAAGCGGCGGCTGGAAGTACCTTCGTGCGCGGATGCGCTCGTGTCTCCGTCAACCAGAAGAGGTAGTAATTCTCCCTCAGCTCCCTCGCGGCGAGCTTGGGGGGGAAGATTGCCCGCTCCTTTCGCAGCGCCGCAAGCCGCTGCGCCTCGGTCGACTTCACAGCCTTCCCTTTGTCGGCTCTCAGAGCCATGGCGGAAGTGGTGGAGGAGGTCAACGGCGTTGGTGGTGCTGGCGGCGATGGGGGGCGGGGCGCTGCTCTCTTTCAGCTTTGGGAAGACGAGGGAGCGGCGGAGGTTTCCGAGATTGGAGTAGCAACCGGCGAATGGGCGAACTACCCCTGTTTCCCATGCTTATAAAGAGGGAGGGGGCAGACGTTCCGCCTTTCCGAATAAAGAAACCACCCACGATCTATCCCACAACGCCGCATTCAACGCGTGCCGTTTGGGGAGGGCGCGGTGGATACGGGGAGAGATACGGCGTAACCCAGGCCGCGCGTGCCCGTGCCCTGTTTTGGGCCTGGCCCAACAGCGCTCGGCACCGTATATGGCCCAGCCCGGGGGCTCCTATCGGTGTACTAGAGTAGGGGTACCCTAGTATCCCGAACTTGTGCACGGGCAGTCGCAGCATCCCGCAGCAAGGCTTGCCGGGTGACCGCCAAGGTCCTCCGTGGTTCCTTTGGAGCCATTCAAGGACAAAGTATCCAAGCCAAGGAGACAAGACCCCGGCAAGAGGAGCTTGCCAGGAAGGCCAACCAAGGCATCTCAAGGAACTTGCCGCGACGCGCCACGCGTCCCGGCAAGGCCCGGTGAGCGACAAGCTCCCGGACGCGACAAGACAACGACTGCGGCAAGGCGCTTGCCGCGGCAAGCCACCACTCTGTGTCCGCGCTTCAGCACATCCACCAACATGTCGCTCTGGGACCCTTCCAGGCGTACGTGGCGGGAGGCTGTGCAGCCAGCGGTGCGCAGTGGCAAGCAGCGCTGACAAGATTGCCATCGTGGCGAGTGGTGGCGTCCCTGACGGTCCCTTTTGCACTATTTAGGCAACGCAGACGGGCATTTAATGCCCTGGTCCCCCGCCGTCAGGGTTAGGTATGATACACTGTAGCAGGTAGCTGTACCAACCGCAACACCTTTCCATTTCTACCCTTGTCTACGTTGCCACCTGTCGGTGACCCCTTGAGCATATAAAAGGAGGTCCATGCGCAACGTAGAGGGGGGGGGGAGGAAGAGAACACTCATGCTCGGTCTCGTTAGCTGCTGGGGTGTACTGTAGCACTCCGCGCTCCCGAGCAAGAACTCAATACAAACCACAAAGCAGGAGTAGGGTTTTACGCATCCGTGCGGCCCGAACCTGGGTAAACTGCTCGTGTGCTTCGCCTCGATCCGCTCTTCGTGCGACCCTCGCCCCCGCCGAACCGAAAGGGACTCGGTTCGCCGGTCCCATAGGTGCTCGTGCATTAGTCCCCCGACATCCTTGCGTGGATTAGTCCCCCGACACGCGTCATGCAACCAAAGTTAATATGACAGAGTTGTGAATGCCAAATATCAGACTCATTATTGTGGCAAACATTATTAATAACTTTAGTGCAAATATCCGACAAAGATAGGCGGAACAAGCCTCCGCACTCATAGCCTTTTCCAACAAATTGTCCACACTTAGAAATTACAACTTTATTGGATTCGAAAACCAACTTAAAACCATCTCGACATAAACGGGAACCGCTAACGAGATTTTTATTGATGGACGGCACATGATGAACGTTCTTCAGACGCACAGTCTTCCCCGAAGTAAACTTCAGATCGACCATACCAACACCTTGAACGATGGTATGTGACCCGTTCCCCATTAGCACGGGTGAAGTCCCCGTTGCCTGGTAAGAAGAAACATGGAGGCGTCAGCACAAACATGTACATTGGCACCGGTGTCAATTAACCAATCAGGGGATTGAAATACTGAAAGGATGGTAGGGAAAATACCGTACCCTGATTCCTTCATATCAGTATCACCGATGACAACATTAGCGGACTTGCCGCTCTTCTCATGTTCGCGCTCCTAAAAGCGGTTAGGACACTTCGGAGCCCAGTGATTAGGATCACCGCAGACATGGCAAAGTCCCTTCCCCTTCTTATGAGAATTCTTCTTGAAGTTGGTAGAATGTGATGGCTTGTTCTTTTTATCAAACTTGCCTTTGCCCTGAGTTTTGTTCTTATTGTTTTTGAACTTGTTGGGCTGGGAGTTCTTCTGTACCATGTGGGCACTAGAACCTCCCTCAGCAACTCGAGCACGTGTGTCCTTTGCTCTCGCCTTCTCTTCAACATCAAGAGTACCAATGAGATCCGCAATGGAAAACTCCTGTCTCTTGTGTTTCAGGGAAGTAGCAAAATTGTTCCACGAAGGTGGAAGCTTGGCAATGATGCCTCCGGTAACAAATTTGTCCGGCAACACACACTTGAAGTACTCAAGATCTTTTGTGAGCGACTGTATCTCATGAGCCTGCTGTACAACAGGGCGCTCATCAGTCATCTTGTAGTCATAGAATTGCTCCATGACGTACAACTCGCTGCCGGCGTCCGAGGCACCAAACTTGGCCTCGAGCGCAGCCCACATGTCCTTGCCATTGTCAAACGACATATACGAATCCACAATGGAGTCATCAAGAACACTCAGAAGAGCGCCTTTAAAGAGGGTATCGATCTTCTCAAAAGCTTCCAGCTGTGCTGGATTAAGATCGCCCTCAGGCTTGCCCTTGGTGGCATCATAGCAGCCCATGGTCTGAAACCAGTAGACTGCTCTCATGCGCCACCTCTTATATTGCGCCCCCTTAAAGGCAGGCGGCTTTAGATGCAGCAAAACCACTCGGAGTAAATTGCCTATAATCAGGTTTTTGGATTGTTGGAAATATGAGCAAATTACTACGAGATTTAATCCGAATAAACAAAAGATAAATCATGACCACAACAGCAGAGATTAAACTAATCATGCGAACTAGCATAGCAGATGAACATATCACATCTAGGGCACATACTAGAAGCATGAATTCTACCACGATCTCGAACAGGAAGGGTAGAATACATACGGTGCAGCGGGTGGAGCACCGCCGGCGTTGACGTTGTCGCCCATGTCGTTGAGGACGAGGTTGCCGAGGTCGGGGAAGAAGTTGTCGTTCGCGAAGTCGTCGCTGCCAGCAGTCGCGTGAGTGCGCTCCCCAAAAACCTGATCTCCCCTCTCCCGTACAGGATCATGAGAGGCGGGGTTCCGGAGGCCTGCTGTCCCTTCTCGCGGTGCACGCCGAAAGGAGGGATGGAGAAGACTTGCTTGGCGGCGCAATGATCTGGAACGGTGGTGAGAAACCATACGAAGCGGCGGCGGCTAGGGTAGACGTCTGCGTGACTATATAGTGCGGGCCGGGTAGGGCGTGGGAGTAAACCCCACGTCCGAGTCGTCACGATCCAAAAGAATCGGAAACGGTTCAGTAATTAACGCGTCCTTTAATTATTAATTAATGACTCATTAATTTTCCCATGCAGCAAAAATATAGACAACGTGCATAGCTCTGTCCTCGGCTCAATCCCGCAACCCGCGACGCGTCGTGACGAGGCGTGGCGTGCCGTGGCGTGGTGAGGCGAGCGAGGAGGATGAGCGCGCATGTAGGTCTCCTCTTCTCATGCTCATACAAGTGGTAGAAGAGCTCACCTTATAAAGAGGTGCAACTCTCTCTCAACTTCCGGGGTGGGACTAAACTTTAGCCTCACTCACTCCACTCACATGTGTGCATGAATGGACCAAGAGAATTTCAGAATTTTAGTTGGGCTTTGGGCCAAAGGCCTACTAGCAAAATTCCAACAATCCCCCCACAAAGTCTCATTGGCACATCTCATCATTTAGTTCCAAAACATTGTTTTATATATCGGTGCTTAGTGGAGACTGTGAAGTTGAACTTCCACTTAGAAATTTATGCTACACTAGATCACAACTTGAATAGTGGACTATGCCTTGAACTACAAGTTTTCTGTGAAACTAGTTTCACACAAATTCTTGACCGATACTGGGCTGCCGCAAGGCTTCCCCGCGGGTGGAGCGTATACGTCATACTCCAGGGCCTTTCATGAATTTATTAGAGAACACCCAATTCTCACAGACTGCGACGTTAACAGTCAAATTCATATAGGTGTTTTCCTCAGAAGATGTTCTGCAGGACAACATCTCTGCTTACCCGAATAAGCCACTTGGAACACATTAAGATAAGTATCAACCTGCCATGCAGATCAGGAGAGTATTGCATCTTCACGGAGTGGGATAATTAATATAGGGATACTCTCCTCCCAGCTGACCAACAGCTTGTCTCCCACTTCTACTTCACGGGATCTCCGATCACATAGAGTGGGTTACCACTATGGACAACTCATGCGGTGGGTCTCAAACCCATCTCCATCGATGCATTATCTATCACATTACGTGATAGACCCTTTGTGAAGCGATCTGCCAAGTTTTTCGACGTTTGGATATAATGCAACATAATAACTCCGGAGTTCCTCAGTTTTCTGACAGATTTTAGTCTCCTCTTCACATGCCTTGAGGAGTTCATATTGTCCTTAGAACTGTTTATCTTGACGATCACAGTTTGATTTATCACAGTTCATCAGGATAGGGGGTATTGGTTTTTCAACCATAGGTAAGTCCATCAAGAGTTCACGAAGCCACTCTGCTTCAACAGTGGCAGTGTCTAATGCTATGAGTTCTGCTTCCATAGTTGACCTCGTTAAGATGGTCTGCTTGCAAGACTTCCAGGAAACAGCGCCACCACCATGTGTAAAAACATAACCACTTGTGGCCTTAATCTCATCAGCATCAGATATCCATTTTGAGTCACTATAACCCTCCAGTACTCTTGGATACCCGGTGTAGTGAATCCCATAGCTCACGGTGTCTTTCAAATAGCGCATAACTCTCTCAAGCGCATGCCAATGATCATCTCCCGGTTTTGACACAAACCGACTCAGCTTGCTCACAGCAAAAGAGATGTCAGGCCTCGTGGCACTCGCCAAATACATAAGCGAGCCAATAATCTGAGAATACCTCAGTTGATCTCTAGCAATCCGTCGATTCTTTCGAAGCAACACACTAGCATCATATGGAGTTGGAGAAGGCGTGCAGTCGCTATACCCAAAACGACTCAAGACCTTTTCCACATAATGAGACTGAAGCAGTGTGATCCCACCATTCTCATCTCTCAACAGCTTGATGTTTATGATAACATCAGCTACTCCTAGATCCTTCATCTCAAAACAGCGAGATAAGAAATCCTTAACCTCCTTGATTAAATCAAGTTTGGTTCCAAAGATCAATATGTCGTCGACATACAGACAAAGAATAACTCCTTCGCCCCCACCATAGCGATAGTACATGCACTTGTCACCATCGTTTACTACAAAGTCGGCAGTAGTTAATGTTCTTTCGAACTTCTCATGCCACTCCTTAGGAGCTTGTTTAAGACCATATAAAGACTTTAATAACTTGCACACCTTTCCTTCCTGACTAGGTACTACAAAACCATCTGGCTGATCCATGTAAATTTCCTCCTTCAACTCTCCATTGAGGAAATCCGTCTTAACGTCCATTTGATGAACGAGAAGACCATGTGAGGCAGCCAGTGATAGTAGCACCCGAATTGTGGTCAGTCTAGCCACGGGTGAGTAAGTATCAAAGAAGTCTTCACCTTCTTTCTGGGTATAACCCTTGGCCACAAGCCGTGCCTTGTACTTTTCAATCGTACCATCAGGTCTAAGCTTCTTCTTGAACACCCACTTACATCCTACAGGTTTGCACCCATAAGGACGGTCAGTGATCTCCCAGGTACCGTTAGCTAAGATGGAATCCATCTCGCTACGTACAGCTTCCTTCCAGTAGTCAGCATCAGGAGATGCATAGGCTTATGAAATAGTCCTGGGTGTGTCATCCAGGAGGTACACAATGAAATCATCACCAAAAGACTTTGCAGTCCTCTGTCTCTTACTCCTCATAGGAGTTCCATTGTTACCCTCAACAGGATTCTCAACGTGTTCCATCGCAATGGTGGGTTCAGGAATTACAGTGAATTCCTCACTAGATGGAGTAGGTATCTCCTGATTTGATGAACTCGACATATCCTTCATAGGAAATATGTCCTCAAAGAAAGTTGCATCATTTGATTCCATAATCGTACCAACATGCATGTCGGATACCTCAGATTTTATTATCAAAAATCTATAGCCGATGCTATGAAAAGCATAGCCCAGAAGAACACAATCCATGGTTTTTGGTCCAAGCTTGCGCTTCTTGGGAATTGGTATATTGACTTTCGCCAAACAACCCCAAGTACGTAGGTAAGAGAGTTTCAACCTTTTCCTTTCCCATTCCTCAAATGGAGTCATGGTCTTATGCTTTGTGGGAACTCGGTTTAGGACATGACACGCAGTCATTAGCGCCTCCCCCCACCATTCCTTGGATAGACCCGAAGTGTCTAACATGGTGTTAACCATATCAGTTAGAGTTCGGTTCTTTCTTTCGGCTACCCCATTTGACTGGGGTGAGTAGGGAGGCGTCCTCTCATGGATTATACCATGTTCCGCACAAAACAGATCAAATTCATTGGAAAAATACTCTGCACCACGATCGGACCTGAGCCGTTTAATTTTTCGATCAAGTTGGTTCTCTGCCTCAGCTTTATAGTTTTTAAAGAAAGTCAAAGCCTCATCTTTTGATGTCAGAAGATACACATAACAATATCTAGTGGATTCATCAATCAACGTCATGAAGTATCTCTTTCCACCTTTTGTCAACACGCCATTCATCTCACAAAGATCAGAATGTATAAGCTCTAGTGGCGCCAAGTCTCTTGCCTCTGCAGTCGTATGTGACTTGCGAGGTTGCTTAGCTTGCACACATACTTGGCACTTGGAGCCTTTGACAGTAGAGATTTTCGAAATTAAATTCATATTGACTAACCGTGTCATGCAACCAAAGTTAATATGACAGAGTCGTGAATGCCAAATATCAGACTCATTATTGTGGTAAACATTATTAATAACTTTAGTGCAAATATCTGACAAAGATAGGCGGAACAAGCCTCCGCACTCATAGCCTTTTCCAACAAATTGTCCACACTTAGAAATTACAACTTTATTGGATTCGAAAACCAACTTAAAACCATCTCGACATAAACGGGAACCGCTAACGAGATTTTTATTGATGGACGGCACATGATGAACGTTCTTCAGACGCACAGTCTTCCCCGAAGTAAACTTCAGATCGACCGTACCAACACCTTGAACGATGGCATGTGACCCGTTCCCCATCAGCACGGGTGAAGTCCCTATTGCCTGGTAAGAAGAAACATGGAGGCATCAGCACAAACATGTACATTGGCACCGGTGTCAATTAACCAATCAGGGGATTGAAATACTGAAAGGATGGTAGGAAAAATACCGTACCCTGATTCCTTCATATCAGTATCACCGATGACAACATTAGCGGACTTGCCGCTCTTCTCATGTTCGCGCTCCTCAAAGCGGTTAGGACACTTCGGAGCCCAGTGATTAGGATCACCGCAGACATGGCAAAGTCCCTTCCCCTTCTTATGAGAATTCTTCTTGAAGTTGGTACAATGTGATGGCTTGTTCTTTGTATCAAACTTGCCTTTGCCCTGAGTTTTGTTCTTATTGTTTTTGAACTTTTTGGGCTGGGAGTTCTTCTTCTGTACCATGTGGGCACTAGAACCTCCCTCAGCAACTCGAGCACGTGTGTCCTTTGCTCTCGCCTTCTCTTCAACATCAAGAGTACCAATGAGATCCGCAATGGAAAACTCCTGTCTCTTGTGTTTCAGGGAAGTAGCAAAATTGTTCCACGAAGGTGGAAGCTTGGCAATGATGCCTCCGGCAACAAATTTGTCCGGCAACACACACTTGAAGTACTCAAGTTCTTTTGCGAGCGACTGTATCTCATGAGCCTGCTGTACAACAGGGCGCTCATCAGTCATCTTGTAGTCATAGAATTGCTCCATGACGTACAACTCGCTGCCGGCGTCCGAGGCACCAAACTTGGCCTCGAGCGCAACCCACATGTCCTTGCCGTTGTCAAACGACATATACGAATCCACAATGGAGTCATCAAGAACACTCAGAAGAGTGCCTTTAAAGAGGGTATCGATCTTCTCAAAAGCTTCCAGCTGTGCTGGATTAAGATCGCCCTCAGGCTTGCCCTTGGTGGCATCATAGCAGCCCATGGTCTGAAACCAGTAGACTGCTCTCGTGCGCCACCTCTTATATTGCGCCCCCTTAAAGGCAGGCAGCTTTAGATGCAGCAAAGCCACTCGGAGTAAATTGCCTATAATCAGGTTTTTGGATTGTTGGAAATATGAGCAAATTACTACGAGATTTAATCCGAATAAACAGAAGATAAATCATGACCACAACAGCAGAGATTAAACTAATCATGCGAACTAGCATAGCAGATGAACATATCACATCTAGGGCACATACTAGAAGCATGAATTCTACCACGATCTCGAACAGGAAGGGTAGAATACATACGGTGCAGCGGGTGCAGCACCGCCGGCGTTGACGTTGTCGCCCATGTCGTCGAGGACGAGGTTGCCGAGGTTGGGGAAGAAGTTGTCGTTCGCGAAGTCGTCGCTGTCAGCAGTCGCGCGAGTGCGCTCCCCAAAAACCTGATCGCCCCTCTCCTGTACAGGATCACGAGAGGCGGGGTTCCGGAGGCCTGTTGTCCCTTCTCGCGGTGCACGCCGAAAGGAGGGATGGAGAAGACTTGCTCGGCGGCGCAATGATCTGGAACGGTGGTGAGAAACCATACGAAGCGGCGGCGGTTAAGGTAGACGTCTGCGTGACTATATAGTGCGGGCCGGGTAGGGCGTGTGAGTAAACCCCACGTCCGAGTCGTCACGATCCAAAAGAATCGGAAACGGTTCAGTAATTAACGCGTCCGTTAATTATTAATTAATGACTCATTAATTTTCCCATGCAGCAAAAATATAGACAACGTGCATAGCTCTGTCCTCGGCTCAATCCCGCAACCCGCGGCGCGTCGTGACGAGGCGTGGCGTGGCGTGGTGAGGCGAGCGAGGAGGATGAGCGCGCATGTAGGTCTCCTCTTCTCATGCTTATACAAGTGGTAGAAGAGCTCACCTTATAAAGAGGTGCAACTCTCTCTCAACTTCCGGGGTGGGACTAAACTTTAGCCTCACTCACTCCACTCACATGTGTGCATGAATAGACCAAGAGAATTTCAGAATTTTAGTTGGGCTTTGGGCCAAAGGCCTACTAGCAAAATTCCAACACATTTCACCTCTGCAGGCGGCAGGATAGTCTTCAGCAAGGTGAGGTGCATCTTCTTTGTGAGGGCGTATGTACCTGTCCACGAATGACTTCTCGACATAATGGAAAATTGTACTGCATTTCGGGACACGCTTGAGCAACCCATTTTTCTTGAGAAACTTTACAACGTAGTATCGAGGTCTGAGCCGTCCCTCTAGACTGTAACCGAGCATTACGGGCTGATGAGCAATATAGGCCGGTTCCAGCCCCACCTCGGAGATGAAGAACTCAGACATACGCTGCAGCTTGTCCTTTGAATTCCTCAGGAGATTGGGGAATTTAGACACAGCAATGCCCACCTCGGCATGTGACCAACCGAACGTGTTCCTCGAGTACTCCACTTTAGCGGCAACCTTCTCCTCGCTTTGGAATGCAACAGCATGCAGCGCTGCTCTGAAAATCCGAGAGCCACGGGGCACACCTATACCTTCCGCGCATGCCACCATCACCCGGATGCGCTCTGGGTTGGCGGTGAGCATACTGGGCACAACGGTTAACAGCTTGGCAATATCGCAAGCACCTAGCCCGCACTCCTGCAGGAGCATGACAGTGGGCTTCACTCGCCTCTCGAGGTCAGAACCGAGAAAGCAAAAGCGGCCCTTGAGAGCGTGGAGGAGATTCTCAGAGGAGCCGAAGAGGGACAGGTAGTAGTGCACCCTGGAGACGACAAATCTATGACGGAAATGGCCGCTGCGGGCGGTGAGCGAGACGAGGCGGACGACCTCAGAATGGGAGAGACCGAGGCCGGTGAGCTCCTTGAAAATGGGCGACAGGGTTCGCCCGACGCTGGCACAGAGGAACTTGGGGTCCTTGGCGATGAGGGCGGAGACATCGGCGCCGGAGAAGCCGAGGCCGGCGAGGAAGGCGAGCACGGCGTCGGGATTGGTGGGGGACTTGATGTGGGAGATCTTAGCGGATGCCTTGAGGGCCTGGGGTCGGGTGAGGCTGCAGGTGTCGACGAGGTACTCATCCACGGCGAAGCTAGGACTTGGGGAGATGCGGGAGCCGGCGACGGTGGCGGAGAGGAGGCAGCGGTGGAGAGAGTAGATGGAAGAGGCGGTGTAAGAAGAGAGGAGGATGCCGGAAAGGGTAGATCTTGGGAGGCGGAACATGGCGCGGCGCCGGCGGTGGCAAAGGAGAGAAATTTCTGGCAGGTTTGGAACTCTCTGTCGTAAGCTGACGAAGGGGATCTAGCTCTGACCCCAGGTTGACGAAGGGGTTCAAATTTCTACTGGATGTAACCATCTATTAAAATTATTTTTGGTGTTTTATCGAACTTGACTTTTCATTGCTGCAAATTAAGGAAAATAGAAATCTTGTGGCAATTTTTTTTTGAACCCGTGAATTTTGGTCTAAAACACATCCATAGTCGATAAGTCGTTATTTTTTTCAGAAACACATCTTTAGACCTTTGCACACGGCCTAAATGATCTTTAACTGATTTTTTTGGAAGAAAACTTTCAATCTATCCATCTTCACATGGCAGTACAACGAACAATAGAAATAACAAAAATTACATTCAAATCCGTAGACCGCTTAGCAACGACTACAAGCACTGAAACGAGCCGAAGGCGCACCACCGTCATTGCCCAACCCTCGCCGGAACCGGGCAAAACTTGTTGTAGTAGACACTCGGGAAGTCGTCGTGCTAAGAGCATTACTAGTAGAGCCCTTAAACCCTCAAACCCCTAAAAATAACCGACTTTTTACAGTTTTCGCCGAAAAAACGCCGTAGACTAGAACCTCTAAACCCTCAAACCCGTAAAAAAAATTAGAGGTCCAACCCTCAAACCACTTTGCAAACTGAAGAAGTAGGGGTTGAGAGGAAAATCTCCCCCCAACCCGCACTCCTCCTCCTCTCTCGGGCGGGAGCCAACTGCCTCCTCCTCCCGCCGCCTCCTGCCGCGTCGGCCATGGAGGCCCCCCCGCCGCCGCGCCCGCCCCGCCCGTCCCTCTGCGCCCGCCCCGCCCGCCTCGTCCGCCCCGGCACCCGCCCCCGCCCCCGCCCCCGCCCACCCGACCGTGGCCGACATGGTGGCGGCGACCCACGTCGGGGCCAAGCGGCGGCGGGCGGGCCTCGCACCTCCTCCTGCCGCTTCCCCGGCTCCCGCCCCGGCCACCGTCACCGCCCCGGCGCCCGCCCTCGCCGCCTTCCCGGCGCCCGCCCCGGCCACCAAGAAGAGCCGGCTGAAGGCGGCCTCTCATGGGCCGCGAGGGGCAGCCTCCAAGGTCGCCGGCTCGTCCCCGGCCGTGACCAAGCCGCGGAAGAAGCCCGCGGCACGGAAGAAGCCCCCGCTCGCCGCCGTCGCCGAACCTCCTCCCGCCGTGCACGAGGTGTTCGAGGAAATGGCAACCCCATTGTCGTTGTCAAAACCGGCGGATCTCGGGTAGGGGGTCCTGAACTATGCCTCTAGGCCGGATGGTAACAGGAGGCAGGGGAAACAATGTTTCACCCAGGTTCGAGCCCTCTTGATGGAGGTAAAACCCTACGTCCTGCTTCATTAATATTGATGATATGGGTAGTACAAGAATAGATCTACCACGAGATCGGAGAGGCTAAACCCTAGAAGCTAGCCTATGGTATGATTGTATGTTGTGCTCTGTTGGAAAAGGCAGTGCCTAGGAGGCGCTTAGGCACGCCTAGGCGCAAGGCAATGGCCAAACGCCTCACCTAGGGCATAAATGGAGGTCTAGGCAGGGCAAGTAAGGAATTGCCTACCCAACTAAGAAATCATGCCACATGCTGCACTGATATGCCAACCGAGTTATATTCCAATGGCAGTAGATGGTAATTAACTTATTTATATGCCCTAAACTAATATCAACACCCATATAATAACCACAAATACACAAGAAGTAAAAACTATATTACCGCCTAGGCCGCACCTAGGGCGCTTAGGCACTGCCTAGGCACTAGGCGAAGGCCAACCGCCTCGCTTACGCCTACCGCTTTTTCCAACCTTGATGTTGTGGTTGTTGTCCTACGGACTAAAACCCTTCGGTTTATGTAGACACCGGAGAGGGTTAGGGTTACACAAGGTCGGTTACAAACACTAGTAGAAAAGGGGGCTTTGGTCCAGGCCGGGTAAGCCCATTAGTCCCGGTTCAGTCCAGAACCGGGACCAATGGGTGCATTTATCCCGATTCGTGCGGCTAAGGCATTAGTCCTGGTTCACCTGGGCCCTTTAGTCCCGGCTCGTGCCACGAACCGGGACTAAAGGGTGCGATGCCCATTGGTCCCGGTTGGTGGCACCAACCGGTACTAAAGGTCAGACCTTTAGTCCCGGTTGGTGCCACCAA
The DNA here is from genome assembly GCF_056163025.1 of Triticum urartu. Classification (NCBI taxonomy): domain Eukaryota; kingdom Viridiplantae; phylum Streptophyta; class Magnoliopsida; order Poales; family Poaceae; genus Triticum; species Triticum urartu. Next base: position 699,925,021 of record NC_141874.1, on the reverse strand, counting down.
CCGGGACTAATGGGCTTTGAGGCATTAGTACCGGTTCATGGCACGAACCGGTACTAAAGGTCCCATTTTCAAACTCCCCCCCCCCCCCCCCCCCGTGGACCGCCTTTTCAGTTTTAGAAAAAACAAAAGAAAATGATGGAAATGTCAATAAAAATAAAATAAAATAAGTTTCACATGTGATATGTGGTCTAGTTGTTGGGAAAATTTACAAATATGAATTTCGACTTTATTTACAAAATCTCTCTGGAATTTGTAAAATGGGCATAACTTTTGCATACGAACTCGGATTAAAAAGTTTTTTATATGAAAAATCATCTACTCGAAAAGTTACATCCGATGGAGACCGCCTACGGCCTGTTTGCAAATTTGTAGAATCCTCAAATTCCAAAAGGAAAAAAAGTTATGCTCAAATTTCAGGTTTTTTAAATTTTTCAGTAAATCTGGTCAAACTACTTATTCAAGAAGTATTAGTGTTACTAAATAATTATTCAAGAATATTAGTGTTATTAAATAATTATTTCACCTTTTTTGAATTTTGGTCAAATCTGGTCAAACTATGGTCAAACTGTGGTCAAACAATGGTCAAACTACTTATTCAAGAAATATTAGTGTTACTAAAAAATTATTGTTTTTTAGAACAATAGTTTTAAACTCAAACAGTGAAATATGTGACTTCATGCTCAAGCTAAATTCCTGAGGGTTAATAGGATTGACATCTTACTATTGTCAGGAAAACAACAAGTGCAGACTTGGAAACAAGGGAGAATAGAACCCGGAAGTTAAGCGTGCTCAGGCTGGAGTAGTGAGAGGATGGGTGACCGTTCGGGAAGTGAGATGATTTGGAATGATGAGGGGTGATTAGAGATTAAATTGAGCAGTGGTGAGGGGTGATTAGAGATTAGAGGTTAAAATATTCAGAAATTTGAAAATAAAAAAATTCAAAAAAAAATTTCAGAAAAAAATTTCAAAAAAAATCAGAAAATTTCCTTTAGTACCGGTTGGTGTTACCAACCGGGACTAAAGGTGGACCGGCCACGTGGAGGGCCTTTAGTCCCGGTTCAGGATTGAACCGGGACTAAAGGGTCAGGGCATTAGTACCGACACTTTAGTCCCGGTTCCAGAACCGGGACTAAAGGCCCTTACGAACCGGGACTAAAGGCCCTTTTTCTACCAGTGAACCAGTGAAAGGAGGAGATATCCATATCCGTATTGCCTAGCTTGCCTTCCACGCCAAGTAGAGTCCCATCCGGACACGAGACGAAGTCTTCAATCTTGTATCTTCATAGTCTAACAGTCCGGCCAATGGAGATAGTCCGGCTGTCCGGAGACCCCCTAATCCAGGACTCCCTCAGTAGCCCCTGAACCAGGCTTCAATGACGGTGAGTCCAGCGCGCAGTATTGTCTTTGGCATTGCAAGGCGGGTTCCTTCTCCGAATACATCACAGAAGATTTTGAATATGAGGATAGTGTCCGACCTTGTAAAATAAGTTCCACATACCGCCGTAGAGAGAATAATATTTTCGCAAATCCAATTTGCTGACTTGTTTTGGCAGCATGACGTTATGTCATGGCCCGACGATTATTCGAACCGTTTTTCTTCAACCAGCTCCACACACAACGCGAGGCGGTTTCTTGACACGTATTGTCAAAGCAGAGATCGTGTTCCCCCAATTACGGGATTCTCATTAATGCGATCGTGGGTAACCCAACTGTGTCTAGGACTCCTAGATTATAGGCAAGTCCTAAACGGCTACGGAGAGGACGCTTGATATTCACCCTCTTTATAAAGGGACAAGGTTTTCGCTTTTTCCCTCTCGTGCTCAATCGAACCCTTCCCCCGCCTCGAGTTCTAACACCCAAAGCCCAGGTTAGGTGCTCCGGATCTTCAATCATGTTCGGATCCAGCCTTCAAGGCCGATGGATGCCCTCCTTCATTACGGGAGAGGACATTAAGAAGTTGAGGGAGGCCAGATACCTGACCGCCGAGGTTTCGCATCGGCTGCCTGCTCGAGGGCAGGTCGTCCCTACTCCCGAACCCAACGAGAGCATCATGTTTGTCTCCCACTTCCTCTGAGGCCTAGGCCTCACTCTGGATCCCTTCGTTAGGGGTTTGATGTTCTATTACGGGCTATATTTCCATGATCTAGCTCCGGACTCCTTTCTCCACATCTCGACATTTATTGTCGTGTGTGAGGCCTTCCTCCGCATTACCCCTCACTTCGGCCTGTGGCTCAAGACCTTTGAAGTGAAGTCGAAGATGATCGAGGGGCAACATGCAGTGTGCGGAGGTGCGTCAATAGGCAAGATGGCAGGAGCTCCATGGCCGAAAGGTTCCTTTCCAGAGGTGTCCGAATTATGGCAACGGGAGTGGTTTTACGTCACGGCTCCCAGAAGTGCCAAGTGGGCGGCTGCCCCCGCTTTCTTCTCGGGCCCCCCACCACAACTGATGTCATGGATTAGCAGAGGTCTGAGCTGGGGTCCAGCCAAGGACGTGCCTATAGTGCAAAGCCGCATTCGAGATCTCTTCGAGGGAGATTTTAATTTGGTTGTGGTAATACAAGTTATGCTGGTTCGTCAAGTCCAGCCTTGCAAACGCCGGCCCCTTCGCTTGTGGGAGTTCAACCCAGAGGGACCGCGTGCCATTCAAAGTTTCCTCGGCATGACACACGAGGAGATGTACAAGTCATTCTTCGGACCTCAAGTAGAGTGTCCGGATATTACCGAGGACATGGGCCTGAGCAGTAACCGCAGCGCCGAACAAGTAAGAAATCCTCTGGCCGAACACACTGTCTTTTATTCATCATGAAGTTATTTCTGAGAGTTCGCTTTTTGACCAGGACTGACTAACAAAGGCGAAGATGATTCGGTGTTTGGCCCCCCTCCCTGAGGGTTTGGAAAATCCGGTATTGGAACAGATGCTCGAGGTCGCACCTTGCCCGGAGCCCTCGAAGGAAGATACGGGGGGAATAGTACAGGCGGACGCGGGCCCCCATCGCTGCCAGTTCCAACCGAGGGAATGAGCGTCTCCATGAAGGAGGATAACCGGGGGAGGAAAAGGACTGCTTCCGAGGATCCGGAAGCCGAAGCCTCCAAACGGGAGAAGAAGTCTCCCACAGAGGGTCCTGCCTTGGGGGTGCTTTTGCCGCACAAAGTCCGCGGGGGGATCAGCCCTCCAACGAGTCATAAGTGATCCAAAATACTTTAATAGTAAAGGTGTGCTATCTTTTTTCGGAGAAAATAACCACTGCATATATCTTGCAGTTCGGGCCTTAGCCCCTCTCAGCTGAGCTCGTCTTCGGGGGATCTTCTTCCAGAGATGATGGAGAGCGAAACGCCTCCCCCGGACTCCTCCGCTCAAGAAGCGGGCGACCCCTAAGTGTCGTCACGGAGGGCCTCTCCGGATCTGGTGAGGCCAGAAGATAATCCCATAGACCCCCGAAGTCCCCAGCATCCGGCTCCCGAAGAGAGCAAACAAAAGAGTCCGACACCGTCTGGTATGCGGTCAGACGTTCTGAGGGAGCTGGTGGGGCGAGCGGCCATCTCAGAAGAACACCGTGCGCTGATGGATACGGTGATGGAGAGAATTTCGTCCGCCGAAAGTGGATTACATGAAGACTTTATGAGTCTACTGACAGGCTTTGAGGTACATGAGATAATATGTGATAGTACTGCACATGTTAGGTGTGCCCTGTGTAGATAGTAGCCCATGAGACTCTGGTTGTCGTCGAGAACGACGGCGAACAGAGGATCATAGTCCCAGGCAATAACCAGACTGCCCCTATGTGCAGGTGGTGGAAGCTCCGATGGCTAGCCGGACTAGTGAGTTTGCCAAATTAAAACGGCAACTGGATGCGGCAGACGCCGACATCGAGCTTGTTAACAAGAGGCTTGACGAGGCACAGGGTAAGTGTTATTATCTGGTGAACGCCACATAGTAAGAGCAGCATGATGCCAGTATCTTTAATATGTTGTGACTGCAGATGGAGCTGCCACCGTGGAAACCTTGCGGGCAGAACTTGCCCGAGCCAAGGAACAAGCGAGGATTAGTAATGCGGCTGCTTTAAAGGCGGCCGAAGAGTTGAAAGCCGAGAAGGCCGCACATTGTGAGAGCTAAGAGAAGATGGCCAAGATGGCCGTAGAATTAAAAGACACTGCCGACCATTGCCGGGTCCTTGAAAAAGAAAACCGAGCAAAGGCAACGGACCTTGATAAGGCCACGATGGCGGACAAAGACACCCGTTCTGCTATGAGAGCGAAGAAGGAGGAGCTGCGGGAGGCCAGGGATATTGCGGCTGGGAAGCCCTTCATGTTACGGAGGAAGTTCGGAGATCCACGGTATGCCCCTCTGGATCGGCTGTGGAGTTCAGCATATGCGTATATGGATTTGGCGGCGAGCGCTGCCGATGCGGCCGAGTACTTCCAAGGTCAAACAGATCGTGAAGTGGACAAGCTGTTCTGGTCGCAATTCAACGTTCCAGAGCGTCCGCTTTCATTGACTGACCAGCTAGCCGAATGGGCCGAACTAAATAGGTTGTCCGGACTCGCCATGAGGTCTGTTGTGGATCAGCTATGGCCGGAAAAGCCAAAGCTGAACAGCTATTTCAGCTTAGTGTAGCAGTTCCTTGGTACGGTGCCGCGCATTAATGCGATGAAGAGGTCGGCGTGCATAGAAGGCTCACGGATGGCCCTTGCCCGTGTTAAAGCATACTGGGCGGAGATGGGCGCTACCACTATTGCGGCGCAGGGTTCGGCCATAGGCCGAGTGGCTGCCGAGCACTATTTCGAGGAGGTTCTCGAGGGTGCTCATTTGATAGAGGCCCAGTGCTCGAAGAATATTATGGTTGAGTGATATGTATTCTCATTGTAAACACAATGCTTTTATGAAATTTTATAAGGCTATGTTTATACTTTTGCCTGAAAGTAGTATGATGCCTCCTGTGCGGCCGTTTATGTATACATGTGTATAACCTGAAAGATTGCAGCCGTCGGCTTCAACCCCCACGCATATAATGCAGAGGTGCTCACAAAAAACGTGTGTTCACACTTAACCCAACGTCTTGGTCCTATTAAGGAGGTGATAGCGTAGCGAACGAGGCAACTGGACTATAATGCTTTAACACTTTCACTTAGCCATAGGAGTTTGACAGTGGGGCTACTAGATAGCCCCTGGTGGCTCCGCACTCTCCTGATCTCGGGGTGCGTACATGCCTGGCCGGAAAACGGCCCTTTGTTAAGGCGGAGGAATTCTAACATTCTGATAGGTCATCGAGTGGTTGACCAGTCTCACGCTATATCATGACAGTCAGTTTTCGGCTTTCTCTATTGAGGTGCTCGTCCGGATGAACCAGTGCACAATCGTAGTAGTTCTCCTAGTGCTACCTTAGCCGATAAAGCGGAACGTAAGGCACCAAAACACCGGAGCTAGGCAAACCCAACATTTGACCAAAGACAATGATTCGGAGCTGATGCATATAAGGCCAAGCTCGCGACGCCGAACACTTCCTAAGGTATTCGGTCTTTATGGTATAAACCGGGCCTAAATAGTGCCCTTTGTAAGAAGCCCCTTGTGTCCAGGTACGTGCATTGTTCTGACGTGGCCACATGACAAGACGTCAGCATCCTTCTCAATTGTGCTGAGAATTCGGTGGATGTGTATCAACAAGAGACAGTAAAAAAGGTTTACGCAGGGTCTTAATCTAAAAAGAATCCTTGCAACGGGTCCCTGCTGCACGTCTGCGCCTGTGTCTCTGTTGTGTCGTATCCTGGACAGGTGTAGCGCGATGGTCATCTGTAAAAGAGAGGATTTTAGGTGAAAAAGTTGTCGTGCAGAGAGATAGTTTTTAAAGAAATTATGTATAATTCAAGATGAGTAAAAATTGCCACTTGTCTGCGCGCGTTGAGCCCCTTGTAATTGTAATAGGGGTGTGACCGGTATGAATTACATATAGCTGCGCCGGACTCGTCTAACCGTGTCCGTGGTCTTGACGACCTGTTAAATGCTTTAGTTGGTGAGGCCATTTTTAGTGTGCGGCTGCCAAGGCAGCCGCACTCTCTTCGGCACGCAAAGATCGTTTAATACTTCCGTTCACTGTAATGATGCCACGTGGGCTAGGCATCTTGAGTGTGAGGGAAGCGTAGTGCGGTATTGCATTAAAGCGAGCGAAAACTTCACGTCCGAGTAGTGCTTGATAGCCACTTTGGAACGAAGCGATGTGGAAGGTTAAATGTTCGCTACAAAAGTTATCGGGGAAGTCGAATATAACCTTTAGTAGCTGGGAGCCCGTGCAATGAGCCCCTGGGCCTGGCGTTACTCCTTAAAAGGTAGTATTGCTATGGCAAATTTTTGTTGGGTCTATCCCCATTTCACGGATTGTATCCTGGTATATCAGGTTTAGACTGCTACAACCGTCTATCAGGACTCGTGTGAATTGGTATCCGTCAATTATTGGGTCTAATACCAGGGTAGCCCATCTTGCATGCCGGATACTTGCTGAGTAATCACGATGGTCGAAAGTGATCGGTTGAGACGACCAGTGGCAGGACTCCGCGGTGATAGGCCCTTGGGCATATTTTTCTGGGAGTGCCGTTTTGTTTCTTCCCTTGATCACGTGTAACACGTTTACTGTTTTGACTTCTGGTGGAAATTTCTTTTGTTCCCCAGTGTCTTGCTTGAGAGGCTCATCCTCGTCTTCGCTTGGTGTATCCTCCCCCTTGTGTACGGCGTTGAGCTTGCCGGACTGCTTGAAGACCCAACATTCTCTGTGGGTATGATTAGCGGGTTTACCAGGGGTGCTATGGATCTAACATATTTGGTCCAGAATTTTAGGCCGGACAGTTCGTCTCTGGCGCCTTTAGAGGGCGGCTTTTGCTGACCTGGCAGAGAGCTTTTGAATCCGGTGTCTACTTTCGTGCTCTTCGTGCTGTCTTCTTTATTCCAGCGTTTGTTATTGCTGTTTGCGCCGTGATTTCCCATTTCCATCTCTAACTTCGGATGTACTGGGGTCGCTGGTGCTGCATTTGGCTAGCCAGCTATCCTCACCCACGCAAAAGCGGGTCATGAGGCTTGTTAATGCTGCCATTGTTCTCGGCTTTTCTTGGCCGAGGTGTCTGGCAAGCCATTCGTCACGGACGCTATGCTTAAAACCTGCCAGGGCTTCGGCGTCCGGACAGTTGACAATTTGGTTCTTTTTAGTAAGAAACCTGTTCCAAAGCTTTCGGGCTGACTCTCCGGGCTGTTGAGTTATATGACTCAAATCATCCGCGTCCGGAGGTCGGACATAAGTCCCTTGAAAATTTGCCCGAAAGGCGTCTTCGAGCTCTTCCCAACTTCCAATGGAGCTTTCGGGGAGGCTCTTAAGCCAGTGCCGAGCTGGCCCTTTGAGTTTGAGGGGTAAATACTTAATGGCATGGAGATCATGTCCCCGAGCCATGTGGATATGGAGGATATAGTCCTCAATCCAGACCCCAGGGTCTGTTGTTCCATAGTATGCCTCTATGTTTACGGGTTTGAATCCCTCTAGAAATTCATGGTCCAGCACCTCATCGGTGAAGCATAGGGGGTGTGCGGCACCCCTATATCTGGGTGTACCGCGTTCTTCGGATGTTTGTTGTGTTGCATCGTATGCTGGAGCATGCTTGTGTGGTCCATAGATGGATCTGGTTTCGCCCTCCTTTTGATGCGAGCCCTCGTGTAGACCGCGTATTGGCTTATGTGCGGCATTGCTTGCCGCTTTATGTTGGCCGTGAGGTCGTCTATCCGGCCAGATGGCTGTTTTAAATTTTGGTTGTGGGGGGGGGGGTCTGAGGCCTCCTCATGGAATTCAGGTAGCAACTTCTGCTTTGGGTAGCTCTTGGTGGGGCGATTGCCGCCGTACTTCGCTCCTGTGTTGAGTACTTTACTCCATATGATTTGGAGTGTGTCCTGCGCAGCCTTGAGCCTTTGCTTCTGCTTTTTCAGACTCCTCGCGGTGGCAACAAGCCTTTGGCGGGCATTCTGCTGCTCCGGGTGCTTGTCCGGCGTTATGTCGTCCGGACTATCATCTTTGACAGAATTGGTTTGTTCAGTTTGATTCTCCGTATTTCCGTGGTCCGGCGGTGGTTCGCCCTGCTCCAGCGCTGGGTCTGTATGATCGTTATTTCTGCCGAGGCGGGATTTGGGGCGGCGCTTGCGCCGCCGCTTTGGCTGCTTCTCGAGGGAACAAGCCTTCGTTGCGTCCTTCCGTTCCTCGTCGTCGTCTTCTTTTGGTGTGTCCACCATGTATACGTCATATGATGAGGTGGACGTCCAGCGCACTATGGGCGGTGGTTCCTCTTCGCCTCCCGCATCGTCGTCCAAACCGTCGATGTATTCGGAGTCGAAGTCGAGCATGTCGGTTGAGTCATCGACAGTGGCTATTAAGTGGGTGGTGGGTGGGCGTCGAATTTCTTCGTCGTCCGCATCCCAATCCTGTTGGCCATAATCTGGCCAGGGCTCTCCTGACAAAGAGAGAGACCTTAGTGAATTCAGAATGTCGCTAAAGGGTGAGTGCTGAAAGATATCCGTGGCGGTGAATTCCATGATCGGCACCCAATCGGATTCGATTGGCAGGGGCGCGGGCGGTTCGGAGTCAGGAAAAGAGTCCGGCACCTTCGGGTCATGGGCTGCGCAGAGGATTAGGCTGGTGTTCGGCTCGATCGCCGTTTAGACTGCAGCCCTTGAGGCGGTGTCTAACCACCCGTCCTCGATTGGCGTAGTTGGCTCCGAGCTAAGGGTCGGAGCTGATGCGGGCGCGGCCTCTGGGGTACTGTTCGGCGGCAGAGCTAGGTCATACCCATCGTGACAGTGCGGCGCACCCGGCAGTGGCTCGAATCCGTCGAAGATCACATCTCCGCGGATGTCGGCCGTGTAGTTTAAACTTCCAAATCTGACCTGACGGCCAGGGGCGTAGCTTTCAATCTGCTCCAGATGCTTTCAATCTGCTCCAGATGGCCAAGCGAATTAGCCCACAGTGCGAAGCCGCCGAATACGAAGATCTGTCCGGGGAGAAAAGTCTCACCCTAGACCGCACTGCTATCGATGATAGTAGGAGCCATCAAGCCTAACGGCGACGACACAGAGGAACTCTCAATGAAAGCACCAATGTCGGTGTCAAAACCGGCGGATCTCGGGTAGGGGGTCCCGAACTGTGCGTCTAGGCCGGATGGTAACAGGAGGCAGGGGACACAATGTTTTAATCAAGGTTCGGGCCCTCTTGATGGAGGTAAAACCCTACGTCCTACTTGATTAATATTGATGATATGGGTAGTACAGGAGTAGATCTACCACGAGATCGGAGAGGCTAAACCCTAGAAGCTAGCCTATGGTATGATTGTATGTTGTGGTTGTTGTCCTACGGACTAAAACCCTTCAGTTTATATAGACACCGGAGAGGGTTAGGGTTACACAAGGTCGGTTACAAAGGAGGAGATATCCATATCCGTATTGCCTAGCTTTCCTTCCACGCCAAGTAGAGTCCCATCCGGACACGAGACGAAGTCTTCAATCTTGTATCTTCATAGTCTAACAGTCCAGCCAATGGAGATAGTCCGGCTGTCCGGAGACCCCCTAATCTAGGACTCCCTCACCCATCCTCGTTCATGGACCTCCTCCAAAACGCGGAGGTGGACCTCGGAGCTCCGCCTCTAGACCCCTTTAGGGTTGGTGACGACTTGGAGGAAAAGGAGGAAGATGAGGAGGATGAAGGGGATGACGAGGAGGAGGTGGCCGAGATAGGGGAGGAGGCATTCACCGCCGCTTCCCGCCCACACGCGCGGTCGACAAACTACACCGAGGAGGAAGATGTCCTCTTGGTTCGTGCTTGGGCAGCTGTGGGAATGGATGCAACCACCGGCACCGATCAAACCGGTAAACGGTATTGGCAAAGGATCGAGGACGTCTATTGTAGGATCAAGCCGAAGAATGGTGGGTTCATCCATCGCACTTTCCGGTCGCTTCAAGGCCGGTGGGAGTTGATCAAGCCTGCTTGTGCTCGTTGGAGTGCGGCCATGGACCAAGTGAGGGATGCACTACCTAGTGGAACCGTGGAGAGTGACTATGTGAGTACATATTTCTTCACTATTTTGATTATGTGTGTGCACTATGCTATTGGTGGGTTCTTATGTGATTTATGTGTGGTTGATAGGAGACAATTGCCGGCATGAGGTACAAGGAGATGGCCGCTTCCAAGGGCAAGCCATTCCCATTTAAGCATGTTTGGTCAATTCTTCAAACCTTTGACAAGTGGAAGTTGAGGGATCAAGAGACCGCACCCAAGAAGTCGGCAATGCTAAGGATGGATGATAGTGAAGATGAGGAGGAGAGGAACTTGGGCAAGCCCGAGGGAACCAAGAAGGGCAAGCTAAGGGTGAAGATGGAAGAAGAGGCGTCAAGCCTAAGGGAGAAGATGGACCACATGATGAAGGCAAGAGAGGAATTGACAACGAAGACATTGGAGACGAAGCTTCTTATCACCGAGAAGAAGAAAGAGGTCAAGCTTGCACAAGTTGAAGCAAAGCGTGAAGAAGCAAAGCGCAAGGCCAAGTTGGAGGAGAGGATGATCAAGCTCAAAGAGGCAAAGGTATGGAAAGAACTCATGGTGGAAGAGAAAGAGCACATGATGATGTCCAAGAAGGACATGGATCAAGACCAATTGCAATGGTGGAAGGACTACAAGGAGGACATCGCAGAGAGGAAGAGGATGTTCCGTGTTGCGTCCTCTACTTTTCGAGGTGACACTCCGATGAGTAGTTGTTGTGATGGCGGTGTGTACGACTCCACCGGTGCCGATGGAGATGCTTGATGGAGCCCGCTTGTGGTCTAGGAGATGGCGCCGAGGTGCAACTTTTTGGTGATGGTGCCGATGAGAGGAGGAAGATGATGATTTTGTGATGTAAACTATTAAACCATGCATCAATGATTGTCATTTGGTAGTTTGTTTGGAAGTTGATTGTGTTCTTGTTGTTATAAATTGTGAGATGTCAAATGATAGATTTAAAGGTTGGGGTCGAGGCAAAGACTAGAATCCTCAAATGTAATCCTTAAAGCAGTTTAAGGGTTGGGTTTGAGGGTTCTAGTATTTGCCCCTGTTTTTCAACCCTTAAAAGTGTCAAAAAGTGGCACTTCTCAACCCTTAAAACTGCTTTAAGGATTTGAGGGTTTGAGGGTTCTACTAGTAATGCTCTAAGGCCCCATAGGATCAGCACAAGAGAACAACAACCACCGCCGATGAAGAGTAGTGTAGATCGGAAGGATCAAACCTGAAAACACATGAACGTAGACAAACTACGACCAGATCCGAGCAAATCCACCAAAGATAAATTTTCCGGAGACACACCTCCACACACCCATCGATGATACTAGACACACCATCAAGACGGGGGCTAGGCGGGGAGAACATTATTCCATCTTCAGGGAGCCGCCGCCGTCTCGTCTTCCTAAGTAGAACACGAAGAGACAACTGAAAGTGGAGCCCTCCCACCGGTAAAGGTTGAGATCCACCGTGCCGCCATGGCCTTAAGGCTACCGGAGACGAGGCGGACCAACGGCGGCGTCGGCGAGACGCAAGGAAACCCTAGGCTTTTCTTGGGGAGGAGTCAACAGGCTAAAGGATTTGGTTCGTTGCCAATTTTGGAAGAGAACAAGTAGAAAGACACAAAGAAAATTATATTCTTTCTTATTTACTTTTTCTTTTAAACTTGAGAATATGATTTTTATGAAGCTTCAAAAATCAAAATCATATGCAGGGCGCTCTCTCTCTCTTCCCATGTCTCTCTCTCCTCCTGTCTCTCACTTTCCCTATAGGTACCCATGCCTCTTCTAAGCCATCTACTTTTTCATGTCTATCACCGTCTCTTCCGCCCCACCTACCTCTCTTATGTGTGGCAGTGACGATTCTACGTATAAGCTGTGGAGTCAGCTGACACCACAACTTTGAAAAAAAAGCCAAAACTATATAATTATTGACTTATTGTACAATACGAGAAAATCTAAAAATTAGCAATGAATCCACATATTATTCTGGCTAGCTTGGCCACTTATGCATGGGCATTGCCGGCTAATGCTCTTCCTCTTCCTCACTTGTTGAGAAAGACATTGTCCTTCTATATTTATATATTGATTGAAAATACGAGATAGATAAGTGTATGGACATTGATTCTCCACTAGCACCCGTGAGTTGAGAGATGTCAAGTTTCTTATACTCTCCTTCCAAATAAGATAACTAGGTATAAATGTGATACGTTGTGTACATGTGACAATACTAACAAAAACAACTTTTTTGTTGTTTTGTAATGGTATTCTTGGGGTTTTTTGTTTCTTTGATTTTTCTTTGGTTTTCATTTGTTTCCACTTTTTTGGCTATGATTTTCTTTGATTTTTAATGTTTTATTTTGTTTCACTTTCTCATTTTTTTCTTTCTTTCTTACCTTTTTCTGTTTCATTGCGGGGTTTTTTTGCAACACATGTCTACTTTGGAACACATGTCTACTTTTCTCCCGTAATGTACATTTTTCGTCCACATCAGGAGCATGTCCTTTTTTAAAATACATGTTTTGATCTCTATTTTTCTCATGCATATTGTACATTTTTATACACTTAAAACATTAGTTGTATACATGTTTAATGTATTTTTCAAATACATCATTACAATTTCTTGAAATAGATGTTTTGATGTCTATTATTTAAATGATATCATACATTTCTCCCCCACAAAAAAAGCAAACATTATTTTTATACATGTTTAGCATTTTACAAATAGATGATTATCATTTTTTTTTCAAATACATGTTTTCATATCTATTCTTGTTCATACACATTTGTACGTTGTTTGTATACATCTGAAACATGATTTTTATACACATTTAACACTTTTCCAATACATGATTTAAAATATTATTCAAATATTATTTTGATGTCTAGTTTTTTCATACACATTTGCAAATTTTGGTATACATTGCTCCGTTATTTTTATACACATTTAACATTTTTAAAGTAAGATTATTTTAAATACATGTTTCGATGTCCATTCTTTTTCATACACACTATACACTTTTGGTAAAGGTCTGAAACATTACTTTTCGATACATTTAAGATTTTTTAGTTACATTATTAAAGAATACATGTTTTGAATAATTTTTTAAATACACGGTAACATTTTCCATACCATGCGGTCTTACATTTTTTAACACCAAATATATCTTTTACACTGTTTAAATATATTTTTAAATGTCATGAACATTTTTGTGAAATGTGAGTACATTTTTTTTCAAAATGTCACGTACATTTATTAAATGGTAATAAGCATTTTTTTAACAACAAGAACATATTTTTACATTTGCTTAAACATTTTCGAAATGTCGTGACATATATTTTTTTGAAACTTGAGACATTATTTCCTAATGGCACGAAACATGTTTTTTATCAAACATCTATTTGTACATTGCATATGTATATACCAAAATCACATAAATTTATTTGAAATGCAGAGGCATTATTTCTAGAAGCTATCAACATTTTCTAAAATTGTGTCAACAATAATTAATATATGCTAATATTTCTTAATTTCATCATTTTTTAAACATTTAATAAAATTTATGTTTTTTAAAATACTAATAATATGAATATTATAAAGGTTGAAAGAAAAAAGAATGTGATGTCGGTGTCGCCAAACCAGGTCGCTGGGTTGGTCCTGATGGGAATCGTAATAGAAAACAAAACAAATTGCCCTACGAATACCCATGCACAATGACTTTTTGTCCAAAAGGACCATCCGCGTGAACAAATTTTCAAAAAAGACCACCTATAGATGAATTTGACAAAAAAACCACTTAACCATGACGGCAGGCCCGACAGAAGACACGTGGCACCTGCCGCCACGGCCCGTGGCGGCAGGCCCTGCTGCCACGGGCCAGGCGGCATGCTAGGCAGAACGGGATTCTGACGCTCGCGTCGGAACGGCAGCGGCAGTAGGGCCCGGCCGCCTCGTTGCATGGCGGCAGTACTGTGCCGGCTGGGCCCAACCGCCTCGCTGGCTGGAGGCAGTAGCGCTGCCTTGCGTCCTGTTCCCTCGCACTGCGCTACCTTCCATCGTTTCATACAAGCTGATTACTAGACGCACCCTGATTCTTAGAGTATTCTGATTCTTATGCATTTGTCTATTTCTTGCTCACGCTATTTCTTACTAACGAGTCAGTCTGTGTTTCGTGAAAGCACCATGAACAGACTTGCCGCCAGGGGGCATGGCGGCCGGTCCTGTCGCTACAGTCCTGCCGCCACTCGGCCAGGCGGCCGGGTCCCGCCACGCCAGCCCCGTCGCCACTTTCCGAATCCCGTTTCGCTCGGCCTGCCGCCTGGCCCGGTGGCGGCAGGTGCCACGTGTCGGCTGCCGCATCTGCCGCCACGTTTGAGGGGGTCCTTTTTGTCAAATTCATTCATAGGTGGTCCTTTTTTGGCAATTCGTTCGCGCAGATGATCCTTTTCGACAAAAAACCATGAACAATATGAAGATGAATAAACAGTCTGGATCATCATCGTTACCGATCCCAGAGTGCAGCGGAAGTAAACGAGTCGATGAATGATACCGCGAATCGTCCTCAAACAGAAGACCGAAAGCATGGTCTCTCTACTTGGTTGCAAACGTACAGTCTTCACAATCCGGCAGCGCTTCACTGTCCAAAGCTAATCATCACCGGAGAATTACATAGAGGAGATTAGAACCACACTAGGATTCTGATTATGAGGATTAGGGTATCTAAGTCAAGCTCTAATCGATCAACTAGGCAACTAGAACTAGAAGTAGAGGACTAGAGGAGGCTCCAAAAGTTGCGTGTTCAAAATAATGCAAAACCTCTAGTATATATAGGTTGAGAGGGGTTGAGGGGCTGCCACACAAGGAGGAAAGGCTCCCCTAGTCCAATTCAACCTCCCACAAGGGAAAATGGGGCGCCTCCTATAATTGGGTCATGGTGGCCCAATTCTCCTTCCACTACTAGGCCTTTTAAGGCACGTTGGTATTAAATTAAATATAAAAGCCTCCTAACATTTCCTAGAGTTTATTATTATTAACTTAACACCACTGGAAATATTTTCACATATATATTATTTATTAGCAATACCTGGTATTGACCGATAAACTATGAAACCCTTCCGGTGACCCTGAAACGCTTTCGGTTCCTCTCGAAACTATTTCCAATATTAATGAAACAATTCCAAAAATAAATCCTCGATACTCTCGTCCTATTAACACTTAGCATATCATGATTACCTTAAGCTTGTGACCCGTAGATTAGGTAAATCATAGACATAGACGAAAACCCTTTGTTCAATGACCGATAGCGGAACTTTGGACGTCCATATCGATCCCTATGATTACACAAATGGTATTCGAGTGAACCTTTGGCTATCATTTGATGTTCCCTTTGCTCCGTGATAGTTTACAAAATCCAAGATGTGCTGGTATCCTCCTAGGTCATACACATGCTCACTATACCTCCATCCTCATTGCCGGTTTTGTTCTTCTTTCTCATCAAAGTGTTCTGACATCCCAACATAGTCACATGTGTCTCGCCAGATGATGATGGGTGTCGTCACACCGAGAGGGCCCTAAGAATATCTCTCCATCGTTGGAGGAGAAAATCCTGCTCTTGAGCTATCTAGTCCCTTGTCAAACTCTCCGACGAACCTATAAGTTGTCTTTATGATCATCGTGTTACAAATGACATTTGAGCAACCCCAAAGTCCACCATATGGTAGGAAGTGACTACGAAACTCTCATGGTATGAGGAACTAAAACACATGTTAACACTCCATGTTATAACCATTGATTTCAGACGATTTTATCTCTAAGTATAACATACTAGTTTGGGTCAATTCGATATGAGCGTTTTTCTAACGTCATACTCTCAATGTTGTTTTAGAACTATCGTTACACTTAATGATATCTTAAGATCCAGAAAACATGATCATTGAACTTTTATGAACTTGGTTGATACTAGGTGTCGGATAGAAACTCGCTTGTCCTCTAATTGTTACTCCTATTTATTATGGTTTTTGCACAGATTTTCTGACAGCCTTCTAGGCAAAAAAATTATAAGCAAGCAATGTAGAAAATGAGCTCACTTGCTGCAAGTTAGTACCATGTATGAATGTCTAGAATAACTTTCATACCGTCACATATCCCCTGCTGCCATGACCATTTGTTGAAGTGTAATTTGTACACACAATTTAGCTTGGCTCCATTTTTGGTGTAGGGTGGCATGAGGCATATGTCCACGTTATTGGTGTTTCAAATTTCAAATTGAAGAGTATATATCCGCATAGATTGCTGGTGGTATTGTATTGGCCGAGAGAATAAGGCATTCGACAATCTACTGGAAATACTTGACAACATTATAGAGAATATATGTAACGCCCTCGATGCGGCTATATCTCCCACGTGTCGAAGCACGACTTAGAGGCATAACCGCATTGAAAGCAATGTCGCAAGTGAGTAATCTTCGCAAACAACCCATGTAATACAATAAAGGGAAAGGTACATATTTGGCTTACACTCGCCACGTCACACAAATACATAATTAAGTCATTACATTCATCCAATACACTCAAGGTCCGACTATGGAACCAAAATAAAGATCAACCCCCAAATGCGACAAAGTCCCCGATCGCCCCAACTGGGCACCACTACTGATCATCTGGGAAAGACACGTAGTATCGTCCTGAGTCCTCATCGAACATCCACTTGAGCTCAGTTGAATCACCTAGAGCGGTATCATTGGTCCCTGCATCTGGTTTTGGAAGGAATCTGTGAGTCACGGGGACTCAGCAATCTCACACCCTCGCGATCAAGACTATTTAAGCTTATAGGAAGGGTAAAGGTATGATGTGGAGCTGCAGCAAGCGACTAGCATATATGGTGGCTAACATACGCAAATGAGAACGAGAAGAGAAGGCAAAGGCACGGTCGAACAACTATGATCAAGAAGTGATCCTAGAACAACCTACGTCAAGCATTACTCCAACACCGTGTTCACTTCCCGGACTCCGCCAAGAAGAGACCATCACGGTTACACACGCGGTTGGTGCATTTTAATTAAGTTAAGTTCAAGTCTTCTAGAACCGGACATTAACAAATTCCCATCTGCCCATAACCGCGGGCACGGCTTTCGAAAGTTCAAATCCCTGCAGGGGAGTCCCAACTTAGCCCATCACAAGCTCTCACGGTCAACGAAGGATATTCCTTCTCCCAAGACATTCCGATCAGACTCGGCATCCCGGTTATAAGACATCTCAATAATTGTAAAACAAGTCCAGCAACGCCGCCTGAATGTGCCGACAAATCCCGATAGGAGCTGCACATATATCGTTCTCAGGGCACACTCAGATGAGTGCTCCGTACAACTAAAACCAAACCTCGAGTTTCCCCGAGGGGGCGCTGCAAAGGGCTCTAGTTTGGACCAACACTCAGAGGAGCACTGGCCCGGGGGGGGGGGGTTAAATAAAGATGACCCTCGGGTTCCTGAAACCCAAGGGAAAAAAAGGCTAGGTGGCGAATGGTAAAACCAAGGTTGGGCATTGCTGGAGGAGTTTTATTCAAGGCGAACTGTCAAGGGGTTCCCATTATAACCCAACCGTGTAAGGAACGCAAAATCTAGGAACATAACACCGATATGACGGAAACTAGGGCGGCAAGAGTGGAACAAAACACCAGGCATAAGGCCGAGCCTTCCACCCTTTACCAAGTATATAGGTGCATTAAGATAAACAAGATAATATGGTGATATCCCAACAATAAACATGTTCCAACAAGGAACGATCTCCAATCTTCACCTGCAACTAGCAACGCTATAAGAGGGGCTGAGCAAAGCGGTAACATAGCCAAACAACGGTTTGCTAGGACAAGGTGGGTTAGAGGTTTGACATGGCCATATGGGAGGCATGTTAATCAAGTGGTAGGTATCGTAGCATAGGCATAGCAAAAGAGCGAGCATCTAGCAAGCAAAGATAGAAGTGATTTCGAGGGTATGGTCATCTTGCTTGCAAAGTTCTCAGAGTTGTCTTGATCCTCGTAAGCGTACTCAACGGGCTCCTCATTCACGTACTCGTCTCCCAGCTCTACCCAAGCAAGAACAACAAACAAAAAGGAACACAATCAACCACGTGCAATGCACAAACAACATGATGCAAACATGGTATGATATGCGGGATGCGATATGCGATGCATATGCATGATTTGGAAAGGAATGATTGAACCTGGCCTCAATTTGGAAATCCAAGAGTGCCACTAGAAAGGGGAGTTGATTTCGGTCGAAATCGATATAAAGATCACCGGAATCGGATGCACGGTTTGGAAATGGCAAGCAAAACAAATATGGCACCGGTCTGCGATAATCAGCACGAGACCATCTAAATGCATCAAGATAAATAAGCTACCGCACTTAAACATGGCAACAAAATACATGGCAGGGATCCACTCATGATGCTTGACAAAAGATGAACACTGAGCTACGGCTAATTCACTCAATAACAGGTTCAAACAAGCATGGCAAAAGTGCAAAAGATAACATGTTTCACACTTAGTGAAATTAACAGCACATCAGGAATTTATCATCAGGAAGCAATGTTTAGAGCACGATAACTACATGCTACAGGAACATATCATGGCAAAAGCAAGGCATGGCAGGAAGCTACTCAAAGCATGCAACAAAAGTCCCTTAGTGACCATGAGCCAAAAGGGATCAGAAAATACAATTGCAAGCATGTGAACATAGCAAATACATAAACAGATTCAGACTTAGTGAAAAACTGGAGCATGGAAAAACAAATAACGAGTAGGCATGTTTACGAGCTCGATGCACTCCCTACGAGGCATTGCATGACAAACTAAGCATACACCCAGTAAATAGACATGGCATAGAAGCTAGAAATGGCAAGAACAACAACATAGCATGCATGGATCAACAACAACAAGCTCGGCAAAATTGCTAAACATGTTAACAATCTGCCAGGAACATTTTATAGCAAAAGTAGAGCTCGATTGACTCAAGCTAGGTTGCTCCATAATTTCAAACAAAGACATGGATGGATAGAGCACCACAATATCTACAAAACATCCTTACTAATCATGCTTAAAAGAGGCACGGATCACTAGGAATCAACATGAACATATGGCATAAAAATAATGACAGGGCAAGGACTTAGTGAAATTCTAAGTCCCTGAAATCAGCATCATTGAGTAAGCTATTTTGCATGCTTGTGCTAGTCACTACAAAGATCACAAAAATACATGGCATACACCCCTGTAAATATGGCATGGCATTCTTCAAAACATATGTAGAGCTCAGGATCATAGCATGCACATATTAATCATGGCAAAAATGACAAAAGTGCATTTGCTGAAACGGGTCTGAAACTATCATCACATAGCCCTCTTTCAATAGCATTTCGGGCATCAAGATGAGCTCAAATGAGAATGATGCAATGAGATGAAATGATGTACTCTTTGAGACGAACATTTTTATATGCTATACGCACGAATCGGAGCTACGATGATGAAGTTATGATGCGTCAAAGTATGCAAATAAACTAGGGTTTCGGGGGAAAAGTCAACCCGAGGTGGATCCAGATCTAGATCGGCGCGGATTACGAGGTTCGCCGGAGATCCACTGTTCACCAGAGTTACTGTAGCGGTGAGGACGAGGTCGCCGGATCAGTGGCCGGAGCGGATGTCGCCGGCCGGAGTTGGGGCGCGGTGGAGGAGCTCGGCGGAGGGCGGCGCTCCGGCGGATCGGGCGAGTCGGCGGGTTGGCGTCGGCCGGTGAGGAAGCAGCGGCCGCGGTCGTCGACGCCGGCGATGGCGCGCGACGGCTCCGGGCGGCTCGGGCGGCCGGTCGCGAGGAAGAAGACGGCGGGCACGGGCGCGGGGCGCGGCCCGGCTGCGCGGCGAGGAGGGCCCGGCATGGGCCTCGCGGGCCGGCGGGGCTGAGGCGGCGATGTGGGCGCGCCCGGGACAAGTGGCAGCTCCTGGTTGGGCGGCGGTGGCGGCGGACGTTGTCCGGCGCGAGCCGGACACGTCCGGTGCGCGGAGGAGCAGATTTGCTAGGGTTAGGGGTGGAAGATCCGAAAATTTCGGGGAGAGGCTAAATTTATAGGTAGGAGGAGCTAGGAGGCTCAAAATTGAGCACGGTTTGCGGCCACACGATCGTGATCGAACGGCCTAGGTGATGGAGGAGGTTTAGGTGGGTTTTGGGCCACTTTGGAGGGGTGTTGGGCTATGTCGGTGTCAAAACCGGCGGATCTCGGGTAGGGGGTCCCGAACTGTGCGTCTAGGCCGGATGGTAACAGGAGGTAAGGAACACGAAGTTTTACCCAGGTTCGGGCCCTCTTGATGGAGGTAAAACCCTACATCCTTCTTGCTTAATATTGATGATATGGGTAGTACAAGAGTAGATCTACCACGAGATTGAAGAGGCTAAACCCTAGAAGCTAGCCTATGGTATGATTGTTGTTCTGTATGTTGTCCTACGGACTAAAACCCTCCGGTTTATATAGACACCGGAGAGGGTTAGGGTTACACAAAGTCGGTTACAATGGTAGGAGATCTACATATCCATATCGCCAAGCTTGCCTTCCACGCCAAGGAAAGTCCCTTCCGGACACGAGACAAAGTCTTCAATCTTGTATCTTCATAGTCCAGGAGTCCGGCTGAAGGTATAGTCCGGACATCCGGACACCCCCTAATCCAGGACTCCCTCAGTAGCCCCTGAACCAGGCTTCAATCACGACGAGTCCGGCGCGCAGATTGTCTTCAACATTGCAAGGCGGGTTCCTCCTCCAGTACTTCATAGAAGATTTTGAACACAAAGATAGTGTCCGGCTCTGCAAAATAAGTTCCCACATATTTCCACAGAGAGAATAATATTTACACAAATCTAATCTACTGACGTATTCCGTAGTGTGACACACCACGGCCAAGCCTTTATCCGAATCATTTTATTATCCCACCTCAGCGCGTCATGCGAGGCGGTTTCCTTTGCACGTCTTGTTAAAGCAGAGATCGTGTCCCCTTATTCCGGGATTCTTATCAATACGGGCGTGGGTAACCCAACCGCGCCATTGATTACGGCGCTTGGAGATAAGCGAGTTTTACCAGGCCGGTGGGGACACGTAGTTGCGTCCACCATATAAGGGGATAAGGATCCACCTTTTCACCTACGCCTTCTTCCTCCTTTGCCTATCCATTTTCGCGCACTCGAGCTCCAGCGCCCAAGCCCGCACTCCCCACCTCAACCTTCTCCAGCCATGTCCGGAGAGGGAGGCAAGTGGATGGTCTCCTCCGTCACGGAGGGTGTCGGTGTGAAAACCGGCGGATCTCGGGTAGGGGGTCCCGAACTGTGCGTCTAGGCCGGATGGTAACAGGAGGCAAGGGACACGAAGTTTTACCCAGGTTTGGGCCCTCTTGATGGAGGTAAAACCCTACGTCCTGCTTGATTAATATTGATGATATGGGTAGTACAAGAGTAGATCTACCACGAGATCGGAGAGGCTAAACCCTAGAAGCTAGCCTATGGTATGATTGTTGTTCTGTATGTTGTCCTACGGACTAAAACCCTCCGGTTTATATAGACACCGGAGAGGGTTAGGGTTACACAAAGTCGGTTACAATGGTAGGAGATCTACATATCCGTATCGCCAAGCTTGCCTTCCACGCCAAGGAAAGTCCCTTCCGGACACGAGACGAAGTCTTCAATCTTGTATCTTCATAGTCCAGGAGTCCGGCTGAAGGTATAGTCCGGACATCTGGACACCCCCTAATCCAGAACTCTCTCAGTAGCCCCTGAACCAGGCTTCAATGACGACGAGTCCGGCGCGCAGATTGTCTTCGGCATTGCAAGGCGGGTTCCTCCTCCAGTACTTCATAGAAGATTTTGAACACAAAGATAGTGTCCGGCTATGCAAAATAAGTTCCCACATATTTCCACAGAGAGAATAATATTTACACAAATCTAATCTACTGACATATTCCATAGTGTGACACACCACGGCCAAGCCTTTATCCGAATCATTTTATTATCCCACCTCAGCGCGTCATGCGAGGCGGTTTCCTTGGCACGTCTTGTTAAAGCAGAGATCGTGTCCCCTTATTCCGGGATTCTCATCAATACGGGCGTGGGTAACCCAGCCGCGCCATTGATTACGGCGCTTGGAGATAAGCGAGTTTTACCAGGCCGGTGGGGACACGTAGTTGCGTCCACCATATAAGGGGATAAGGATCCACCTTTTCACCTACGCATTCTTCCTCCTTTGCCTATCCATTTTCGCGCACTCGAGCTCCAGCGCCCAAGCCCGCACTCCCCACCTCAACCTTCTCCAGCCATGTCCGGAGAGGGAGGCAAGTGGATGGTCTCCTCCGTCACGGAGGGTGTCGGTGTGAAAACCGGCGGATCTCGGGTAGGTGGTCCCGAACTGTGCATCTAGGCCGGATGGTAACAGGAGGCAAGGGACACGAAGTTTTACCCAGGTTCGGGCCGTCTTGATGGAGGTAAAACCCTACGTCCTACTTGATTAATATTGTTGATATGGGTAGTACAAGAGTAGATCTACCACGAGATCGGAGAGGCTAAACCCTAGAAGCTAGCCTATGGTATGATTGTTGTTCTGTATGTTGTCCTATGGACTAAAACCCTCCGGTTTATATAGACACCGGAGAGGATTAGGGTTACACAAAGTCAGTTAGAATGGTAGGAGATCTACATATCCGTATCGCCAAGCTTGCCTTCCACGCCAAGGAAAGTCCCTTCCGGACACGAGACGAAGTCTTCAATCTTGTATCTTCATAGTCCAGGAGTCCAGCTGAAGGTATAGTCCGGACATCCGGACACCCCCTAATCCAGGACTCCCTCAGTAGCCCCTGAACCAGGCTTCAATGACGACGAGTCCGGCGCGCAGATTGTCTTTGGCATTGCAAGGCGGGTTCCTCCTCCAGTACTTCATAGAAGATTTTGAACACAAAGATAGTGTCTGGCTCTGCAAAATAAGTTCCCACATATTTCCACAGAGAGAATAATATTTACACAAATCTAATCTACTGACATATTCCGTAGTGTGACACACCACGGCCAAGCCTTTATCCGAATCATTTTATTATCCCACCTCAGCGCGTCATGCGAGGCGGTTTCCTTGGCACGTCTTGTTAAAGCAGAGATCGTGTCCCCTTATTCCGGGATTCTCATCAATATGGGCATGGGTAACCCAACCGCGCCATTGATTACGGCGCTTGGAGATAAGCGAGTTTTACCAGGCCGGTGGGGACACGTAGTTGCGTCCACCATATAAGGGGATAAGGATCCACCTTTTCACCTACGCCTTCTTCCTCCTTTGCCTATCCATTTTCGCGCACTCGAGCTCCAGCGCCCAAGCCCGCACTCCCCACCTCAACCTTCTCCAGCCATGTCCGGAGAGGGAGGCAAGTGGATGGTCTCCTCCGTCACGGAGGGTGTCGGTGTGAAAACCGGCGGATCTCGGGTAGGGGGTCCCGAACTGTGCGTCTAGGCCGGATGGTAACAGGAGGCAAGGGACACGAAGTTTTACCCAGGTTCGGGCCCTCTTGATGGAGGTAAACCCCTACGTCCTGCTTGATTAATATTGATGATATGGGTAGTACAAGAGTAGATCTACCACGAGATCGGAGAGGCTAAACCCTAGAAGCTAGCCTATGGTATGATTGTTGTTCTGTATGTTGTCCTACGGACTAAAACCCTCCGGTTTATATAGACACCGGAGAGGATTAGGGTTACACAAAGTCGGTTACAATGGTAGGAGATCTATATATCCGTATCGCCAAGCTTTCCTTCCACGCCAAGGAAAGTCCCTTCCGGACACGGGACTAAGTCTTCAATCTTGTATCTTCATAGTCCAGGAGTCCGGCTGAAGGTATAGTCCGGGTATCCGGACACCCCCTAATCCAGGACTCCCTCAGTAGCCCCCCAACCAGGCTTCAATGACGATGAGTCCGGCGCGCAGATTGTCTTCGGCATTGCAAGGCGGGTTCTCCTCCAAGGCGGGTTCCCTCAGTGTCAAACGAATATGAAAAGTCTGAGTGTTTTTACATCCACACCCCTAGCCGCGTAAATGAGCCGCCCATTTAAGGGGACAAGGATTTAGATCCAAACCACACCTTCTCCCCTTCGCGAGTGTTTATTAGAGCGCATCCGACAAAGCTCCATTCCACCATGGCCAGTCGTCGCAACTCCTCCCTTCGCCCTTCCAGCCCTCAGCCTGGATATTGGGAGAGATGCTCCATCCCGCATAGCGAGCTAGTGACGCTCCAGACCAAGGGATTTCTCCCCCCGGCCTATATGGTCCCGGTTCGAGCTGGTCTTGCCATCTATAATGGCGGAGAGCAAGCAGAGAGTGCCCCTAATCCCTCCAAAGGAGAGCGGGTATGCCTTGTCCCTTATTTAATAAGAGGGCTCTGATTTCCAATCCATCCGTTTCTCCGGGGGCTACTAGAGTTCTATGGCCTCCAGCTACACAATCTTACGCCTGCCTCCGTATTGCATATCGCGGGCTTCGTAGCCCTCTGCGAGTTGTTCTTGGGTGTTGAGGCTCATTTCGGGCTGTGGAAAGATCTATTCTGCCTTGTGCCCCGTTCTCAGAAGGGGTCAATATATCAAGTGGGCGGAGCCGAAGTGTGGCGCATCGCCGGGACCGGATATCTATCCGGAACCCCGAAGAAGGCGTCTAAGGACTGGCCTTCGGAATGGTTTTACATAGAGGACGTCCCGCTGCCGGATCCTGTCCGGATCGGCCTCCCTGAGTTCGATAGTGCTCCACTAAAGAAGCGCCTAAGTTGGCGTCCATGGAGCCCTCAGAGGGAAAGTGACAAGGACGTTCGTTATCTGATGGGCCGGATAAGATTGTTAGCTCATTCCGGACTGACCATGATTGGGGTCATGGCCGCATGCATCATGCGAGGGGTGCAGCCGCTACAGTATAGAGGCCACCCCATGTGGGACTTCAACAGGGAGGACGACGCCACCCGCTACGGCCATAAGGGGCCGGATTCGGCTGCGGCTCTAACAAAGACCTTGTCCGCTTTGTACAAGGGAGAAGAGGAGGATTTTCTCCGCGTCGACCCAAAGGGTGGAATTTCTATGTACAACCCCCCAAGCTGGGTAAGTGGTCACATTTACCTGCCCATCCGTTTTATATTCCCATTGTTAAATATTCAGTCTAACGACTTCAACGCAGGAACTGCGCCAGGCTGTTAATGAAATAAACAGCCCTCCTCCACAACCCGAGGACCCAGGACGGTCCCTCGATCTGGCCTCTCAAGAGGATCCGGACTTATCTATGGAGCTGATTGATGGAGTGTTCCATCAATTGAGCAAGGACAACGCCTTGGTGGCCATTACGGCCGATTACCCAGGGCTAATCCCGGCCTCCCAGGTAACTGAGATCGAAGTCCCAGTACCCCGAATAGGGGTCCGCCCTCTCGCGTTTTCAGTTTCCTGATTACAACCGAACTTTGCAGGGGAGGTTCTTGAGACGGGAGGCCGAACCTGCGGCGACAAGCCAACAAGGGGCCGCAGGGCCCCGTGGGCAGAAAAGTGGTGCAGTCCGGACCGAGGCGTCAGCTCAAAGGTATGGTGCGCCCCCTTATCCCAGGTGTTATACCTTCAAGGCATATTAACATTCGTGCTCTCTTCAGGACAAAGAGACCTCGCTGGACTATATCCAGAGAGGCTGCCAATCGCGCCTCCACCAGCCAAGCTACAAAGCCTGGTCCGGAGGCGGAGGCGAAAAAAAGGCGCGCACTGGACGCTCCTCCGACGGAGGATGTGGACAGGTTGTCTGCCACCAACTCTGAGGTGGAGAGTGCCATGAACCATAGGCGTCGCCGGACAATTCTTCGCGACGCTTGTTTCTCCCGAGAGGCATTAGATGCCTTCAATTCGGGAGATGCGTACCTCTGTGCCGCTCAAAATGGTCTAGCCAGAGCCACGGAGCAATATGTAAAAGACATACGGGTACGAAAATTTTGGTAATTATATATATACCAGTAGCCCCCAAGACTTGAAACAGTTAGAATAACTGATTTAAGGATCATTTGATATGAAGGTTCTTACAGAAAAGAATTCCCTACTGTCCAAGGAGCTGGAAGAGTGCAAAGCCCAACTTGAGGCCGCACTAGCCGTGGCAGGGGAGCCCAAGGAGACCCCCTCTGGTAATGTACACTTTGAAAGATAAGTATTTTGCGAAGCACGACATGGGTGCGAATCTGACAAATGAAATTGGAGATGGCGCCGGATTGAATCCGGAAAGGCAACACCTCCTACGCCAGCTGAAGGCTGGTGAGAAGGTGCTGACAAAGGTGAGGCGGGAGAAGAACGATCTCCAAGATGCCAACACCAAGCTGGGCGTCGAACTAAAAGATGTTCGTGCCCAGCTGTCAGACTCCGTTAAGGAGAATCAGCGGCTTCGGCGCAGCATATTTAGTAAGTGCTTCAACGAACCTTTGAAAAAAAGTTCGGCGGGGAAGTCGACTAACAGAATAATGTCTATAGGTGTGCTAACAGGTCGTCCTGCAGAGGAGATGCCCGGTTCTACGGGTGACCTTCTTCCCGGGCTCTCGCAACTGCTCGAGCGAGTTCGGCAGGCGATGCAAGGCGTTGCCCAGGCCCTGTGGCCATCCATCTCCATGCTCGAAGGTCTTGGAGGGCTTGCGGAGAAGGTAAAGGGAGTACGGCGGCGCTTCCGATTGTGGAAGATATCGGCCTGCCGTCAAGGCGCTAGGGAGGCCTGGGCCATGGTGAAGACGCGGTACACAAAGGCTGAGCCCAACCACATGGCCGAGGTCGGTCCTGTGGGGCCCGATGGGAAGGAGATCCCTGTAAGCTTAGTATACAGCCAAGTAGAATTGGCCGCAAAGTATTCCCAGCAGGACTGTAAATTAGACAGCCTGTTAGATGGTATTGAAGAGGAATACAATCAGTCAGAATGACTATGTAATTTAATTGACATTTATAATGCCTTCTAGCCGGATTGTAGAGAGTTTGTCACGGCCGACCTTTTCGCTTCAGCCTCAGGACCTGACGGTCCGGAGTGTGTCCGAATTCTCATGCGGCTATATAAGAGCCGGGGAATGCGTCGAGACCAGGCGTAGGGGTCATTAGTGCGTGAACAGACAAGTACCTGACTAGTTATGTTATATTACATGGTTAGTAAGAAACATGTTCCAGGGAGAATAGTTCCGTTAGGGGTTCCTTTCCCTGGGAGGCATGCCCTAAAGTGCATGCCCATTCTGCGAGAAAGACGCAGGAAAAAGCATCTGGGGGCGCATAAATAAATAAGTGAAAAGATCATCTTTTAGGTCACCGACCGAATATTCCCCTAAGAACGCTAGCTTTCGGCTTCACCCAGTCTGAGGTACACATCCGGCTGATCCGGCAGTAACAATCGCAGAGGTGCTCCCTTTACCGCCTAGCCGAATAATCGGGAACGTAGGGGTAAGCACAGGAGCCAGGCAACCCAGCTTGGCCAAAACTTAAGTCATATCGATGCATATAATGGTGAAATAAAAGGTACATGCGGAAGTGTAACACATGTGTTGGGCATGAAGCCCGTATAAATAAGCTTCTGGTAAAAGAAGCCACCAGGTTTAATGAGTGCGAATAGCACGTCATTTGATGAGCCTTTAAAGGCTATAAGAGAAAGGAAGGGGTAAGGAGAGAAATGTAAGACAGACAGTATATATAAAA
This sequence comes from Triticum urartu, assembly GCF_056163025.1. Taxonomy (NCBI): domain Eukaryota; kingdom Viridiplantae; phylum Streptophyta; class Magnoliopsida; order Poales; family Poaceae; genus Triticum; species Triticum urartu. The sequence goes on along the minus strand of NC_141874.1, from coordinate 699,897,250 downwards.
AATGGACAGAGGAAGGAGACGAGCACAGAGTCCGGTGCTAGGCATAGAATCTTCGGAGACGGGCTGCGTTCCATGGGTTCGGCTCGAGTCGGTTATCCGATGCATCTCACAGGCGGTACGCTCCACCAGTCAGGACTTGGTCAATTATGAAGGGACCTTCCCACTTGGGCTTGAGTTTGTCCTTTTTCTTGTCCGGCAGGCGTAGAACTAATTCGCCAACGTTGTAATTTTTGGCCCGTACTTCTCTGCTTTGGTATCTTCGAGCCCGCTGTTGATAGAATGCGGAACGGGCTTTTGCCACGTCGCGCTCCGCATCCAATGCGTCCAAACTATCCTGCCGATCGAGCTCGGCTTCTCTTTCTTCGTACATGCGCACTCGGGGTGAGTCATGAATTATGTCGCAAGGCAAAACTGCCTCTGCGCCGTACACCATAAAGAATGGTGTGTACCCGGTGGTGCGATTCGGCGTGGTCCACAGCCCCCAGAGTACGGAGTCAAGCTCCTCTACCTAGTGCGTGTTAGATTCCTTGAGGGATCGCACTAATCTGGGTTTGACGCCGCTCATGATAAGACCATTTGCACGTTCGACCTGGCCGTTAGTTTGTGGGTGATAGACGGAAGCATAATCGAGCTTGATGCCCATGTTTTTGCACCAGAGTTTTACCTCGTTGGCCGTAAAGTTCGTGCCGTTATCAGTGATGATGCTATGGGGGACGCCGTAACGGTGTACAACCCCGGATATAAAGTCTATCACCGGTCCGGATTCGGCCATCTTAACAGGCTTGGCTTCTATCCACTTGGTGAACTTGTCCACCATGACCAGTAAGTATTTTTGCTTGTGGGTTCCGCCTTTAAGGCGTCCAACCATGTCAAGCCCCCAGACCGCGAAGGGCCAAGTAATGGGGATAGTTTGGAGGGCGGTGGGTGGCATATGGCTTTGGTTTGCAATGAGCTGGCAACCGGTGCATCGTTGGACTAAGTCCTGGGCGTCTGCCCGGGCCGTCGGTCAATAAAAGCCTGTACGGAAGGCCTTGCTTACAAGGGACCGAGCTGCAACGTGATGACCGCCGAGTCCGGCATGAATTTCAGCCAGGAGGTTCCGCCCTTCCTCTTCGGAGATGCACCTTTGAAGGACTCCGGTAGTGCTTTTCTTATAAAGCTCTCCCTCGTGGACTCTGTAGGCTTTGGATCGCCGCACTATGCAGCGTGCCTCATTTTGGTCCTCGGGGAGTTCCTGCCTAGTAAGGTAGGCGAGGAATGGTTCTGTCCACGGGGCGATGACGACCATTATTACGTGGGCTGAAGGTGTTATTTCATTGGCAGAGCCTCCGATTGTGTCAGAATGTTCGGTGTCGGGCAGTGCGGTTGGGTCTGGGCTGTTATTGTTTGGCTCCCCTTCCCATACTACGGATGGCTTGAACAGCCTTTCCAAGAAGATAGTGGGGGGACTACATCGCGTTTTGCGCCGATGCGTGCCAGGACATCTGCCACCTGATTATTTTCCCGGGCTATATGGTGAAATTCAAGCCCTTCGAACCGAGCTGACATTTTTAGGACGGCGTTGCGGTAAGCTGCCATTTTTGGATCCTTGGCATCGAAGTCTCCATTTATTTGGGATATTGCGAGGTTCGAGTCCCCGCGCACCTCTAGGCGTTGAATGCCCATGGATACTGCCATCCCGAGACCATGTAAAAGGGCCTCATATTCGGCTGCATTGTTGGAGTCTTTGTACATAATCTGGACTATGTATTGAACTGTGTCTCCTGTGGGGGACGTCAAAACGACGCCAGCCCCTAGTCCGGCCAACATCTTGGAGCCGTCGAAATGCATGATCCAATTTGAGTATGTGCCGTACTCTTTAGGGAGTTCGGCCTCCGTCCATTCTGCGACGAAGTCGGCCAAAACTTGCGACTTAATGGCTCGCCGTGGCTTATAAGTTATGTCGAACGGGAGGATCTCAATGGCCCATTTTGCAATCCGGCCTGTTGCGTCACGGTTGTTTATAATATCGTTAAGTGGTACTTCCGAGGCTACTGTTATTGAACACTCCTGAAAGTAGTGTCGTAGCTTCCGGGATGCCACGAATACCGCGTAAGCAATCTTTTGATAATGCGGGTACCGTGATTTTCACGGAGTGAGGACAGTGGACACATAATAGACCGGCTTTTGAAGGGGGAATTTGTGTCCGTCCGTTTCTCGTTCGACGACAAGCACTGCGCTTACCACCTGATGTGTTGCTGCAATGTACAATAGCATTGGTTCGCCAATGTTTGGCGCGGCCAGGACTGGGTTTGTTGCCAATATGGCTTTTATTTCGTCGAGTCCGGCCGTGGCTGCATCCGTCCATTCGAAGTGTTCGGTGCGCCGAAGGAGGCGGTAAAGGGGTAGGGCCTTTTCTCCCAAGCGGGAGATAAAGCGGCTTAGAGCTGCCACGGATCCGGTTAACTTTTGTATTTGTTTGAGGTCCTTTGGGATATCCAATTGTGACAGAACTCGGATCTTGGCTGGATTGCTTCAATTCCTCTACCGGATACAATGAAGCCCAAGAGCTTTCCGGCTGGGACGCCGAAAACGCATTTTTCCGGGTTGAGCTTGATGTCGTATGTTCGGAGGTTATCAAATGTGAGCCTCAAGTCGTCTACTAGAGATTCGACATGTCTTGTTTTGACGACCACATCATCTACATATTCCTCCACCGTTTTGCCGATCTGGTTTGCCAGACATGTTTGAATCATGCGCTGATATGTTGCGCCGGCGTTTTTGAGCCCGAAGGGCATTGTGTTGAAGCAGAATGGGCCGTATGGTGTGATAAATGCCGTTGCGGCTTGGTCTGATTCTGCCATCTTGATTTGATGGTAGCCGGAATATGCGTCGAGGAAACACAACGAATCATGTCCTGCGGTAGCGTGGATAATTTGATCGATGCGGGGGAGGGGGAAGGGATCCTTTGGGCAAGCCTTGTTAAGGTCTTTAAAATCAACGCACAGGCGCCAGGATTTGTCCTTCTTTGGTACCATCACCAGGTTTGCTAGCCAGTCCGGATGTTTTATATCTCTGATGAATCCGGCCTCCAATAGCTTTGCTAGCTCCTCTCCATGGCCTGTCTCTTAGGTTCGGAAAAACGCCGAAGAGCTTGCTTGACAGGTTTGAATTCTTTTAGGATATTTAAGTTGTGCTCGGCCAGCCTGCGTGGGATTCCTGGCATGTCTGAAGGGTGCCAGGCGAAAATGTCCCAGTTCTCTCGTAGGAACTCTCGTAGTGCGGCATCTACATCAGGGTTTAACTGTGCCCCGATGGAAGCTGTTTTATTGGGGTCCGTTGGATGGACCTAGAATTTGACTATTTCGTCTGCCGGTTTAAAGGAGGTGGACTTGGATCTTTTGTCGAGTACCACATCGTCTCTATTCACCGTGGAGCGCAGCTCAGTCAGTTCCTCAGCCGCTTGGGCTTCGGATAGTGCCTCGAGGGCCAGTGCGGCTGTCTTGTTTTCGGCGCGGAGTGCTATGTCCGGATCACTAGCGAGAGTGATGATCCTGGGCATCTTGAGCTTCATGTACCCGTAATGGGGTATTGCTTGGAAGATTGTAAACGCTTCCTGCCCTAGCAGAGCGTGATAACCGCTGCTGAACGGAGCCACATGGAACGTGACCTCTTCGGATCTGTAATTATCCGGCGTGCCGAACACCACATCTAGTGTGATTTTTCCTGTACAGCGCGCTTCTCGACTGGGGATTATTCCTATAAAGGTTGTGCTGCTTCGCTCAATGCGGTTCCAGTCTATTTCCATTTTTTGAAGGGTTTCCTCATAAATGAGGTTCAATCCGTTGCAACCGTCCATTAGTACCTTGGTAAGACGAAAGCCGTCCACTATTGGACTGAGGACCAATGCGGCTGGTACTCGGGCTGTTCGGAATTTAGGTTCATCACTGGCGTTAAAGGTAATATCCGTGTCACTCCATGGGTTTATTGTTGCCACTTGATAGATTTCGACAAGGCTGCGGAGTGTCCTTTTTCGCATGTTATTTGATGCGAAAGTCTCGAAGACTGTTGATACCGTATTGGTGTCTCTGGGGTGGCTTTCTGTGGCCTCCGGAATTAGGAGATCTTCGCCAATTTTGGCCACCTACCGGAGTATCCAACATGCTCTAAGGCTGTGAGTTGGTGTGGCGTCCTCTGTACTGTGAATTTTACAGGGTCCATTAAGCCATCCTTCCAATACGGTTCCATGCCCTGTAGAGGGCTTTTGCTTTTTGGTGTTTGACCCGGGTGTCTGGCGATGATGCACCCTTTTATTTCGAACTGGGTTTGTATTCAGGGCCGGATTGTCCCAAAATTTTATTTCGGTTTTCTAGGCGCTTTCCATCGCACAGTACTTTCGTACTATGGACGCCAAGTCAGCAAAGCGTGTAATATCACGGCGACTTATGGCGTTGAGGATTCCCTTGTCCGTGCAATTATTGCAGAAGAATGAAATTGCGTCTTCCTCGCGGCAGTCCTTTATCCTGTTCATAACCAGGAGGAATCTGGCCCAGTATTGATGTACTGTTTCTTTGGGCTCTTGCCTAATTTGGGATAGATCGCTTATGTTTGGGTGGGTGGGTGGAATTAAATCCGAAGCCTCACCCCATCTGAGGCTCAGAGGCCGAGGAATTTCCGAACTCGAAAATTTGGATTCCTGGATGTTGTCCAATGAATCCAGTCTGTCGCCTGACTCTAAGTTCAGGTCTTGAGTGATATCCTCCCCTCCGCGGGTATCCGGCTTGGAGGGATTGGGAATCCGGACGTAGCTAGTCCTTAAGATAGATGAGGGGTCGCCGCACTGTCCCTCTACCACGGCAACGTGATGGGTGACTTGGGGAGAGTTAATCTCTCTCAGATCGGGCTTAGGCCCAATCTGGTCATAATCCGTAGCGACTCCCAGGGCGGCGATGCGATCCAAGAGCTCGTTTATGGAGGAGAGCTCCATTGGATCTAACTGCTCGGCGAGTTCCAAGCTAACATGAAGATTGTTTTCGATGGCTCGAGAGGTCATCGTCGGCGCAAAAGCCAAACAAGCGGTCATAAGAAAACCACCTAGCCGGAGGGTTTGGCCGACAGCCAAAGCTCCCTTAGCAACGGTGCCGTCTTTAATGACGGGGCAAGGCATCCTTCCTGATGGCGACGACACAGAGGAACTCTCAATGAAAGCACCAATGTCGGTGTCAAAACCGGAGGATCTCGGGTAGGGGGTACCGATCTGTGCGTCTAGGCCGGATGGTAATAGGAGGCAAGGGACACGAAGTTTTACCCAGGTTC